>NW_021604600.1:4023422-4070922 GCF_004785775.1 Grammomys surdaster
TTTGGTTTGGTTTGGTTTGGTTTGGTTTGGTTTGGTTTGGTTTGGTTTGGTTTTGGTTTGGTTTGGTTTGGTTTGATTTTTCGAGACAGGGTTTCTCTGTGTAGCCCTGGCTGTCCTGGAACTCACTCTGTAAACTAGGCTGGCCTCGAACTCAGAAATCTGCCTGCCTCTGCCTCCCAAGTGCTGGGATTAAAGGCATGCGCCACCACTGTCTGGCTAACTACTTAATGTTAAATAATATTTAATCCCTTGTGTGTTTATACCACATCAGTTTACCCATCCATTCATCTCTTCATCGATGTTAGAGTTATTCCCACTTTTATTTTTGTACTCAACTTTTTAATTGAAAAGAAGAAAAGAAGCTAGCTATGAAACATGCCTGTAATCTAGCTAGAGCTAAAGAAGCAGAGATGGACTGATCTCCGTGAGTTTGGGGCTAGCCTAGTCTACACAGTGAGTTACAGACCAGGCAGGGATACATACCCTGTCTCAAAAGGCAAAGCAAAACATAAAGAGGAAAAACAGAAGGGCTGGAGAGATGGCTCAGTGGTTAAGAGCACTGACTGCTCTTCCAGAGGTCCTGAGTTCAATTCCCAGAAACTACATGGAGGCTCACAACCATCTGTAATGGGATCCAATGCACTCTTCTGGTGTGTCTGAAGAGAGCAACAGTTGTACTCACATATATAACATAAATAAATCTTTAAAAAAAATCTGATTGTCTCTAGCATGAGAAAATACAAGTCTAGGATCCTAAAATAGTACTAAACTCACCTTTCAACTCCAATTTCTTTCACTTGGGGACACCCATGTATTTATAGAGGTAGAGACAGACAGAGATAGAGTTAGAGATAGAGAGATGCACGCATACGCACATACAAGATAGACAAAGAGATAGGTGATAGACAGACAGACAGACATCATGTCATTTACGATGATTTTACTCCTCTTGTAAGCTGGATGCCTTTTGTCTTTTGGTTTTCCTGTGCCTGTGTCTATGTTAGACTGACGCTGCGTATCCACAGTGAGACCTAGCCTCCACGGTGAGACCTAGCCTCCACGGTGAGACCTAGCCTCCACGGTGAGACCTAGCCTCCACGGTGAGACCTAGCCTCCATGGTGAGACCTAGCCTCCTTGGTGTGTTCTGATCTAGGACCAAAGATTTTAGCCTTTTGCATACAGTTTAGCTATAAACTTGTTTGTTTTGTTCATTTGTTTGTTTGTTTGTTTGTTTGTTTTTGAGACAGGGTTTGTCTGTGTAGCCCTGGCCCTCCTGAAACTTGCTCTTTTATACCAGGCTGGCCTTGATTTCAGATATCTGCCTCCCTCTGTCTTCTGAGTGCTGGGATTAAAGGCATGCACCACCACAGCCAGGCTAGCTGTAGACTTTTTAATGGATGCCCTATATCAGGTGAGGAAGTCCCCTTGTTGCTCTTTAGAGGATGAGAGTTCAGTTCACAGCATCCATATGCCAACTTGTAACCATCTGTAACTCCAGTTCCAGGGGGTCCAATACCTCCTTTGGGCCTCTTTGGACACCAGCACATGCATACGCAGTCACACCCATGGAGAAAAACCACATACACACATCTTAAAACAATAAATCTTAAAGAAATGAATGTTGCCTCTTGTCTAATCATCTACACTGAGTACCACAGGGTTTTTCTTTTCTGCATATTGTATGACGTACACTGTTTGAGTGTAAAGTCAGTCCTCTTTGCTGGCACAAATCTCACATGGCCATTCAATTTGCTAAAATTTGTTAAGTTTTTCCCCCCACTAAGTTCACCAGTGAGTGACTTTGGTCTGTGTTTTGTCTCTGCGTAATCTCTGCTGGTTTTCCAGTGTCCTCAGTGTCCATAGTGTCCAGGGAACCCTTCCTCTACCGCTCTGCAAGAGCCTCTTTAGAAGTAGAATTCGTTCTTCCTTAGGAATTTGTTGGAGTTTCTCAGTGCAGGTTTCTAGCTCTTGGGTTTTCTTGGCTGAAAAGCCTTTAGCCACAGTATAAACTTCTGTAATACATATAAATTACGTAGGCTGTCTGTTCTTTTCCTTACATCTATTTGCGTATGCATTGTAGGTGTGAGTGTGTGCACCCTGGTGCACATGCAGAGGTCAGAGGATGACATGTGGAGGTCACTTCTCTCATTCTATTATGTGGGGCCCCAGGATTGAGCTCAGGTCCTTCCGCTTGACCACAGCACCCTTACCTACTAAGCTATCTGGCTGGCCCTCAGGTTACCTGTCCTTGAGAGGGAAATACTGTCTGCGTCGTTAGGAGTTTGTCTACTTCGTCTAAATGATCAAATCTGTTAGTATAAAATCATCCATGATACTGTGTGCTCTGACGACCAGTTCTACCGCCAGGATCTGGAATAATGCATCTGTCTTTCCTAGCATTGGTCATTTGCCCCCATCCCCTTCCTCATCTGGTTGAAAGGCTTACAAATTTTGATTTGAGTACAGCAGCTTGTGTTTTCATTGATATTTCTATGCTAGTGTTCGGCTTTCTAGTCCATTGATCTCAGTACATCCCTCCCAGATGAAAGCCTTTCCCTCTGGTTTTCCTTCCTCTTCATCCCCCTGCTCCTCCCCTGCCCTGTTCCACATCCCTGGCCCCACACAATTCCTAAGATGCTGCTGTTCCCATAAAGATATTATCACAACATATATTTTTAGTGACTTAGTAAAGTTTTTTTTTAAATGTTCCTCCACGCTGACACCTGCATCACTGTTTAATTTCTTTCTACAATTGTATGCATATTTCACATCTCGCTGATCCAGTCATTAGATGATGGACATTTGAGATGTCACGCCTTTTCCTCTTGGGATAATGCTGCTGTGAGCACTCCTGTATAACTCTGGCATAAACAGATGTTTCCATTTCATTTAGGTAAATACTTGTGTTCAGAATTACTGGGTCAGTTGGAGCTGTGTGTTTAATGTTCTCTAATCCTTACAATCAAAGCTTGGTATTGTATTTTTGTTTTAAGGTAGGGTCTCAGAGCCTGGGCTGGCCTAGACACATGAATTCACAGAGATCTTCCTGCCTTACTCCCCAAGTTCTGGGATTAAAGGTATATGTCACCATAGCCACCTTGCTTATTATTATTATTATTATTATTATTATTATTACTTCCCTGTGAAAATGATCCATATGACCCCAACCCTATCCCTTGGAGACAAAGTCTAATAGCTTTGAATACCTTGAGATTCTCTTATGTAGCCCAGGCTGGCCTTGCTCTGAGCTTACATTCCTCTGGCCTTCCCTTCCCAAATACTGGGGTGACAGGCTTGCAGCACCATACTGGTCTGCTTTGTATGCTGTTTGTTACAATTTTTTGCTTTGTTTCTTGTGCTTGCTGTCTGTTTAGCCTTTTAAACCCTGTGTGTCTCTGGTTTTCAGCTGAAATTTGGAAGCTTTTCAGACATAATTCATTACCATATTTTCTCCATCTCCCTCCTCCTCGGAGGTCTCTGGTTACAGCTGTTCTGGGCTCCCTGAGCTTTCCCGGAGCTCACAGATACTTTGTTCACTTCCCGAGCTCACAGATACTTTGTTCACTTCCTGAGGTCACAGATACTTTTACTTCCCCGTCTTCCTTTCTTTCTGTGGATCTTCTTAGGGTGACTTCCTTTGCTCTTTTATAATTCTTTTTGCCATTGTTTCTACTTCTATGTTGTTGTGGGTTTCCTTTTTCTTATTTTGTTTGTTTACTTTGTGAGACAGGGTCTAATTCTTGATCCAGGCTGGCTCAGCATTTTCTACAGAACTCAGGCCAACAGCCTGGAAAGCACAACTCCTCTGCCTGACCGGTCAGCATACCAGAGTTACACTTCATGCTTCCTTGCCTGTATTTGAGACCAGATGGCAGGCATTTTCAATTTTGTTTTGATAAATTCTTGGGTTTTGGGTTTGTTTTTTTTTTGTTTTTGTTTGTTTGTTTTTGTTATTATGAGGCAAAGTCTCATGTAGACCAGAATGGCCTCAGACTCACAAGGTATCAGAGGATAACCTTAAACTTCTAATCCCCCTTGCCTCCGATCCCAAACAGAGATTATAGACATGTACCACTTCTACCAGTTTGTGCAATGCTGAAGATGGAAGCCAGCGATTTGTACAATCTAGGTAAACGTGGCTCAGCTGAGTCTCAGTCCTTCCTCCTCCTCCTCTTCTTCCTCCTCTTCCCTTTCACCCTCCTCTTTCTTCCTCTTCAGAATAACTGATTTTATTTTGTGGATATGAGTGTTCTGCCTGCATATACATGTTGCACTGTGTGCCTGGGGTCCTTGGAGTTCAGAAGAGAGCATCAGATCCCCTGGAACTGGAGTTATGGATGGTTGTGAGCTACCACATAGATGCTGGGAATAAAATCCAGGTCTTCTGCAAAAGCAGGCACTATTTTGTTTTTTAAATAGATTCCTCTCCCTTAACTCCTCCCAGTTCTTCTGTACCTCCCCAGTCACCCAAATCCATACACTTTGTTGCTCCCTCTCATTAAACAAAAACAAAAACAAAAACAAAAACAAACAGGCGTCAAAAAAACTGATAAAATAAGATCAAAAGGTTTATAGCTGAGTTGCCATTTCCCTTTGTCCTCTGGTAGTGTTCAGAGAATCTTCCAGTAGCATGAACATTAGTCAGTAGGGGCAAAGGCTCTGGGTAGACAGCAGCTCGAGTTCTCTGTGTTCAATGAGTTATACAGTGATTGTCTTCAGCAGTAGGGCCTCATCAGTTTGTGGGGAGAAACCAATAGGCTTGGTGGTAGCCTGAGTTGTTTTGAGATTTCATGGAGCCCCTTTGGACAACTACATGATTAGATGTAACTCATTCTTGGGACTGGAGCTTTCATTTGGTGGCAAGAGTTGTCTGGTTGAAGCTTTGTCTCCCTCATTTAGATTTCTTTCATATATGCATATATTTTAAGAAGCCTCTACTGTGTTAGGTTTCTACAGGACCTCTCGAATGGCCCTTAATTTTAACTGTCTCTCTCCTGTATTCTCCCTGCTCCCCTCTTCCTTCCCTGTCCTGCTTGCTTGTCCCATTCCAGTGCCTCCACAACCATCTCTAACTATCTATTCTATCTCCCCTTCCTAGGGGGCATCCCTTACCCGCCCTGCCCCAGTCCTATACATAATCTCTGTGGTTATACGGAGTGTAGCCTGCTTATCAAAGACTTAGCAGCCCTCATCCACGTATAAGCAGATACAAGCTATATTTGTAGTTTTCGATCTGGGTTACTTCACTGAGGTCAAGTTTTTTCAAGCTCTACCCATTGACCTGAGACTCTCACGATATTCCATTGTGTAAATGTTCCACACTCTCCTTGTCCATTTATCCATTCCCAGACATTTAGGCGGTTTCCAATTTCTGACTCTGAGGAACAGAGCAGCAGTGAAGGTGGTTGAGCAAGTGTCTCTGTAGTAGGATACAGGGTCCTTTGAGTATATACCCATGAGTGGTGTAGCTGGATTTTGAGGTAGCGCTGTTTCCAGCTTCCTGAGGAACCTCCGCAATCATTTAGACTGTGGCTGTACAAGTTTGCACACCCGTCAGCAAAGGTCAAGTGTTCCCCTCACCCCACATCCTTGCCAGCATGGACTGTCATTTCTTTTGTTGATCTTGGCCATTCTGACTGGTGTACTATGAAATCTTGAAGTAGTTTTGGTTAGCATTTCACGAATGACTTGGGATGTTAAACATTTCTTTAAGTGTTTCTTGGCAAATTGTGTTTCATCTTTTGAGAATTCTGTTTAGATTTGTACCCCATTTTTAATCGTGTTATTTTGTTTCTTGATGTCCAGAGATTTTTGGTGTTGTTGTTGGTGGTGGTGGTGGTTTTTAGTTCTTTCTATATCTTAGATATTACCTTCTATGGGGTGTGCAATTGGTAAGATTATTCCTTCTTAAAATATTTTTACACTTACTTATTTTATGGTATGTGTATTGGTGCTTTGCCTGCATGTATGTCCTGTGCAGCATGAGATTTTAGGGCATTAGGTCCCCTAAAACTGGAGTCATTCATGTTTATGAGACACCGTGTGGGTGCTGGGAACTGAACCTAGGTCATCAGGAAGAGTAGCCAGTGCTGCTAACCACTGAGCCATCTCTCTAGCCCCTATTCCTTATTTTTGTTGTGCCTGGGTTATACAAGTGGTATATGTTCAAGTATCAAACCCACTTGGTTATTAATCATCATGGAAGGTTTTTTGTTTTTGTTTTTTGACCCAGAGTTCAGGTAAACTTTTGATGTTTTCTGGCGTATTCGATTCTTCAGAGTAATAGAATCAGTGGAGGGGTGGGGAGAGCATGAGGAGCAGAGTCCTGCAGTTAGGGAAGCTGAGAGGCCCCTTAGCCTGCTGCTTGTAAGCTGGCAGTCCAGGTAAGCCAGCCATGGAGTTCAGTCTGAGTCTGAAGGCCTGAGGACTAGGTGGACACTGTGCAGGCTGGAGATGAGATGAACTCTCTAAGTTCAGGCAGTGTGCTAGCCAGCATTTTTTTTTTTTTTGTCAACATGACACAAACCATCTGGAAAGAAGGAACCTCAACTGAGAAGATGCTGCCATCAGACCACCTTGTGGGCAAGTCTGTGGGAGATTGTCTTGATTGATTATTGATATGAGAGGGTCCATCTCAACGTCAGCTCAATGCCATGGGTGCCGCTCCTAGGCGGGAAGCAGGCTAAGTGAGCCATGGAAACAATCAGTGGGCAGCATCCCTCCGTGGTCTTTGCATCGGTTCCTGCCTCCTTGTTCCTGCCTTGAGCTCCTGCCCTGACTTTCCTTCTTTGATGGACTCTGATCAGGATGTAGAAGCCAAATAAGCTCTTTTCTCCCCACGTTGCTTTTGGCCAGGGCACTAAAGAGCTAATTAGGACAGATGGGCAGGCAACACAAGGAGAAATTCTTCTACTTCAGGTTTACCTGTTCAAGCCCTCAGAGGACTGAAGGAAGTCCATCCACATCAGGAAGGGGAAAGCATACAGCTGAGTGGTTCAGTCATAGTATTAAACTCTGTCAGCTGTTACGCCACATGTCCACTACTCAGGAGGCCAAGGCAGAAACATCAAGAGTTTAAAGCCAGCTTTAGCTACATACTGAGAGTCTATCTCTGAGGAGAAAAATGTTAATCTCACCCATGAATACTCCTACCAATATACCTTGAAGTAATATCTACACCAGATATCCCATGTCTATGCAAGCTGACACACAGAAGTAACGTATCACATATCTTTCTATTGAGGATGCAGTACTGTACGAGTCACTGTGCTAGGGTTCAGTTGGTAAAGTACTTACCATGCAAGTGGGATCTGAGTTCAAATCTCACTGTCAGTTAGGAGAGCAGAACCATAGTCCCAGAGCTAGGGAGACAGAGGCAGGCAGATCTCTAAGGCATGCTGGCCAGCTAGCCTTACAGTCTATGAGCTGCAGGTTCAATGGGAGACCCTGTCTCAAAAAATAAGGTGGAGAGCAACTGAGGCAGAGATCCCACGTTACCTGTTGGTCTCCATGTGCACCTGCAGGCAAACAGGCACACAGACAGATGTGTACCCACATAGGCAAGAAAATAAATTAAGGGTTTCCAATTGCCGTGAACGTCTACGCCATGGACGTCTACTGGCACAAGACTTGGCTTTCTTTTTCTGCTAATAATTATAACTCCCATCCCCTAACACAGCCATGTTCCCACCAAGACCTGAGTCTCAAGATGGACACAGCTAACGGTCACGCTGAGCAGTTTTCTGCTCTCTCTTTTTCCTATTTTGAGAGCTCATTTAAAAGAATGTCGATTCTATTTACACAGAAGTTCTCAATGATGGCTCGGTCCTCCATGTTGAGAGGACAGCTATACAAACTCAGGCGGGAAAACTATACAGGTCTATACCCTGACTAAACCCCTACTAAAAGCAGCCTTACTGGTCTGTGGAAACTCTTATTATGTCCTTATGGAACCTAGCAAGGGTAGCCAGCCACGCGATTTCTCCACAGACCCCTCCTGCTCTCATTTAAGAGAATAGCCTGGACAAAAACTTCTGGTTGGAAGCAGGTCCCTTCCTCGGAGGTGTTTGATATTGTTGCCCATCTGGTTTTCCACAGGATCTCCTGAACTACCAAGTGACAGTAGGTCACACTGCCCCCCAAGGAGAGAAACCCACCTGTTTGCCTGCTTGTTTAGTCCCTCCGTGGGTAAGAATCAGAGGTTAATGTTAACACTGAGGGGGCGGGGAAGGAGGGTGGAATCTCCAGTTGACTTGTAAATCGAAGCAGAGAACAAATCAAGCAGATGATTGGAGGGTGTGTTGTGGGGAGCAGAGGAAGCTTCCTCTGTTGAATAGTTTAGGGGTGGAGGTGGGCTGGGGGGCAGGAGCCGAGTCTTCAGACAGGGCAGATAGAGGGTTTTCATTCAGCATTTGGGTGGCTCTGGCATTGGGATCTACCACATCTGTCTGCGTTTCTGTTGCCTCGTAACAGACAAGATGACTGTCAAGCACAGAGCTCCATAACCTCTGTCCCAGCCTGGAGTGTGTGCGTGTGTGTGTGTGTGTGTGCGTGTGTGTGTGTGTGTGTATGTGTGTGTAACCTGCAGCCGAATAGCAGCCCTGAGAAGGAGCTTGTATGAAAAAAGGGATCTGAGTGTGCGAATAAATGAGCACAAAGGAAGGCAACTGGGCGGGAGATTTTTAAACACAATTTGTGTCTTGATTCGGGAATGGGTATGAGGAGAGAGCGACAGACAGACAGACCGAAGAATACGAAGGTCTCCACCCACAGAGGTCCCAGAACCAAGTATAAAAGGAGACGGTGTAATCAGAGAGCCAGCGGGTTCCACCTGACTCAGACTGCGGCTGAGGGGTGGGACGACGGACTAGAAGGCTCCAGCCGGCTCCTCTTCTGCAGGTTCCCCCCCCCGGGCCCCCCCCCCCCGCCGCTTCCACCTCCACAGTTGGTGACGCGGTTCGGAAGCTGTGGGTAGGGAAGGCAGCCATCAGGCTCCCCAGAACGAGGCAGGATGGTGTGAGCTCAAGCGCCCTGTATTTGCTGGGCCAGCGGTGGCAACACTTGGTTATTCAAGGCTGGAATTCAAATGAGGCTGGCGTGGCTCCAAGTCTCAGGGCTTAGGAGAGAGAGGCACATTAACAATTCATCAAGATCAGCCTTGCGTGGGCTCAGGCTCCCCCATCTGCATCCCTTCCTCTGTCACTGATTTGGGGCGGGGGGGGGCACTCTTCTAGAAGCACTTCGTCTGTCAGTCTGCGAGGAGGGGGGGGGGGGGGGGGGGGGGCCTGAAGTTAGGCAGATTTTTCTCATCACATGATGGGGGACCTGTATCATGTGATGGCTCCGGTGATGTTGGAGGCGGCATGTGACTCCCAAGGCTACGTGGGCTCAAAAACAATTTAAATACAAAAACACACGCAGGTTCCCCTCCTTCCTTTTGCCTTTTGGTCTGGCTCTCTCTACCTTTGCGTTGGTGCCTGACCGAATGGAAAACCCTTCTTCGTTTTTCAGCCTGTGAGCTCTGGGTATCTGGAGACCAGGCCCCTGTGCTGCCCCCACCCCAGGAGCCGTACCCCCCATCATTCTGCAATCCTCTTGACTATCAGCCTGGTAAGTTGCTGAACACTTTAACAATTATCTGGGAAGCTGTCTTCAACTGTCTCATTAACATGCACAGGACACCCTCCCAGGGTAGGGTGGAAGGGAGCTGGGGGGAGGGGGGAAGCACCCGAGGCTCTGGGGAGCTAAGCTCTGGGCCCTGCCCTGCGAAGCTAGGTTTTGCTGGGTGGACCAAGCAACTGCGCCTCTCCTCCAGCCCCCAGTCCGTCTCCTGCCACTCTTCTTCCTCCTCTAAACCTCTCCACCCCGCTCCCTGTTCTTCTCTGCCTTTTTATGAGCCCACCTTTCCCCTCCAATCTCCCCCCCCCCCTCTCTCTCTCTCTGCGCCGCACCTCTCATCTTGTTTTTAAAGTCTTTTTTGTTTGTTTGTTTTTGTTTTGGATACCTAGATTGTATGTCGTGTCTGCCCAGGAACGATGAAGCCAGGTTCTAAGGACTTGGCCACTGGAAATGTCCTAAGGTCCCTCGTCAGCTTTTTCTTCACCTAGATGATGTTGCCATTGGTTTTGTTTGAAGGTTGTCTGTTAACCCCTAGATGCCAGCCCAGCCACACTCATCAGGTAACAGGAGGCAGGGTGACAGTCATCAGGAGGCAAATCTCTATGACTCCAAACATTTGACTTTGAGGCAGACATCAAGGCTGCAAGCAGGGCCAAAATTCAGTGCCCAGGGGCAGTCTCAGGTACGACACACAGGATGACTCACTGAGCTTGCTGTGAGTTTGAGCCCATACCTTTGCACATGGAGGCTGAGTTGGCTGAGAAACTGGCCTTTGGGGGAGGCTGGTGTGAATCTCATGAGAATCCCGTCATGGCAGCCTTTGTAGGCACAGAGCAAGTGGGTGGCTGCGGACCTGCAGCTATCTGTTCTGCAAGAAACAACTACCCATCAGCTCAGGAAGAGAGTGTCACCTTTAGCCCCTCAGGGAAACCGAGGCACAAAATGACCAGTTAGCTTACTTGCCTACGGTCACACAACTAGTAAATGACCAGGTGGGATTTGGGCCCCAGCACTTTCTACCTAGGGCCTACACAGTTAACCATCATGCTAACCTGCTTTTAAAAAAAAAAACAAAACAAACAAAAAAACCCAGCTAGTCAACAGTTACCATGCAACAGGTACCATGCAGGTTTGGGGGGCTAAATTAGTGCACACATAGAAACACCCTGTTCTTACACAGATTAAGCAAGTCACTGCACAAGGCAATCTATTGTTTCAAACCAGGGTACTTGCTAAGAAATGAAATGACAAGGTACCAGGAAAACATAGAAGACCGGTTTCAGGCGAGAAGTAGGGATAGATGGAATGTGGTCAGAGGAGGCCTCTGTGGTGATGTGATCTGAACCAGAGTGAGCAAGGCGAAGGTCAAGAAGGGCTCTCCAGCCAGAGGGAGAGCAGGGACAAAGGCCTGGCTAGGGGACCGAGTCAGTCTCTTGAGCCATGAGAAGCCTGTGGGATGAGCAGGGTGCATGGGATGGATGTGCCGGTGCCAGTCGAGGTGTTCCAGAGTGTAAAGGACTCTGTTGTAGTCCTTGCTCGGGGGGCCTTAGGTCTCATCCTAGGGCTGATGAGTAACCATGAAAGGTGAAAGTTCCATGAAAGGGAACTGGATTCACAGCATGAAGAAAAACCTCCGTGAAATGAACCAGTGTGTGTTGGGTTGCAAACCACCTCCAAAGAAGTAGCTTACGAATAGGATTGTTTGTAGCTCTTTGTCCTGGGAGTCAGCCACTGCAGCTGGCATGACTGGAGCAGCACTGCGCTTGGCAGCATGGCTTGACTAGCTAGGTCTCCCAGCTGGGAGTGGAGGTCGTGATCAGGGACTGGTGAATGGTGGGGGCATTGAAATCAATCAGGCCTTCTACCGGTGCACCTCGGTTGATATAGAGACTGGTGGTCAAACAATGGGGAAAACGGACTGCTGTGTGCTTAGCCTGAAACAGGATATCTGTGTCACTCGCTCCAAGGCCCCACGGGTGGGAAGATGGTAAGAGCTGGAGGCTGGCGGAGTGCTGTGAGATGCTATCTTCTGGATATGGCGTGGTCCTTGCAGTTGTAAGCACATAGCAGCTGTGGCTGGATACAATGTACACACACACACACATGCACACGCACACACACATACACACACACTCGACATGAAAGTAGGAGGGGGTGAGCTGGGGAAGAGAAGGGGTCAGAGGAAATGGGAGGGGGTGAGGAGTGAATAAGAATACAAGATATTATATGTGTGTATGAAACTCTCAAAAATAAAGCAGAAAAAAAAAGTAAACAAATTGTCTGGGCTGTGTATCTCCATATCCAGTCTTCTTTGTGAGATGATGAGAAAATCCAGCAGCAGTCAGAGAGGGAAACCTGAGGATGCAGCCATTCTCAAACTGCTACCTGCGCTTCTGCTGCTGGTGCTGCTGCCACTGCCCCATTGGCCTAAACAAATTAGAGTCAGGACCAGAGTGGAGAGGTATACCCCTTGATTGGGGAACTTAAAATACTATGCCTATCTTTTTTTCCAGACTGACTACATGAATTCAAGTAGATAAGCTTGGAGCTGGGGAGATGACTCAGTCAAGTGCCTACCTCACAAGTATGAGGACCTGAGTTTAGATCCTCAGAGCCTGGGTAAAGATCTGGGGTTGGTGACATGCTCCTATGACCCAGCTCTGGAGGACGGCAGGGGAGTGGGATGTGTGTGGTGGGTACAACCAGATTCCTCAATCTCATTGGCCAGAAGTCCAGCTGAATGGATGAGCTTCAGGCTCAGTGAGAGACTTATTCCAAGAGTTAAAGGTGGAGAGTGATCAAGGTAACACACTGGCATGCACGTGCACACACACACACACACACACACACACACACACACACACACACACCAGGCCTTCTACACCCCACCACAGTTTAACAAGAACCTCTGGTGATTCATAAACACACTGAAGCTTGAGAACCCTGAGTCTGGGTTGTCGCTGGGAAAAACTGGTGCTATCCTGAGCGGGATAAGAGTGAATCCAGCTCCCATACTCCTTATTTTTATTCTCCTTTCAAAGCAGGTCCTGATTTAGCCAGTGTTCTTTCCTTTACTTGTCCCGGGTTTTTATTTGATATTTTATTAGTCAGAAGTGAAAACATGTACATATAGATAACATAGTAAAACCTACACAACCATCATTAGCTCCAGTAATTTTCAATTCGAAGGCAATCTTTTTTTTTACCCCATAGCATCCCTCCCAGCCGAGACTATAGGAACTCAAATCTTAGGTATGATATAATTTTGCATATAGAGTTCATTTGTTTTGGGAGGTTTTGCTTTTGTTTTTGTCTTGAAGGTTTTTTTTGGGGGGGAGGGGGGCTGAGTCTCTCTGTGTATCCCTTGCTGACCTAGAACGTACTATGTAGACCAGGCTGGCCTCAAACTCACAGAGATGTACTTATCTCTGGCTCTAAAGTGCTGGAATTAAAGGTATGGTCTGCCATGCTCAGCCCTACATACAAATTCATAACTACCTCTCTTTCAATCTTTTTACAGATTTTTTTTCTTTTTTTTTTTTTGTTTTTGTTTTTTCAGTTCTAAGATTGAGCCTAAGCCTTTCACAAGCTAGGCAGTCATCGTATTGTGGAACTGTTTCCAGCTTCAAAGACTGCCCTGCCTCCTTTAAACATAACTATTATGACATCACCATGTCCCCCCAAATCAAGAGTAAGCCCCTATCCTGAGCTGCCTAGTTAGTGCATGCACCATGGCAACTGTCATCTATCATTTACTCCATTATCAATTTGAAATTTTAAATAAGTCCCTATGTATCAACTAGTTAGTATACCTCTCACCGCCTTCTTTATTGATTGATTGATTGATTCCTTCTTTGTTTTTTTTTATTTGAATTTTGTGTTAATAAAATTGCTTGGCCCAGCTGGGCAGTGGTGGTGCATGCCTTTAATCCCAGAACTCAGAAAGCAGGAGCAGGAGGATCTCTGAGTTTGAGGCTAGCCTGGTCAACAGAGTGAACTCTAGAACAGCCAGGGCTACACAAGAGAAACTCTGACTTGGAAAAAAAAAAGAAAAAAGAAAAAGAAAGAAAGAGTTGGTGGGGGAGCATTTTTTAAAATCCTGTGGCCCATTTTGACTTGGCCAATCATGGTGACATCTAATACAGTCACCTGTCCTTTATATTTTTTTGTAAACTAGTAATGAGCTATAAAGGGAAATGCTTTCAAAGAGATATTTTAGGTGCTGGAGTCATGACGCAGAGGTACGGCTGCTCTCCCGAGGCCTTGGGTCTGATCCCCAGCAGTCACGCTCTGGCTCATTTGCTCCTAACCTCAGTGTTAGGTGATCAAAGCCTTTTCTGGACTCCTTGAATAGTACACACTGGTGCATATACATACTTGCAGGCAAACGTCTATACACATAAAATAAAAAAGAAATAAATTCTTTTTTTTAAAAAAAAAAAGAGGAATGAAAATACCTTCAAATGAGGCCTACCAGAGTACATCCAAAGCATATCATGCAGCCTGAAGCAGCAGAAGGCTGCGTTACAGCCCGTGCCCAACCAAGGAGCTCTCCCACGGCACCACATCCTCTCCAGCAGCTGCTGTGTCTTGACTTTTGTAATAATATTTCTACCTTCTTTATAGTTTTATCACCCACGAGTACTCGTAAGGAACATCTTATTTAACACCTTCCAACCTTTTGTATGACTCTGACATAGGTACTCCTGTCTCTCTGCTTACTATGTTGTGAGGTTTGTCTGAATTGATGAGACTATCTATAGAATCTGTTCATGTCCACCAGTGACAGACTCCACCTGATCATCTGCTCTTGATTGGCATTTGGAATGTCCCCCCAGCCTCCTGCTCTTGTGGATAATGCTACTGTGCACATTCTTGTGTCTGTTTTGTGTTGTACCTGTATAAGGATATCTCCAGGTTGTGTGTGTACAGGGAGAAGTCCTAGATCAGAGAACAAGCATTCTGCCCCACTCTGCAAGAGAGACTCAAACTGCTCCGCTAATAGCTGAGAGCTTTCCAGGTCTCATACCTTTTATTCTTTCTCTTGATTCCTTGCACCAGCTAAGGCTTCTAATAAAGTAGCAGAAACAAAAACAATTACCCTTGTCTCCTGACTTCAAAGGCGAAGAGCTCAGTAATACACAGTTAGATGACATGGCTGCCCAAGGGTTTGGTTGTTGGAAGGAGTTTTGTTTCTTGTCAGATTAAGAAAATTCCTCTTTTGCTCTGAATTTTCTTTTTATCACACTTTTTTTTTAAAGCTTGTCAAGTGGCTTTTTCTTTGTCTTTTGAAATTCTAACACTATTTATCCACCTTGCTCCTTTAGGGTAGTGAGTGATGTTTGACTCTCAGGCGCTAGACAGGAGTTCCCAAGGTGGTTTCAGCTTTACCATGGTCATGCAGCATCCTTTTCTGTAACCAGATTTGTCCTAGCTGCACTATATTCTTAGATTTGAATTGGTCTACAAGCATATATTATCTTACTCTGTCTTCAGGAGAGGAATATTTCTTCAATTTCTCTCCTCACCATCTTACCGGATTTGGGTAGGAAGCTTGTGCCACGTTGAGAAAATGAATTTGGAAATGTTCATGTTGTCTTATTTTTTCCTTGAAGGACTTTGGATTAGATTAGTAGATTTCTTCCCTGAATTTTAAATAAACTTTTCTAGTCAAGAGGGCTAGCAAGATGGCTTGCTGGTTAAAAGAAATTGCTGCCCTTGTAGAGAAGCAGATCTTGGTGCCCACATGGTACAACTGCAACTCCAGTTCTAGGTGATTGGCACCTTTTCTGGCCTCTGCAGGATGCTGTGTGCACACGGTGCACATCCACTCATGCAGGCTCTCATGCAAACAATAAGGTTAAAATAAATAAATCTTAAAAAAAAACACAATGCATGACTGAAGCATTAGGATTTAGAGTGTACTTCACAGAAAAATTACAAATACGGATTCACTGTTTTTGTTTGTTTGTTTTTGTTTTTTGTTTTAAAGATTTATTCATTCATTTTATGTGAGTACACTGTTGCTCTCTTCAGATACATCTTCAGATGCCCCCAGAAGTGGGCATCAGGTTTCATTACAGATTGTTGTGAACCAGCATGTGGTTGCTGGGAATTGAACTCATGACCTCTGGGAGAGCTGTCAGTGCTCTTAACCACTAAGCCATCTCTCCAGCCTAGATTCACTGTTTTTGATGAAGTTTTTTTTCCCCATCATGTTGTAATTACCAATTTTATCTTCACAAAGTTGTCATAACATTTTATTACTTTTCAGTATCCACAGGCTTTGATGTTCTTTTATCTATTCTATATTTCTCTTTCCCCAGTTCTTTTTACAAAGTATTTATGTGTTTTCCCCTTAAGTTGTTCAAAGAAGCAACTTTTTGAAAATTAAATTACGAGGAATTGGTTTCATTATACCTTAATTTTCAACAAGATTTGTTTTTGTGTGAAGAGCCTATTCTCGGGCTGGCTTGATCGGTAAAGATTCGTCAAGCCTGACAGCCTGAGTGGGATCCCCGGGACCTGTATGGTAGAAGGAGAAAACTGATTCCTGTGAGCTATCCTCTGCCCTCCACATGTGTCCACGACATGCACACACTCACACCCACACTCACACATCAAACACACTGATCACAGTCAATAAAAATGAGAGAACTTGCTTCTGATGGTGTCCTCCTGTTTATTATATGTTTGCTTTCTCATTTAGTAATTTCCTGATGTTAATATTGCCTTCTAGTTCTTTGAGGTTTTCTTCTTTCTTTGCTTGTTGTTGTTGTTTTGAGACAGGGTCTCACTGTTGAGAGCAGGCTGCCCCAGACCCCACAGAGATCTGAATGCCTCTGTCTCCTGAGGCTAGGATTATAGATGTACACCACCATGCCTGGCTTGAATTTAACTTGCTATTTTTCCTGATGTGAGTGCTTGGGTGTTTGATTCTTTCAACTTTTTTTCTTTCTGTAATAGGTCTACAGAACTGTAAATCCCTCTCTGAGCATGACTTTACTGGACTCTATACTTTGGCATGTAATACTTTTATTATCATTGATTTAAAATATCATTTCTACTAGGAAAATTATTTGCAACATATTATTCCTAAAACATGAAGGGAGACTGTTCTTCTCTTCTTGTTTTTTACCATTGACTATTGTCAGAGAACACACCGGTTCTTTAATATTTGCTGAGAAATTATTTTTGACCCAGGACATGGGAATTTTGGGTAAATTTTCCATGTATACTTTAAAACAATGTATTTTGGAAATTAGGGTATTCAAAGTATTTTTTTCAAGTTGTTTTTATTTTGTTATTTTGTGTATATGAATGTTTTACTTACATGTCCGTGTACTGAATGCATGTATCGCTCAAGACAGCCAGAAGAGGGCATCAGGTGCCCTAGAACTGGAGTTACAGAGGTTATAAGCTGTCAGGTGGATGCTGGGAATTGTACTTCACCTGCTGAGAAATCCTCCAAGCCCAAAGTTTGTTTTTACATTGAGACATGGCATTGTCATCTACAAATATGTTGAACCTTGTTTTTAGCTATCTCGGGACATATGCAGCATACAGGCCACAGGTTAGACATCCCTCTATAGCCCTTGACAGCAATCCAGTTTTTTGTCTGTTTCCTCTGTTAGTCATGGTGGATCATGCTAGGAACTGCCTTCCCATCCCCAGCCCTAGTTATCTGTTGACTACATGACTTTACCCTCCACAATATTGTGATACAGTTATTGTTTCCATCTGATTGGGGAAGCAGCTGAGGCTTCAGGTGGTTAAATGACCGAGTGAGTGAGACAGACTGTCCTATGGATGTTAGACGCAGTGTCCAATGGATAAGAGATGCAAGTATACTCAGCAGGTTCCAGAGATGATCCACCAGGGTACAGAATGGAAATAATGGGTCTGCTGTATACTTATATAATCAACACATAGCTCCATCCATAAAGCCTTCTATTTTTTAAATGAATTCATTTCTTTGTATTTGTGTGTAGGAGTGTTTCGTCTACATGTATGTATGTGCACCATATGCATGCAGTGCCCCTGGAATCCTGATGAGGATGTCAGAGCTCCCAAAACTGGAGTTACAGCTAGTTGTGCACCACCATGTATGTGCTGGGAATTAAACCTAGGTCCTCTGAAAGAGTGGACAGTGAACTTAACTATTAATTCACCTTCCCAGACCCCTTACCCCCAAAAGACTTCTTAATTATCATCAGAGTTAATGAAAGGGTCTTGTTGCTGGGCAGCACACCTCTAATCCCAGCACTTGGGAGACAGAGGCAGTGGAGCTGTGAGTTCAAAGCCAGCCTGGTCTACAGAGTGAATTCCAGGACAGCCAGGGCTACACAGAGAAACTCTGTTTCAAAACAAAACAAATGAAAACAATAGCAAAAGAAAAAGAAAAAAAACAGTCTTGTCACTGTGGCAGGATTGTATTTTGTATGTCTTTATTAAGCAATGCTCGATATTTTGGAGTTAGGGAATTCAGAAACTTCTCTTGTTGTTGTGGGTCTCAGTCTCAGTAAGTAAACCAGAGAGAGTAAAATGGAATATATTCTTCCTGTCTCATGAAGCTAACTAGCAACTGTAATAGAGTTAATTCTATTCCCCTACTGCCTGCGAAGAACATTAGACGGTAAAGAATTGCCTATTCATTGAGGCACACGTCAGTAAGCAGAGCCGAGTAATGAGAGGCTGGGGAGCAGTCAGACAGTGGAGTAGATTCAGTTCTGTTTTACTGGGATTCTTAATAACTCAGCTGTCACTCCAGACATCTTTACACGTTTGTATGGAGATGGGAAAGAAATGAAATCCGGCTGATACTGCAGCCAAGGTAACAACCACGGATGCGCCTGGACAAATACAGCTCTCAAATGGGATGATAAAGGGTGTGTTGAAGTTCACAGGATGATTTAAAAAAAAAAAAAAGGGGACAGCTGAGAAAATGGTCAAGGTATGGGGAACCAGGTAGCCACAAGAGTAGAAGGCCAGTTCTCTGGGCAGAACAGGTCATGTGTTACCACATGGCCCTGCAGGGGAAATCTGTAAGAATGGAGGCAGAACATGGATGGAAGGAGGAAGGTACCCACAGGAGGAGGGATGAAGGAGAACACAGTAAGAGGCCAGCAAACCCAGATTTAAGAGTTCACGAGGGGTTTGACCAGATGGCTCTGCCCATAAGCGTGCCTACCAAAAGTAAGAACTTGAGTTAGCCCGAGGGATCTGTTTGGTGGAAGGAAAGAACAACTCTAGGAGCTTGTCCTCTGATCTCTGCACATGTGCTCATCTCTGCCTCCTACCTCACTAGTGCTGAGTGTTCAGGCATGTGCCACCATGGCAACTTCTTATGTGGTTTCTGGGGGCTGAACTGAGGTCTGCTTGCTCATGCAACAAGGGCTTTACTACCTGAGCCATCTCCTCAGCTCCAGACTTTATCTTTTAAGTCAGTGTTTCTAAAATGGAATCAACCAACGTATCTGTAAAAGAGCACCATAGATTTGCAGTTTCTGGGGCAAAAGTAGAGAAAAAGTCACCTGCTTAAGTATTTTGTAAGTCTGAAATGGCCAAGGAAATAAAGACTTACTACATACTGCTGTTAACTGGGTTCGCGATGGTCAGTCTTTAACGGGCCATAACTGGAATTCTGTTAGCAGAACACTATCTGTCTCAGCCCTATCATTTGCATACCATTGTTTATTCATGTAAAATTTGCTTTTTGTTACTACTATGTTGTGTTGTGGCTCTGATTAACAAAAATAGATTAATGACTAAAATGTGGTTCACTGGAGTGTAAGAACAATGATAAAAATAGTTCCAACCATTGCCGCAGAGGCTTAATGAGAGGAGAGGACTCCTAGATCATCTGTGCTGTGAGGATTTCGCCAGTGGCTGGCGGGGAAAGTGTGAATGGGAAAGGCGGCCGCGGAGATCTGGAAATTGGATTTCACTGAACAAGAGATTGCCTGCGCCGCATCTTCCATTAGCAACTTTGTCAGGTTGCTGTGTGACTCGGCCAGAGGTTTCACATCATTTCCAAAATGGAATTACCTGGGCGATCAACCAGTGGTCCTCAGCCACATGCAATATAAGCTGGGGTTGGAGCTCAGTGGTCCAGAGCTTCCCAGTGGGATCAAAGCTGTGGGGTCTGTCCCTGTATTTAAAAGTGATCAGTTTCTAGTTTAGAAATCACTCAAATTTAAAGCACAATTTAATTAATTGATTTTATTTTTTATTACATATATTTATTTGGTGGGTGTGTGTGTGTGTGTGCACATGCAGGCTGACATATGCCACAAAGCCCATACAGAGGTCAGAGCACAACCTGAGGGAGTTTTCTCTCCTTCTACCATGTGGGTCTCAGAGATTAACTTAAGTCCCTCTCAGTGGCGAGTGTCTTTACCTGCTGAGTCATCTCATGGCTCCTTTTTTATTTTTACTGAGGAAACAACAGTAGAAATCCAGGGCACAGTGGGCGCGGTAGGCACGGTGATGGAAGCCCTTAATTCTAGTACTCTGAGGCAGTGGCAGGAAAGATTTTATGAGTTCTAAGCCAGTCAGGACTGCATAGTGAGACCCTGTTTCAAAACAAAATATTCAGCAGTGCCAGGCAGGATTCGGGTAGGGGATGATGCAGTGGATAAAACATTTGGTGTAAAATTTGAGAACCAAGTTCACATCTCCAGAGCCCCCCTCCCTGCCTGGATGAAGCCAGATGCAATGAACAAGCATCTGCACTCCAAGTCTCCCTGTGGTGAGACAGGAGCAGGCTCCCCAGAAGATGCTGGTCGGTGAGCCTGCCTTATACAGCAGTGAGCAAACAAAAGACCATGTCTCAGACACCTGAAGTTAACCTCTGACCCCCACATGTACACCATGGCAAACACATACCTACCTTCACACACTGTGTACACACATACTCTACACTCACAGGAAACCCCAGCAAAGTCAGAAGCAAACCATACTACTGTCAAACATTCGTGATAAACAAAATGTTGGAAGAATATGTACACTAATACAAATGTCATCCTGGCAATCAGGAGGGGAAGGCAAGAGGATTGGGGGTTATAGACTAGCCTGGGCTACATAGGAGAACCCAGTCTTAAACCAAAGTCAAAAAAATCAACAAAAAACCCTGCAAGTGCAAAGGTAGGGTTATCTGCAGGAGATGCCCAACAAACAGGGTCATTACACTACCAGCCAACTCAGTGTCCTCTATGAGAAGCCACTGGTAGAAAAAAAAAATCACATTTCATGTAATGCATATGTGGGAAAGACATAGAAGTAGGCCTGGTGGCACCGGTCTGCAATCCCAACTATTTGGAAGACTAAACTAGAAAAGCTGAAAGTTCAAGGCCCACTGGGCTGCAAAGTAAGCTCAAGGCAAGCCTGGCAACAGAGTAAAAGTCTATCTCAAAATTAAAAGCGCAAACAACAGTTGAGCATACAGCTCAGTAGAGCACTTTCCCAGCCTGGGGAAGACTCAATCCTCAGTGCTGGGGGAAGAAAAAAGAAACTTGATAATTCTGAGATGTAGTAATCACTAGAGGCAAAGCCTGGAGGCTTTTTTTTTTAATTACTTTTCATTCAATCTAATGTTGTGTGGGTTTTTTATTTTTTATTTATTTATTTTTATTTTTTAAAGACTTATTTATTTATTTTATGTAAAGTGTCACTCTCTTCAGACACACCAGAAGAGGGCATCAGATTGCATTGCAGATGGTTGTGAGCCACCATGTGGTTGCTGGGACTTGAACTCAGGACCTCTGGAAAAGCAGTCAGTGCTCTTAACCACTGAGCCATCTCTCCAGCCTTTTGTTTTCTTTCTTTCTTTCTTTTTTTTTTTTTTTTGAGACACAACACATACTAGAAATGCATTCTAGAGCCAGGGAGATGGCTTAGTGATCAAGAGCACTGGCTCTCCCCAAGACCTGGGTTTCATTCCCAGCACCCGTATTGTGCCTTACAACAACTTGTAATTCCAGTGCCAGAGAATTTGACACCCTCTTCTGGCCCCTTCTGGTACTGCATGTATATGTTGCACCACTTAAACACACACATATACACACACTAAAAATAAATATTGAGCTGGAGAGATGGCTTAGGCATTAAAGCCTATGCTCACAACCAAAAATATAAAAATAAATAGTTATTTAAAGAAGCATATTGAAATGCTGCTGAAGGCGGACTGGTTGATTTAGTTTGCTACAGTGTTGCAAAGCAACACAACCCACTGAAGGAACAAGGATGTGCTTATTGGTATCTGGAGAGTGACAAGGACTTCCTTTGCCTGGGAGTCAGACTCACTCAGGAGTCAGAGCTCAGATGTAGGAGGGCCAGCCACATGCTTTACAGCACCCAGTGCACACAGTGAAAATGAAGTCCCCTTACCAAAAAAGTATTAAGACTTTCAAGATTAGGGCCAGAGAGCATTAAACCAAGTGTGGGGCCTTCATTAACAAAAGACCCTCTGCAAACCCAGAGATCATATGGTCATGAAGTCTGCCCACGACTGCGGGTCATGCCTGTAGCTCACATGGTTTTAGCTGAGTTCACTTTGGGGCAGAGTTGGCTAAGACACCCAAACAGTTCAACTCCAATCCACGGGTTAGCCGTGTGCCAGTTAGGCTGAAACATGTTCACTTGTTAAAGCATAGGAACACAGACATGCAAGCACTTTTCAAATCTCTGCATGGTGGGTTGGGGAGATTCCTCCTGGAGGGCAAGAGTGCTTACTCTGCAAGCGTGAGTGCATGAGTTTAAATCCCAGCACCCATGTTGCAAAAACCAGCCATGGCTGCCTGTGTCTATAACCTCAGAACTGAGAGGCAGAGTCAGGTGAAGCCCTGGAACTTGTTGGCAAGCCACTGTGGCCTAATGGCAATCTGGCTCAATAAGATTCTGTTTCAAGGCAATGCCACACAGAACAATAGAACACACATACCTCCCAACATCCTGCTTCGGCCTCCGAATGCAGACACGTGGGCATGCACACTCACTTGTACGCACCACACACATACAACATACATCAACTCTGGATGGTTGAATTTCCTGGCATCTCACTGGGCCTTGGCAGGCCACGTGACCAGCAGCTCTGGGAGTGGAAGGTATTAAAACAAAGGGCAGAAATGCAAGGATGCCCCCGCCCCCAATCTCACTCGACTACTCAGAAACAGTCATGTCTGAGTGCTAAGCTTCCTCGTGCTTTGCCTGCTAGGGATGGTTCCTGTTAACAGTCCGCAGCCTGATTTGAAGCAGGCATTGAAGATGGTGAACATTGTTAGCACCGCCTCCTCCCCAGAGGGTGTTCCTTTTCCAAGTATTCTGTGAAGCACCGGATGGTGTGACTCATGCTTTTTTACACCAACGCACATTAGCTGTCCAGTGGGGACAATACTCATGAGAATAATCGAATGAAAAGAAGTGTTACAATTTCTATATAGCATTAACAACGCCAAAGAAATCACGGGCCTGGTCCTTGTCATTGTCAGAGGTGGGAAGAAATGTTATCTCTGATTTCAAGTGGTGTGTCAACACGCTGTGGTCAGTGGCTTGGAGAGACAGACTGGCATAATAGGACATTCAGTACTGAGGATAAGACACCAGGAAATTGAACTCAATGCAGGAGGAGGCTTTGGCAGCCGGGCGAACACTTCCCAAACACTCAGCTTCTTTGTTCTTTGGTAAAGAAAAGACACATTATTTAATGTATTAGGGTATGTATTTAAGAACTGTACAAAATACCAGGAAATGTGAAGGTCTTTCCAGTGATGAACCCAAACAAAAATACACCAGAAACTTATCTGCAACTAGCTACCTGCCTAGTTAAAACATCAAACCTTTCAGCCTTGGAGTGAGGTGTGTCCTTAGCTGCTACTGAAAAGCTAAGTCTTCTATGGAACTTCACCACCATTTCTTGGTCAGTATGGAACCAACTGCTGGGGCCATCGAACACTTGCTGACTCATTTAAAAGCAAATAGTTGTTAATACATTCTAATTTAATAGGAAAAAAAATGGGATCTGTCATTAGCTCAGACATAGAGACAGAGAAAAAGACAAAGGTAGGTATAAACAGATGTACGTGCTCACATACACTCACACACTCATACACAGATATATGTTCACATGTATATAGGTGCACATGTGTGTGTACGTGGGTGGATGTGCAGAGGCCAGAGGCTAACATCAGATGTCTTCCTTGTTCACTCACCACCTTACATATTGAGACAAAGTCTCTCAATCCCAAAGCTTACTGATTTGGCTAGTCTAGCTAGCTGGCTTGCTCTGGAGAACCTCTGTCTCTGCCTGCCAGGTGCTAGGACCATGTGGAGGTTACCACACGCACCTGGCATTACAATGGTGCTGTAGATTTACATTCTACCCCTCATACCTGCACAGCAAGCACTTCACCCACTGAACCATCTCCCAAGGCTTAAATAAATTATTTTAAAGATTTAAAAATGTATTTTCTATTTATGTGCACATGTGTGCATCACATGTATACAGGTACCTGTGGAAACCAGATAAACGCATCAGTTACAAAGCAGTTACAAGCTGCTAGGAACTAAAACAGAAAACAGGAACTAAAACAGAAAACAGTAATCATTTTTAACCACTGGTCTAACTCTACAGCCCCATACATAATTATTTGAGTTTTTTTTATCATTTTTAATTATATGTAGATGCGTATCTGCATGTGGGTTGGTGTGCACATGAGTGCAGGTGCCTGCAGAGGCTAGAGAGACATTCAAAGATTCTTTCCCCCTTAACATCAACTTAAGAGGTTATAAGAGCACTGTTACTGTGAAAATCTTGAAACCACAGAAAATTCACAGAGACAGTGCTGAGGTAAGGGACCTAAAAATGAAACCTGAACCTCAGCAATGTCACCTGAGTTCTTTTAATGGGGAGATTTAACCCAGTTACAGTTATTGTAGTTGGTATTTCTCTTATCAATTTTGTTTATTTATGGGTTATGGAGGGTGGGTTGAAGTGGGATTTTTTTCCCAGTTTTTTAAAGATTTATTTTTTGTTGTGTGAGTATATTGTGTGCATATTGTCTGTGAACAGTGTGGGCACAGTATCTCCAGAGGACAGAGAAGGGTGTTAGAACCTTGAAAATGGAGTTACAGAAAGTTATGAACCACCATGTAGGTGTTGGACACTGAACACATTGAACATAGATCCTCTGAAAGAGCAGCAAGTACTCTTAACCAATGAACCATCTCTCCATACCATCACTTCTGGTCCATATGTCTATAGCTTCCATTCTCTGGACTTTATGATTTTAGAAGTTAGACCATTAATCCAAATGAAGATCCTGTTCCTTCCTTCAGGAGCCAACTCATGGGATAATAAAAGATGAAGGTAAATGTGTTGCCAGACCAAGTAGCCTATATTTCAGAAGAGGGCTCTGTATTCTTATAGTTCAATGTTAGCCTGGCAGTGGTAGCCTTTGGTAGCCCCATGGCTACCCCTGTCTTAGAGAGAAACATGAAGCTGAAATCTGGGACAAACATTGCTTTAACCTCAGTTTCCATTGTTTCAGACACCCCATGTTAAAAGGAGGTCTGGAGGTCTGCAGAGAGGGCTCGTTTGGAAAAGAGGACCTGAGTTTGCATCTTTGGCACCCACATAAAAGGTGGGCACAGCAGCATTAGCCTGTAATCTTAGGGAGGTAGGAACAGGATGCTTGGGGCTTGGTAGCCAGCTAATCTTACTGAATTAGTAAGTTCTAGTTTCAGTGAGAGACCCTAACTCTAATTAATAACAACAACAATGTGAAGAAGGAAGGAAGAAGAGGAAGAAAGAAGAAGAGAGGAGGGGCAGAGGAGGAGAAAGAAGAAAGGAAGGAGAGGAGGAGAACTGGTGAGATGGCTCTTCAATAAAGACACTTATTACCAAGTCTGAAGACATGAAATAGATCTCCAGAACCCATGTTATGGAAGCAGAAAAATTACTCCTCCATACATGTGTCATGGTGCTTACACACACACACACACAAATGGAGGAGAAAAAAAAGAAGGAATTTGCTTCCCAGTCCTGGCCAATATTCAAGTTCAGATTGTTTCCCCCCAAGCACCCAAGCAGATTATATATTCCTTTGTTCAAAACTTACCCGTGGGATGCTTAATTCTCCTGGTTTTAGAAGGCAGAAGGACAGTGTCTGACCCAGCCAGGACACATGTGGCTCTGTAATTGATTAGCTTAGCAGAGGCCTAAGGAGAAAGATCTCACTCCCATATTGGTGTGCATCTCACCTTGGCTTTCCCAGAGGCCTCCTTGGGAAGAAGAGCCAGGGCTGTTCAGCACCACGCTTCCCCCGTGGGCTTGTGGGAACTTTTGACCCACTCACATTCTCTCTCCTCTTTGGTAGTAGTGATGGACTTGCATGCTAAAGTGCATATGAACATAAGTATACCTTTATCTGTTATTTTGGTGAAATGTGAGCGGAGTGTGAGAGGACATCAAAACACAGAACATGAGATCTTGAGACTGGAGTCTTGCAGACAGCAGACATGACTGTTCACACTTAACATTGAGCCTCAGGCTGCAGACAAATATGCTCACAGTTACTCACATTCTAACCAGTGCTCAACTTATTAAAATTATGGATCTAAAACCCCAGTCACTCCCAGACCTTTTATATAGTTGCCAGATTCCATTGTTGCATTAATAAATTCGACCCATCTTGTCTAAAGCTAATGACTTTTTAATCTGTTCTCTCATGTAGCTGACTTGGCTTGTAAACTTGACTCAGCTTGTAAATTTCTTCTAAATATTAAAATCATTTACAAACTTGGTTAATAAACATCTCCCTGGCATTGGCATTTTAACTACAATTACAAATTTAAGACTCTTAAGTGTTTCAGATAGCTGACAAAGCCAACTTATAATTCAACAGATACTCCTAAACTCTTAACACAATTAACAAGAGTCTGTAATTACTAACTTGGAAGTTTTAAAACACTCAGTTTCACTCTAAATCAATCAAATGCTCCTAAAATATTTTTAATAAAAATCACAAATATGTATGTCTTTGTTTTCTTGAAACAGGGTCTTGCTATGTAGCCCAGGTTGGCCTGAACTTGGTAGGTATCCCAGGCTGATTCCAAGCTCATGACTCTTCCTGTTACAGCCTTCCGTGGATTATGCCATCATGCTGGACCACAAATCTCCTGTCTGTCACTCTCTTACCCAACCCCTGCTCCCTTCACCTCCCTGGAACCAGTCAGCTAACAGCTGTGAGAGGAAGCTTGCTCCCCTTGTGCCCGCTGCCCTTGCATGTCGAGATCAGAGAGCTGGTTCTCTCCTTCCACCATGTGGTTCGGGATATCAAACTCAGCACCTCAGGTTTGGTGGCAGTGTCTTGACCCACAAAGCCATCTCACTGGCCCAAAAGAATTATTTTTAATTGTGATAAGATACATGTCACATAGACTCCTTAACCTTAACTGATGTCTCCAATGCATTCTGGCCACTTATCTCGCCCCCACTTCTCACTTAACCATCTAATTGTGCATGTTAAAAACTGCCTTCATTGGAGTTTCTATTGCTGGGATAAAACATCTTGAACAAAATTAACTTGGGGGAGTGTCTTCGGGTTTCCACTGTTATGAAGAGACCCCATGACTAAGACATCCCTTATAAAGGCAAATATTTTATCAAGGCAGGAAGCGTGGCAGCATCCAAGCAGGCATGATGCTACAGGAGCCAGGAGTTTTACATCTTTATCCAAAGGCAGTCAGGTGAAGACTGGCATCCTCAGGCAGCTAGGAGGAAGCTCTCTTTCTAAATGGATGGGGCCTGAGCATAGGAGGAGACCTTAAAAGCCCACCCCCCACACTCCCTCCAACAAAGCCACACCTCCTAACAGTACCACTCCCTGTGGGCCAAGCATGTTCAAACCACCACAGGAAGAAAAAATTTATTTCCTGTCCCGACTTCTCTGGATGATGGACTAACAGTAACTCAAGGCAGAGACTGAAGAAGAGGCCATTGAGGAGTTCTCCTTACTGGATTGCTCCTTATAGCTTGCTCAGTCTGCTTTCTTATAGCACCCAGTATCATCAGTCCAGGGGTAGAACTGCCTACAAAAGTGGGCTGGGCCCTCTATATCAATTGTCAATCAAGAAAATGAACCAAAGGCTTATCCCTTATAGTAGGGCATTTTTCTCAATTAAGATTACCTCTTCCAGCTGGGCGGTGGTTGCGCACGCCTTTAATCCCAGCACTTGGGAGGCAGAGGCAGGTGGATATCTGGGTTCGAGAGTTCGAGGCTAGCCTGGTCTACAGAGTTCCAGGACAGCCAGGGCTACACAGAGAAACCCTGTCTCGAAAAACCAAAAAAAAAAAAAAGATTACCTCTTCCAAAATGACTCTAGCTTGTGTCAAGTTGACATAAAACTAGCTAGCATAGAACCAATTAGGAAAAGATGTGGTGGGGTTTTTGTTAATTTTTTTGTTTTTCTTTTTTCTTTTCGCTCCCCACTGCCTTAGCCATATATTTGGTGCATAGAATCTGCTTTCTCTCTTCTTAAGTAGAATTGTCCATGAACCTCCATAGGTCAATTTCTTCACTTTAGTCTCGGGTTACACCTTCTCCCTCGACTTGCTCAAATATCTTGCTCCTGCTTTCATCCCATTCTCCTCTCTTCACCAGCTGTTCCCTCTACAAGATGATTTCCATCAGCATCCAGAAACTCTATCTTTAAAAATGCACACACCTTTAATCGTGGGATGTGGGAACCAGAGCAGGCAGAGCTCTAAATCTGACGCCAGCCTGGACTACAGAGTTCCAGGTCAGCCAGGGCTACACAGAGAAACCCTGTCCAACAAACAAACAAACAAAAACAAAAAGCAAAAAACAAAACATTGTAAATGAAATATAGACCCTTGGGTGTAGTCTACAACCCGAGTTGGGTTCATTAATTTTCTATGTCCCTCCCTGGAGGTTCCAACCACAGTGGCTTCCTGACTACTCTTTATTTTCAGTGCTGGGGATTGTATTTAGTGCCTTCTGCATGCTAAACTGGTGTCCTGCTACTGAGCTACACGTAGTCCTAGCTGACTCTTCAATGTTCCAAGCTTTTTCTGGCCTCAAAGCCCTCCTGGTCTGCATTTTTCCATGTCTGGACTGTGTTGCTTATCTGTATTTTGTTCCTTCATGTATTTTAGAAGTAGGTTCAAGAATCACCTCTTTGAAGAGGTCATCAATCTACCCCCCTGTGTCTTATCACCACAACCAGGTCAATTTTCTTTATAGCTCAACTACTTTATGATTTGTTTGGCAATCATATGTGTTTATACATGTATGTATGCATGTGCGTGGAAGAGAGAGGTTGATGCCGGGTCTCTTCCTCTGTTGCTCTCCGTATTGTTTTTTTGACACCTCTCACTGATCCTGGAGCTCATCAATTCAGCTAGACTGACTCAGCAGCAAACACTAGGCATCCGCCTGTCTCTCCCCCTAGCAGCACCAGAGTTATAGGTGCACACCACCTGGCTTTGCCATGGGTGCTGGAGATCTGGCAAGCACTTTACTGATTACATCATCTTCCCAGCTCTCCCCTTCTCCTTCCCTCACAGCTCCCTTCTTAAAAGATAATTATATTAAAAAACTGGGTTGGGCTGGAGAGCTGGCTGAGCAGTTAAGAGCACGGACTGATCTCCCAGAGGTCCTGAGTTCAATTCCCACAACCACATGGTGGCTCACAACTATCTGTAATGGGATCTGATGCCCTCTTCTGGTGTATCTGACACACCAGTGTACTCATATACATAAAATAAATTAAAAAAAAAAAAAAGAGCTGGGTTCTTACTCAGCAGTAGAACACCCATTTAACACACAGAGGCCCTGTATTCCATCCTAGCACAGCAAAATTAAAAATGAAAGCTCATTCTGTTCTGCATCTGTGTAGATGCAGCTTGCCCCATTAAAGCATAGACTTCAACTCTCCTAAGGCCTATGACCTCCCCAGCCATGAGCTTTGGGTATGTTTACAGGAACAGCCTTGAATTTCCTTCTGTGGAGCAGACCTCAAAGCCAATGAGAAAGTGGGTGGTTACCCCCACTGCCTTCGGGTCACAATTGTACTGGTGCACACATACTTCTTGGAAGGTTGGTATTATAGCATACAGTACAGGGTCCAGTGCTGGGCAAGGGCACTTATGTGTTTTCTCCCCGAGGTGGGATGCAGAGCATCTTCCGCCACAAAGAAAGCTAGCCAGCAGGGAGAAAGTTGCTCAATTAATTCCAGATTGATTTCTTTATGTCTTACAACCAAAGTATATGTTGGAGAAACATTATAGTTTTTTAATTTTTTTTTTTTACTTATTCACTTTTCATCCCACTCACTGCCCCCTCCTGGTCACCCCTTCCCATAATCTTTTCCCCATACTGCCTCTTCTTCTCCTCTGAGTGGGTTGGGACCCCTGGGTATCCCTCCCACCTTGGCACTTCAAGTTTCCGCGAGTCTAGGTGCTTCCTCTCTCATTGAGGACAGACAAGGCAGTCCAGCTAGAAAAATATATCCCACATACAGGCCACAGCTTTTGGGATAGATCCCCCTGTTCCAGTTGTCCAGACGAAGCTACAGATGTGCGGGGAGGCCTAGGTCCAGGCCGTGTATGTTCTTTGGTTGGTGGTTCAGACTCTGAGAGCCCCAAGGGTTTAGGTTAGTTGACTCTGTTGATCTTCCTGTGGAGTTCCTATTCCCTTCGAGGACTGCAATTCTTCCTCTTATTCTCCCATAAGAGTCCTCAAGCTCCATCCATTGCTTGGCTGTGGGTGTCTGCATCTGTCTGAGTCAGTTGGTAGGTGGAGCCTCTCAGAGGACAACTTGTTCCTGTCTATAAGCATAACAGAGTATCACTAATAGTGTTAGGAATTGGTGCTTGCCTATGGGATAGGTCTCAAGTTAGGCTGGTTGTTGTTTGGCCATTCCCCCAGTCTCTGCTCTATCCCCTGTACCTGCATTTCTTGTAGACAGGATAAATTCTGGGTTGAAAGTTCTGTGGGTGGGGTGAGTATCTATCACTCCACTGGGGTTCCTGTCTGGCTACAGAACATGGCTTCTTCAGGTTCCATAACCCCAATGTAGTGAGTCACAGCTAAGGTCACCCCCATTGATTCTTGGGCTCCTCCCTTATCCCAGATCTCTAAAGAGACACTATCTTAAAGGAATACAGTAGAGAGAGGTGTCCTCCTCTGGCTTTCCCTTATGTGCTTATAGGCATATACTTCCACACATCCACATGCATGCAACACCACACGCACACACACTCCCCAAACATATTTTTTTAAAAAAGAACAAAAAGAAAGGAGTTAGTGTTCCTGAGAAGGAGAATGTAATTACCGTGTAAAGTTGCAAAGAACAGTGGCAGAGAGACTCCAGACTAACAGGACTGTATGGCCTACAGCTACACCACAGTCCACAGATCTCACCAAGGTCACTGAACAAAGGCAGGGACTCACCTGGAACATATTCTGAATGATTCCAGCTACACAGAGTGCAAGCACTTACTGTTGAGAGGATCAAGGGTCTACAAGGAGACCCACAGAGGATTATGGGAGGCTGCTCAGACTGTCTCTATTCGGGTGCTACTGCTAATCAGTGTGTTTTGTTTGTGAACATTCATGAGACTGTACAGATAGCATGTGTGTTTTCTTTAGGAATGTTACATGCCAATGGAGTTCTTAATTAAGAATCAGTCTTACTCTTCAACACCTTTTACAATGCCTGGCACATTGTAGGTGTGTGTGTGTGTGTGTGTGTGTGTGTGTGTGTGTGTGTGTGTCTGAACAGGTGAATGACTAAACAAATTTGTCTCTGGTCTGGGAAGATGGGTCAGTGGTTAGGCATACTTACTGCTTTAACAGAGGACCTGAGCTTGCCTCCCAGCACCCACTTCAGATGGCTCACAACCACTCATAGCTCCAGCTTTAAGGAACCCAATTCCTCTTTTGGCCTCTAAAACCACACGTAGCATACACACCCGGACACATAAAATAAAAACAAATCTTTCTTTAACATGTTAAAACAAATGAATTTCTAGAATCAGTCATCCCCACCCCACTTCTTCTTCCCTTTCAGTGCAGGGAATGGAACACAAGACCTTGCTTGTGTCGGGCAGGCACTCTGAGCTACATGCTGGCCCTTCTGTCCTTAAGTCGAGGAGATCTTCTTATGTAGCCCAGGATGACCTCACACTGGTGATCCTCCTGCCTGAACCTCTTAAGTGCTGGGAAGTGTGTGCCACTGCGCCTGGCTGTGTCTCTGTAATCTTAAACATTGTGTTGGATTAGGTCTCTTTGTAGATGGTCATTTGAAAAACTGAAGCATTGGCTATTTTTAGCGTTAGTCCCATGTTTTAAAGAATCCTTGGTCTTTTTGCTTGTATGAGGATGATAACTCACCCCGCAGACATTCAGATGGTTTTAGGATTCAGCATTAAGATATCAAGTAAAATGAGGACAGAAACTGACTGCCAGATTTTGCAACTGCAGACTCTTGATGGCGTTACTGGAAGCCACATCACGGGGTCGGAAGCAGCAGATGCCAGACTGCAGTGGTCTGAAAGGAAAGGAGCTGTGGGGATCTGCAAACGGGAATGTTGGCCCGGTGTGCAGCCCAGCAGAACAGCCTTGCATAGCCGGAAAGAGTTGCTGGCCTCTGTCTCCTGCTGCAATAAAATAAAGAGAATACTGGCAAATATTGTCAACATTTCTATTTCAAATTTTAGGTCTATTTTGGTTTTTAGTGTTTTTATTTCTTGGAGTGGGGTCTCATTTAGCCCAGGCTGGCCTTGAACTCACTGTGTTGTCAAGAATAACCTTGAACTTCTGATCCTCCTGCCTCCTCCCAAGGTTACAAATGTGGGCCACCACACCTGGCTTATTCAATGCTATGGACTGAACCAAGAACTTCTCGTAAGGCTGGTAAACATTGTATCAACTAGCTGGATCGCTGGCCCTTTGTTTTCAGTGTTTGTGTGAAACATTTATCATTTGAGACAAGAAAGACAGGAATTTTCCCACTTAAGGGAAATCAGTGGACCAAACTAGTTTTATTCAATCCTCTAATCATTCCTGTGAGTACTTGTTATGCCAGCCTCTGCATTTCTATGTTAATTGGGTTTGCAGTTGGTTGTTTTGAGGTAAGTTAGCACAATCTGGGCTAGAACAGGATCCCTCTGCCTCAGCTTCTAAAGTGCAACAGTTCCAGCCACATGCCCCACATGAACACTTGTGTTCCTTTTAAATTTTAAAAAGTGCACCTGCTGGCAGCTGTGGAGGAGGAGGAGACAGAGGTGGCATCAGTGCACACCTTTGATCCCAGCACTTAGGAGGGAGAGGCAGGGGGATCTCTCAGTCCTCTGGTCTATAGAGTGAATTCCAGGACAGCCAGGACTACAGGGAGAAACCCTGTCTTGAAGAAAGAAAGAAAGGAAGAAAGAAAGAAAGAAAGAAAGAAAGAAAGAAAGAAAGAAAGAAAGAAAGAAAGAAAGAAAGAGAGAAAGAAAGAAAGGTAGATGGAAAGAAGGAAAGGGAAAGAAAGAAAGAAAGAAAGAAAGAAAGAGAGAGAGAGAAAGAGAGAGAAAGAAAGAAAGAGAAAGAAAGAAAGAAAGAAAGAAAGAAAGAAAGAAAGAAAGAAAGAAAGACAGGAGGGAGGGAGGGAGAAAGGGAGGGTGGGTCTTTTAAAATGAGTACTTTGTCTGCAAATTGTCTGTTGGGATTGGATCGTCTAAAGCTGGAGTTACAGATTGCTGTGTGAACCTACTTGTGGGTGCTGGGAATTAAATCTAAGTGCCCTAGAAGAGCAGCCAGTACACTTCTTTTTCTTTTTCTTTATTCCCCTCTCATACAATACATCCTGACTACCTTTCTCCCAGATTCCTCCTCCCACCACCACACACACACCTCCCCTCTCCCCTAGATCTGCTCTTAACTGCTGAGTCATCTCTTCAGCACCTTAATTGATTTTTTTTTAAGTGATATTCTTTCTTCAAGAAGATAACAGCTAAAAGATATAAATTCTGATGTGTCAACTTATGAACATAGCTAAGTGGCATTTCTCTTAGACAATAACGTTGAAAAGAGAACCAGGTAGAGTGGCACAGGCAATGTCCCACCAGCCGGATGCTAGGCAGGACCTTAGCAATCACCTCGTTTGGCGGCTGTCAGCATAGTTCACAAAAGGAGCAACTGCACAAGGTGACTCATGAAACCTATGAACCAGATGAGCCAGGCTCTGCAGTGAAGTCCCGAAGGAGGCACCGGGGTGTCAGACTCTCATTTCCTGCATCATGGGTACAGACAGGCATTTCTTCACTGCACACAAGCTGCCATTACTTGTTTGCATTTTAGGGCTGTGCTGGTTAGTGAATTTTTTGTTGTATTTTTCTTGTTTGTTTGTTTTGTTTGGTTTGATACAAGGTCTTACTGTATAAACTTGGCTGAATTCATTATGTAGACCAAGCTGGCCTTGAACTCACAGAAATCCACCTGTTTCTGCCTCCACCGTGCTGGGGTTAAAGGTGTGCGTCCCCACAAGGGGCCATCTCTCTGCTTAATTGTGTATACAGCCTGACCAGCTCCCTCAGGCGGCTGTGACTCCATCACAATGGTCAAGAATTTCGTCACAGCAACAGGAAAGGAAACTAAGACGGACCTTGTAGAAAACTTGTGTTTAACATTAGTAATAAATTATCACTCACCTGACAGCTAAGATCTTAAACTGGATCGTCTGACTCCAAAGTCCTAGCTCTTATCCACTGCACCCAGCTGCTGGCCCTGGGCTCCCCAAAACCAGCTGTCCTGCTCTACAGACCAGCAACTTCCAAAGCCTTGAGTCTCCTTCCTCCCCAACTTGTGCCTCTCTCTCTCTCTCTCTCTCTCTCTCTCTCCTTCTCTCTTCCCTAATATTATCATTTAAATTCTAGGTAAGTATAACTCTTTAGTAGTTACACTTCAACTAACTCTATTGTAGTTTAAACACTAAGTTTGAGTTGATTTTTTTTTCTAGTTGTGTGCTCTTATACTTAGCAAGATCCCCAGACCAAAGGTGGGCTATTTTTAAAGTATTAATGAAAGTGTTTGTCTTAGGGTTTTCATTGCTGTGAAGAGACACCATGACCAAGGCAACTCTTATAAAGGACAACATTTAATTGGGGCTGGTTTACAGTTTCAGTGGTCCAGTCCATTATCATCATCAAGACAGGAACCATGGTGCTGGAGAAGCTGAGAGTTCTATATCTTGTTCTGAAGGCAAACAGAAGACCTGCTTCCAGGCAGCTAAGAAGAGAGTCTCAAAACCCACCCCCACAGTAACACACTTCCCTCAACAAGGCCACACCTCCCAATAGTGCCACCCTCTGGGCCAAGCATATTCAAATCACCACAGCATTCACATTTCTTTATTCTTTCCTTTGTTATAATAGACTTTCTTGAAGGAAAGGGATACAGGCAGAGGTTGCCCCAGGAGTTGCTTGCAGTGCCTGCATTTCATATGAAAACACACTTGGGCTGTGTCTGAGGTAGGGGATGGGTATTAGGTGGCAAATAACTAATCTATAATCCCTTCATTTCTCAGGTGTGGACACTGAGGCCCAGAGAGGTGATGTGATTTGCCTAAAGTCATGCAACTAGTGGCAGAGCCCGGCCTAGAAGCCAGGTGTCCTGGGTCTCAAGATACCCCACTGCCTGAGGAATGGAACAGGTAATGTATCTCACACTGGGGAATACGGATCAGTCCTTGCAGCCTGAGGTATCTTATATGCACTGAGTCAACAGAGGAAGCAGCCACTCACAATCCTGATGTGTTGAATAGGGTTGAAATCGAAGATTTGAAATTCAGCCCCTAAGACCCAAAGACAGCAATTACTATCCATACCCCCATGGCAGACATCCCCTTCTGAAGGTGGTTTTTCTCTGGTTAAACATATGTCCATCTCCAAACAGCTTGGCCATGACTCATCTGGCCATTCTGCTACCCAGGCTCTTACCAAGGCAATGCAGTGTCATAAAAAGCAGTGGTTACTTGCAGTGGATACATGGGGACATCAGAGGGAGAGCGAATCAGGGAGACCAATTAGGAGGTTTCCCTGGAGATCCAGGAGGAAACCAAAGACAAAAGCCTGGCTGGAGGGGTCTGTAGAAGTCTACTGGTTAACAGCTGCTAACATTGATCACTAGGAATGCTGTACAGCAGACAGGAAGTAAAGCCCAACAAAATGGGAAGGGAAGAGGACTCTGGTTTCATATATTTCCACTTATTTCTATGAAGGAGTTTCTTAAGCCAAAAGTATTGGCAAACAAAATCCACCTAGGCTATTATAAGTCAGATATAGCTTGAGTGTTAAGTGTAAGCCCTGATACCAATCATTGATAATATGTATTCATATCTCTTAAGAGGCAGAATTACCATTTTTTTCTATCCATTCAGTGATTATTAGTTGAGAACCCACCGTGTGCCAGGCAGCTGGAATACATCAAGTGAACTAAACAAACATCTGGAATTCAGTCAGAACAAGGTTATCACATAAGCCAGTCACTTGGGAAAGTTAAAGGGAGAGAAAGCTTAGGAGAAAATGACTTAGTTCAACACTATTGATTAAGGTAAAAGCTTCAACAGAACTATATTTGTAGACTGAGTTTGACTAGGTCTGTTTGAGATTTTTCCAGCCTTAGTGAACACCACACAGGACCTGCCTCAGCTGGCTTTCCTGATTAAGCAGACACCTGGGCACATGCTGTAGCAAAGGCGCCCTGGGGAAAGGCTGGCAGAACAAAATGTACAAAGGAACATCTTAAGCAGTAGTCGGGCACCAAGGGATCAAGGCATTTTGTTACAGGTGTGGTTATACCCAGAGGGAGGCTAAGAGCATCTACCCTTGGGGTGATTGTCAGTCAGGGTGTGAGCCGCAGGCACTGGGTAGTAATTGGTCACTGGGCTAGGGTCCTTGAATCACTTCCAACTCCTGGGAACAGAATGTTCTATTCTATGCAAGACGTTGGAGCAAGGGTTCAGATGGAGGAAAGAGGGGAAAGTGACCTTGGGACTAGGGCAGAAGGCAGGGTTACAAGAGGCCAGTCATAAGACGGAATCCTTATTCAAACCTAAATATATAGTCAGAGAGACTGAGCATACAAAAGTCCCTCTTGAATAAGGATAGAATCTTTCCCATCCACACTGTGTTCTGGGCTACAGAGGAGGTAGCGTGAGGGAGCACCCATCTCTATGCACCCAGGCAGGAGGGGAAAAAAGAAGGAGATAACACTTGTTGCTCTGTTTATCTGTACAAATCCCCACTAGTCCTTTCATGGTTGCCATGACAACAGTAGTCCCGAGAGAATTTTTCATTAATTAACCCAGGTTCTCACTCCCAAACTGGATGTGTTCTCAGCACTGCTGATCAGAGCAGGCACACAGCCCTCTCCTGTGCCTGTATCTCTGTCTGCCCGCCTTGGGTATCCATTACCCACCGTTCGTTCTCAATTGTAGCTTCCCTGTCCCAGGAATTCATCCTCTACAGCATGGTCTTTCCCTATTCCCCGTGCCCTCCCTTCCAGCCTCTATCATTCTGTTTCCTGTGGAGGCTTTCCTATCTCACTGGACTTTTGGACTTGGCACAACTTCTTAGCCACACATCTCCACTATCCACCCCCATCAGTGGCAGCACTGTTCAGTCAGATAGCACTGTCTTGGCTCTACTTACTGCGGAGTTGAAGTCCCAGGAGTCAGTATCTAATGGCTCAGGTCCATGGCCAGATGCTTGAATCTAGACAGATCTTTCAGTTTGGGGACAGAAGTAAGGTGTCTTACAATGTGCTCTTGTTAGACCTTCTCTTAGGAGATGATTCTCTCAGGAGAAAAGGTGTTCAAAACAAGGGAAGTGATTCTAGCTTTGCATTGTGGAATAAAATTAAAATATAAGCCATTTTAGATCTGTCGTGCGTGTATGTATGTATGTATGTATGTATGTATGTATGTATGTATCTATGTATCTATGTATCTATGTAGCAGTGATGGAGATCAAGCCCAGCACCTTCAGCATGCTAGAGAAATGCTGTGCCACTGAGTCACGGCCCCAGCCCTGCACATGGAATTTTTAAGTGTTTTTAGTAGCTGTGTCTTCATTTAAAGATAGAAACACATGAAACTAATTTAACATTTTATTGAATCCAGCACTTCTAGAATACCATGTCAACATGTGACCAATATAAACATTATCCAGTGGTATGTTCTTTTTAAGTCTTTGAAACCCAGGGGGTTGTTTGTTGTTTTGTTTTTATTTTTTATTTTTATTTTTAGCTCTTAAAGCACAGTTCAATTCTGATGCTCAACTTCCATTAGATGTATTATGTATTATCTAACGTAGGTGTGCTCTGCTCCCGCTGTAGATGTGGAATTATCCGTATCTATATCCGCAGTTGAAAAAGAATCACATACCCACGTTATTCTAGATGTATGGTCACCTCTTCCCATTGGTGATTTAAATACCTAGTGAGCTTCTACCTTTTTAAAATTATTATTTATTGATTTTACATCCAGACATCAGTTTCCCCCTCCCTCTTCTCCTCCCAGTTCCTCCTTCCCCACCTCCACTCCTCCTCCTCTTCTCTTCAGTAAAGGGCAGGCCTCCCATGGATATCAGCCACCCCTGGCATAATCAAGCTGCAGTAAGACCAGGCACCTCCTCTCCTATTAGGGCTAGACAAGGCAGCCCAGTAGGAGGAGAGGGTCCCAAAGGCAGGCAACAGAGTCAGAGATAGCCCCTGCTCCCACTGTTAGGACTCCCACAAAAAGCCCAGAACTTCTACCCTCTAATATGCATTTCCTCTATAGTGATCTTTGTCACAACTGTTTGACATTGAAGCAGAAGCTCCTCCGTTTCAGTGGCTTTAAAACTGCTTTTGTCCAAACCATGTCAAGCCACTATCTCTGAACTGTGAATGTAGGGTGCAAAGGAAGTTACATACACTGAAAAATAACTCAAAGTCTGTTACTACCAGCAATATGTTCCTCAAACTGTTCTTGTAGCTCTTGCAGGAAATTAACCTAGTGCTGATGATTACCATGGAAAATATTTTGGATATTGCTTCATTTTTTAAAAAAAATTTATTTATTTATTTATTTATTTATTTATTTAATGTATATGGGTATTTTTGTCCTCATGTCTGTCTGTGCACTACATGTGTCCAGTGCCTGTGGAGAAAAGAAGAGGGTGTGGGACCCCCAGACCTGTTACAGACAATTGTGAGCTGCCTTGTGGGGCCTGGGAGTCTGGGTCCTCAGGAAGAGTAACCAGTGCTCTTTAACCTCTGAGCCATCTCTCCAGCTCTGGATTTGTGTTTGAAAGGGCACAAAATCGTAGTTATAGATTTGCATCATGAAAAATTAGATTTTAATATAAATTCCAATCCCTAGATAGGGCAAAATCATGTTTTTCTTTCCCTGTGAACTTCAGGTTTATCTTCATATACACTGTGACGATGATGTAATGGTGAAAAAGCAAAACAGAAATCACTGTCATTTTCTGTCTTTAACTACAAAAGTTCCTGGCAAAGCATGTCGCTTTGTTTCAAGAAAATCTTGAATTGGGACCGATGGTCCTGTGAGTCTTTGTGAAATCGTTCACAATTTAGGCAACAAATGTTGGCATAGTTCCAGCCTCCCCGTGTTCACAGCCTTGAATCTTTCACAGGTTCCATACACTGGTGGTGAGTCATAGCACTGTACATACAACACTGAGCTGTTTTAGCAACTGTGTCCATGACACTTTCTAGTCTGCTCCTGAAAGCCGCACAGATATTTTGAGTCTCTCTCATACAGTGGGATGAAGCAGTAGAGGGAAACATCAGTTTCCTCCTGTTTGGAGATCCCAATGAGTCTGCGTTTTGGGAGCACCATCTGGCACGGCAGGAACAAAATTCTCAGAGCTAACTGAAAACTCTTCAATGCCAAATGTAAAAGATTACAACAATCCCTTCCACAATTGTGAGTTGGCAGTGCTTCTTGATAAATTTGGAAGGCGTTGAGAGTGGATATATCCAACTTTAACTGGGCGGTGGCTTGGTTTCTTTTTTGTTGCTGTGATTTTAAAACAAAACGAAAAGAAACAAAACTCAGGGAGGGAAAAGCCACTTAACGGAGAAAGGATTACTTTCGGCTCACACACTGTTCATAGTCCGTCGGGGTGGAGGTCGTGGCCATGGGAACTTGATGCAGCTGGTCAAGTTATGTCCAGAGTCAGAAGAGAGTGATGATGGAAGCCATACTAGTGATCAAAGCATAGGGTCACCTTTTCATGAGCAAGGATCCCATCAGTTATGATGGGTTTCTCACATCAGTAATCAACAGAGGTGACCAGAGCCCCATCTCCCTGGTGAGTCTAGATTCTGTCAGCTGTGGCTAATTAACACTAACAGCCATTAGCAGCATCCTAATGACACAGTTCAGCTAAAATGTACTGAGTTTTCACCTTTTTAATTAACTCATCTTTGATACATTCTTTTATTCTACAGGAAACTATCTGTTGGCCTTTTAAACATTGTTCACTTTCCTCTGTGGGGATGGCCATAGAGGCTGGACTGATTTTCATCCCCACAAGCAAACTCTAAGGGTTCGTCCCCTCAATCCCAGCACTTGAGATTTAAAAAATTCAATAAACTAAAATTACAGTTTCATATTCACAGCACCCACATTTGAAGGGTTGACAAGCAGTGTGTGGCTGCTCTGGGCCAAGGAGACTCCAGTCCCCTGGGATAACAATGCAGGGACCAGTCCCCTGCTCAGTGTCCTTCCCTAAAAGACTGCTGTCTGAGTAGGTGCCCAGGGAGGTTGGTGGGAAGGATATCCTGCAACAACCTTGACAGCAGCCACTGACCAAAGCAATTCATATATAGTCCCCAGCTCACCTGACTATGTCCAAGCAATCAAACAGCAATAAAGTCTACCATGTATTTATCTAAGGAACTTTAGGCCAGATTTAAAAGTAGACACACGGCTAGATTGAAGATGTATTACTAGGGGGATGGAGAGAAATCAAGTTGTACCATGTAACAATCTTTTAATACTGTACTTTTAAAATAAAGGTTAGATGGGATCTGGAGAAATGGCTTGGTTGTTTAGAGCACTGGTTGTTCTTCCAGAGTACCTGGGTTTCATGCCCAGCGCTTACGTCCATAATAACTCTAGTTCAAGGGAAACTGATGCTCTCTTCTGGCCTTCTTGGGCACTGCATACAGAAGATGCACAAACATACATTGTAGGCAAAACACATAAACTAAAAATTAGCCTTTTAAAAAGCAAATGATAAACCATTAATAGGTAGTAGACACAGATAAACAGGAAGCAGCCAGGATGTCTAGATGCTATGGATATGAGGTCAGAAGTTCAGTCCTCGGGGCTGGAGAGATGGCTCAATGGTTAAGAGCACTGACTGCACTTCCAGAGGTCCTGAGTTCAAATCCCAGCAACCACATGGTGGCTCACAACCATCTGTAATGAGATCTGATGCCCTCTTCTGGTGTGTCTGAAGACAGCTATAGTGTATTCATAAATAATAAATAAATAAATCTTTAAAAAAAAAGAAGAAGTTCAGTCCTCAGCACCCACTTAAAAAGCCATGTGTAGCTGTGATTGACTGTAGTCTTACCAAGCAGGATTTGCTGGCCAGGCTGCCACACTGAATTGATGAGCTCTGGGTTGAATGAAGGATCTTATCTTAAATATTAACTGGTGTGCAGTTGAGCAAGGGAGACATCTGATGTCAATATTCTCATTGGTTAGTTAATTAGTGAGTTAGTTAGTTAGCTAGTTTTTGTCTACTTGACACAGGTAGAGTTATCTGAGAAGAGGGAGAAAATGAGAAAACACTTCCATCAGCCTGGTCTGTAGGTAACTCAGTGGAGCATCTTCTTGATTACTGATTGATGTGGGAAGGCCCCTGGGGTAGCTCTGAGTGATTTAAGGGAGCAGGCTGAGCAAGCCATGAGGACCAAGCCAGTGAGAAGGGTTCTTTCATAGTCTCTGCTTCAGGTCCTGCCTCTAAGTTACTGCTTGAGTTTGGTTTCCCTCAAATAATGTCCTGCCACAGGGATATGTAAGCTGAATAAATTCTTTCCTTTTCAAGTTGCTTTTGGTTATGATCTTTATCACAGCAATAAAAAATGAACTAGGGGGGAGTCAACCTCTGGCCTCTGCGCTTGACACATGCATGCTGTGTACAATGACCAAACACTTGATGCACGCACACATGCACACACACACATGCACATGCACACACAGGAGTGGCAACCTCTGTACTTCCATGGAGGGAGAAAGACAACCCAGATCAACCTGGGTTTGATAAGAAGTTAAGCCTTAAAGTATTGCTCAGAAATTAAAATTAACTTAGGAGAAAAAAGAACTTAAGGAAAGGGAAGTCATGACAGAAGCAGAAAGATGAACAAAGAACTCAATTAAAGAGAATTAATTGCAGCATACATTATAAGGGGGCTAAATAAGTTATCACATGGCAAAATATTTAATGTGAATGTCAAAAGTAATTCTTCCAAGAGAAGATATACAAATTACATGGTGGCCTCTCTATAAGCTGAAAATGGGAAATGCCAGGCAGTGATCAAAACTAATTTACGAAGCTTTTTGCCTCCGGTGCTTGGCTACTGGCCAGGGAACACATCCCAAGCTGCTGCTGTTTCAGAGGCTCCCAGCCACAGGACCATTGGCATCCAGTCCTGCTCAACATTTCCCAGCTTGCACAGCGGTTGTTCCTAGTTCTTACAGGCTTAGACCCTCTGTTCCTTTTCTTCCTTCAGCCTTCTCTTTTTTCATTGCTTAAATGTATGTGTGGATAAATGGTAATTGAGTAACAGTGCCCAGACAGCATAGCCTTTCTCTGGGCTGGGGACAGAGGCGGGGAAATGACTAATAAAGCCTATAGGACATGCATGGATGCGTTTAATTCTTAGTTCAAACCCCAAATTACCCTAACCCCTCCTGACACCAAATAAATAAATTAGTCAAGAATGATAATTAAATTAGAAGAGGCCAGAGAATCATCATGAACTCCATTGAAAAGCATCCTGAACTCAGCATCTCAGTTTGCTGAGTTGAAAACATGTCTTCTTCAGTCAGGATTGTGGGCACTTAGCCCAAGGTGTGTGTCTGAGAATAAGGCACAAATGGACAGGTTATTAAAAATAGAATATTGTCAGCACAAGGACAGTATGATCCATACTGCAAATGACAGGCAGAAGCTGTTGACCTAAGGAAGGATGAAATGCAAGGCCACCCAGTGGAACAGCACAGACAAAGCCTGGCAGACGAGATCCTTTCAAAGCTAGCTGTGTCGTGCTTCTGGGCCGGCCTAATGCAAGCAAGCCAGAGGTGCAGAGAAGAGACAAAGGATGCCTAAAATAACCAGAATACAAAGGAAAAGAAACAGAACAGTAACCTTAGCTGTGGAGGGAAGAGAATACATACACAAAGCATTCTAGACAGAGTATTGTTTCACTGTGGAGAATAACACACACACACACACACACACACACACACACACACTCACTCCTGCGGCCAGTATAGCAGCATTCACAGATGTTTATTAGTGAAAAAGCATAGCATTGAAGGAGAGAAAGAAGAAATAGATATTGGGCTGACGAAATGGCACAGTGAGTAAAGGTGCTTGCTACCAAGCCTGACAACCTGAGTTCAGTTCATAGAACCCACAAGAGGGAAGGAGAGAACCAATTCCCACCAGTCATTCCCTGATCTCCACACATGTGTCATGGTATATAAGCCCACGCGCAGACACACAGGAATGCACAAAATAAATAAATAAAAATATCTTTAGAATAGAAATTGTCCAAGAAAGTGCAATTCTGTTTTTAAACTTCTTTACCATAATCAGTACTTGTTTCTGCCGCAGGAGCAGTCCTGTGAATTGCTTCTCTTTACAAATCGGACTCAGCTTCCAAAAGACTGAAAACGTTTTCCTTACTCTAGAGTGTGTTGAGACATCTTCTACACAACGGAGACCAGACCATTGATAATAAAACAATCGAATGGAATGTTTGGCAAAGATGGTGCAAAAAGGTTGTTTGTTTTTTTTTTCTTACTTTCTTTTTTTTTTAAAAAAAAAACAACTAGATTGCTTCATTTGATTGGAATTAAAAGATATAGCATGAAGAGTAGGGAGATGACTTAGTCAGTAAAACATTTCCACAACCTGAGTTTGATTCCCAGAACTCACATTAAAAAAAAACAAAAAACAAACAAACAAACAAACAAAACCAAAAAAACTGCACATGAGTGAGAGAGATAGTTCAGCTGTTAAGAGCACTGGTGGCTCTTGCAGAGGACCTGGGTTCTGTTCCCAGCACCCACATGGTGGCTCACAACCATCTGTAACTCCAGTATCAGGTAATCAGAAACCCTCTGGTTCTGGCTTCCATGCACGTCAGACATATACTACATTGATCTGCAAGCAGACACTCATACATTGTTTAAAAACCTAAATAAAAAATAAGAAAGAGAGAGAGAGAGAGAGAGAGAAGAAAGGAAGGAAAGAAGGGAGGAAGGAAGGAAGAGAGGAAGAGAGGAAGAGAGGAAGAGAGGAAGAGAGGAAGAGAGGAAGAGAGAAAGAAAGAAAGAAAGAAAGAAAGAAAGAAAGAAAGAAAGAAAGAAAGAAAGAAAGAAAATTCTAGCACTGGGGAGGTGGAGAAAGTGGACCCCTGGGCTCTCTGAACTATTTTTCTCCACTGGTCTCCACATGCAGGTACACGAACACCTGCATGGGGACCCATAAACATGGACACACATACACAGAAACTTGAATACATGTATCTTATACTGCTCCTTGTATTGAATCAGTTCTTGGATCCAGGAGCTTGTACGCAGTTCATACACTGGCTGAGTCCATTGTACTAGATAGCAAGAAGGAGCCATTCCAATGCTAAGTGTAGCTTGAGATATCAAAGAGGCAAGCACCATTGTCCATGACAACTCTCTGGAAGGAATGGCATGCTTTTCCACAGCAAAATGCTCGCCTGATGTTCACAGATGGTCTGATCCCCTGCACCTTAAGGCAAACAAATGAGTGAGTCCCCGACAAATGCAAACGCTGTATCAGATGTTTATTATTTTGACATTGGCACCACTGAAACCAACCTCTGACTGGAGCTAAGAGTTCTTGCCATTCTCAGACTTAGACAAAAAAGAAAGAAAAGACAGGAATGTGTAAAAGTACAGGCACAGTTTAATTTTCTGTTAAGTAGCATTTAGCATGTTTTTAGAGTGCTTAGACTGTTTTAGAAATCTAGTTAGGGCAAGCTAGGGAGCTCAGCAGGTGAAAGCACTTATCTCACCACGTGGTAGGAGGAGAGAGCCGATTCCTGCAATCTTCTGAACTCCACCCACACACTGTGGCACACAGGCCTATACACACACATACCATAATACACAATAATAAGAACTAAAAGCAAGTATTTAAAAACCTGAACTCTTTAGATAAAAGTCCACGTTTTGTATTCCAAACATCCTTGAGTCCCATAGCCTAGACCTTAGAGTGTTTTGTTAGAGGCCGTTGAGTTCATTGCCTTTCAAACTTCAAGCAAAGCTGAGACAAAGAACAAAGTGTTATCCCACAGAAATGTTAACAATGTTGAAAAAAATCGAAAACCAAGCAAGAGATCAACTATTCTCAGACAGAGAGGAAAAAGATACAAGGTCAAGATTTAAATAATGGAATTAACAAATCCTAAAGGATAAGTCCACACAAGAGTGCCCATGCTCCTCAAACAATACAGTAAACATGGAAATGTGTGAGGACAAATGGAAGCCAAGTGGCTCCCAGGGCAGAAGCTATAGAGTCAGGCCCTTGATAGAAGCAAATAACAAATTATATCAAGTTAATTTTTGACTTGTGTACTCGTGCGCACTTGCGTGTGCTCGTGTGTGCCTGTACGCATGTGTGCAACGGGCATGCACGGGCACGTAATGTGTGCCACAGCAGTGCTGTGGTGGTCAGGGGACAGCTCTCTGGAGTCAGTTCTCTCCTGCTACCTTGTGGGACTGGAGATGAAATTTAGGTCTTCAGGCCTGTGTGCAGGCAGGCACCTTAACCTCCAAGCCATCTCACTGGACTGCAAATTTTTATTTATTTATTTTTTAAGAAATCACAATACTTACAAGTCATGGGGGTGTGTGGGGGGAATCATCAAGGCCAGGCACAGTGATGCCCACCTGTAATTGTAGCTCTCAGAGGACTCGGCATAAGGAGCTTAGGTTCAAGGCCAGTCTGAGTCCATAGGAAGATCCTTAGGAGGGTGAAAGTTATGAGGAGGAGGAGGAAGAGGAAGAGGAGGAGGGGAGAGGGAGGAGAATGGTCCATTCCTTGAGGAACCGAGATCTGCAGTTTCTATAGAAAATGAGAAGGAAAGTATGGACCTTTCAACACAGAAAAGGTATAGAGAGCTTTGAAACCATAGGTAAAATCTCAATCTTAAATGTTTTTATCATGCGAGAACAGAGACAGTTCTGGCAGTGGGGTAAAGGGCGTCTCTGTGGGTGGAGTTCTTACCACGCAAGCTTGAGCATTGAAGTTAGGATCCCCAGCACGAACATAAACAGCTAAATGCAAAGTGGGCATGGCTGCCTGCCTATCATCCCAAAGTACAGGAGGCAGGCTTCTGGGCTGGAAAGTTCTGGGGTCAAGTGAGAGATTCTATCTCAAAAATAAAGGTGGGGACTTGTGGAGAAAAGGATCTCAGTACCAATCTGTGACCTCTACACGCATGTAATGTAACCCATCCACCCACACCCACATGTACAAGCATGAGCACACATGCAAGCATGCATGGTTACCGTACACAAACCACAAGAAGAAAGAAAAGGATGCATGAGAAAGGGCCAAGGGGCTGTGAGTGGCAGGTAAACAGAAGGACTCTTGATAAAAACAGACATCACTGAATTAAACGATGCAGAGGGCAAAAAAAAAAAAAAAAGCATTAAATACAATCATTTCATCTGAGTCTTTGATAAAATCAATAGAATAAAATTCTAGAGAGACTTATCAAGGGAAATAGAATCAATAAAATGATAATATTTTTGAAGTAAAAATGGGTTTAGACAGAAACATAGGTGGATAGTGAGGGAATATTTTTTTTATTACTCTACTAATTTTTAAGATTTTCTTTTTTGTTAAGCTAAAATAGGAACTTAAAAGGAGGTGTCTCAGCAGGCGTCGTACTTGCTGAACAAGCATGGGGCAAGAGTTTGGGTCCTCGGAATCCACATAAGGGCAGCTGTGGCGGCCCACCTGTAATCTCCTCAAAGACAGGGAAACCCTGAGGCAAGCTAACCAGCCAGACAAGCTGAAGGGTGAGCCCTGGGCTCAATGAGAGAGACTCTGCTTCAACATACAACATGGATGGCAATTGAGAAAGATTCCAAGGGTTATCCTTGGGCCTGCACTCCCACATGCACACACATGCCCATGCACCCACCCAAATACATCTGAGCACACATGCAGACTACATGCACTAAAAGCCAAAATAAACAGTTAAAGATGTTTATTGACATACTCCCTAATTTGGAGTATTGCCTACATTCCCAGACCATGCTAGGTCCCCTTGATAATGCCACGTTTATTCCATGTCATTTCTAGTGACCACAGAGTGTGTTTTTTTATGATGTTGTGGAGCTTTATTTATTTATTATAGTTTTTAATGTAGCTTTCTCAGAAAATGAATGTCTTTTGCTTCTCTGTGCTCTGATACAGCTGATAAGAATGTTGACTGGCTTGTTGCAGGCTATTTGGAAGCCCTTCCTCAAGAAATCATGTAGGGCGGGTGGATTTTAGGTTGATCACTTATCTAGCAC
>NW_021604600.1:4073422-4107228 GCF_004785775.1 Grammomys surdaster
CACTGCTTCTCTAGCCCCACGAGCTCAGGATTTTACTTTTTTGAGCCAATCTAAATATTTCCTCTTTAAATTGATTCTTTTAGTGTTTTAAATTCCAAGTTCATTGACAAAGATTTCAAGTATGATTTGCTGTAATTGGTCATCTTGTACTCTTTTTTAACACGTCCTATGATCTGTTACAAGCACTGTTTGCTCTGCTGTGCTGTTAATCTATATATGTCATTTTAATCTTCACTTTTAGATGGCTCTTATCCTTTCAGAAAATTTAAATTGGTTTCTAGGATCATCAATTTCTGAACATATCTATTGACCCGCAAATGTAGAAGAAAAATGGCTGAGCTTGCTGGTACGCTGTATTTCATTTCTCTTTACATCAGAGACAGGTGAAGAAGCAGCAAAGAGAAAGAGGGGAAGAGGTCCTGGGCTCTGCTCCTGCAGTTGGGTTAACCCATATTCCTGGTAGGCCTGGCCCTAGGTGTTTCCTTCCCTTACATATTAGGTGACTCCACCCTCCATCTGCTTACTAAGTATGATGAGGAAGTAGACAGCAGGGTGTCTGCCTGACAGGCATGCCACATCTGGGTGATTTCCCTTGGGTTCTCTTCTGTCTGCTCTCTTTTGTGGAAGACAATGGTAATAGCAAGCTAAATAGTGCCAGACCTAGGTGCCTTTTGACTCTCTCTTGGGCCTAGACATGAGCAAGGGGCTGCTAGTCTCCCCACCGTCTGGCTCCTCACCTCACTTGCTTTTCTCCAAGTTGCAGGATGCTGTTGGTATTTCCAGAGTGGTCACCCTTTCTTTGCCTTCTGTATTAGTTGCTTTTCCTATCACCATGACAACATGCCTGAAAGAAACACCTGAAAGGGGGAGTATCATTTGGGCTCACAGTTTGAGGGAAAACAGTCCATCGTGGAAGCAAAGGCTCAGTGGCTAGAATAGCTCCTAAATGAGAAGGCTGGTTCTATTCAGTCAGCATTGAGGAGGCAGCCATGCTGGAGCCTGCACAGGACTAGAATCCAAGTGACCTATCTTCTCTGGCTAGGTCTCCTCATGTCTCCACCACATCCCCATCACCATCTGAGGACTAAATTTCTCTTTAATTGACAAATTCATGTTTAGAAATTTGTCTTAAGATAATGATGGCAGAAGTGCCTAATGGCTCCTCCACAGGAATTATGGTTAGTGCTTGGTTTATAGGAACAAGGGCACGTGATCTAAGTAGCAAAGACTTGAGAACTTCTGGAGAAACTTACACAGTAGAATCTATGTGGCCACCAGTGGTATGAGCACTGGTTTGTATAAGGCAGAACATAGGTATGCTGCACTCATACAAGCATGTTCGCATAGCAGAGTTCTGCAAAAACACAAACTATGCTGGAGCAAATCACTATCACCAGGGTCGTGTCGTGTCCCCAAACAGCACTGAATTTGTATGAAAGAAGTTTGCCAACGAACCACTTAGAAGAGTGTGTGAAGTGGCAAGTGATCCCAGTGTGGTCAGAACCATTTGGCCAGAGACAAGCAGAAGAACGGTTTTATTTAGTCCATCAGAGAAAGCAAGAAGAGATGGGAGGGAGGTAGAGGCTCAGTCAAGCTTGATGGTCAGCTGTGAGAACTCTCAGGGTTCAGAAAAGCCACTGACATCAGAGTGACAGCTTATGACAACGAAGGATCCATCATTAAAGTGAGCATAGGACAGAGATGCAGCATGGGGCAACTGCACTTCATTCCCCAGGGTTGATGATGAGTGACCCTGGAAACCTAATGTGGCCAGGGCAGCTGAGCCAAGCCTCAGCACCCATGGCTTCTATTCAGGATCAGCTATCCAGTCTCTACCTCTGGATCAGGGGAAAACCTGATAGAGCAGGGCCCAAGGGTCCCATCATAAACCAAACAACATGAACTACTAAACCTAGCCTCCCCTCCCCATCACCACAGCTGATTAAGATGCTTATCAGACAAGATATCCCATGGGCTAAGAGGTTACCACTTAGAAACAGACCAAGGAGAAGTGCTTCCTTTGAACTGTTGAGGGATTCGGCCATCTCAGGCCAGCCAAGTTCCCTCTTTCTCGAAGGGTATATAAATGGAAGCAGGGAGCTGTTGATAGAAGACATGTGAGCACGGAGCCTGGCCAACAGCCCTCCCATAAGGACAGGTTGTAAGAATTCCTGAAAAGGAATTATTCACCAGGGTCTTATGAAGCCTGTGAGCAGGCAAGTCTTACATCAGAGTAAAAGTGTTTGACTAGAGTAAGGGTGGTAAACAGAAGTGCCAAGAAGCCAAGGGAAGAAGGCACCAGATGGAATCGTGCATGTACTCAGATTGGACTATTAGTGGACAAGACTTGGAAGTGGAGAGGGAATTCTAATGGGGATGAAAAGCCAACATGTGTGTGTCTCTGTATGAAAAAATTATATATATATATATATATATATATATATATATATATATATATATGTTGTGTGCACACATGTATACGTATGTGTATGTGTCTTAGGGTTTTATTGCTGTGAAAAGACACCAAAGAAAACATTTGAAAACATTTAATTGGAGATGGCTTACAGTTTCAGAGGTATAGTCCATTATCATGATGGTGGAAAGCACAGCAGTATGCAGACACACTTGATGCTGGAATCAGCTGGACTCAGCCTTCATTCTACATCTTCATATGCAGGCAGCAGAAGAGGACTGAGTTCCACACTGGGGGGAATGTGAGCGAATTTCTAAGACCTCAAAGCCTGCCTCCATAGTGACACACTTCCTCCATCAAGGCCACACCTCCCAGTTACATTCAAAATACCACAGTATGTGTCTATGTTTCTGTGTTTGGAGTGCTTATGTGTGTGCGTGTGTTCACCTATTTGGATGTAAATGCCATGTACACATGTATATAAACACCAGAAGTAAACTTCAAGTATTGCTCCCCAGCTGATCTGCTTTGTCTTCTGAGACAGTGTCTCTCACTGGGACCTGGGGCTTGTTGATTAGGCTAAGCAGGCTGGCCAGTGAGCTCCAGGAACCTGCCTGCTCCATCGTGTCAGTGCTGGGATTATAAGCATACAACACCATGTTTATTTTTAACATACACACTCTGCCATCTCCCTAGCCCTGCCAGCATACATTTTAAAACATGATTCTGTTCAATTCACCTTGGGTGGAAAGCTATGACTGTGGTTGTTCTGAAGACATGGGAAATCCCAAACAAATTGGACTCTTTGTGAGTGTTCCTGAGAAATGTAGTGTTAAAAGGACCGTGTGGAGGGGAGGGTACGCCTGGAATGAGCCCCAGCGCCAGCATCGGCTCGCCGACATGCCCTGCTCTTTCAATTCACTTTTACAAAGCCAGTCCAAAACGTAATGGCTCAAGCCTGTACCACTCATAATTGCTTGTGAGTCTGTAGGTCAGCAAGGTGGTTTCTCTGGGGTGGGCTGGACTTCTTTGTGTATCCATGGTTAGCTGTAGGCTGGTGACAGTAACTCTGCTGATTTCAGGTGGGCTCTGTTGATGCCCAGGCCTCAGCTGGACTCAGACTTCACTCTAACAGGCAGTTAGTTCCTCCTGAGAAGCTAGCCTGGCCTTGGGTATGTGGCAGTGATCAGGTTCCCAAAGAGCAGATGAAAAGCATGTGTGGTCTCTTGCAGCCCAGGCTTGGAACCAGCCCACCATCTCCCCCCTTTATTCCCAGTCCATGTACACAACAAGGCTAGTAAGAGAGAAAACAGAGATTTCCCTTTCAGTGAGAGTAGCTGCCGTCACTTTGCAAATTGACAGCCATGTGACCAGAAAGGAAGGATGGAGAACTCCGGTCATTCTGCCACCCACATATAAGCAAGCTCATGGGACCTCTGCACTTCTCAGTGGCCTTGTCTATAGAATAGAGACAATATTTTCCATCTCAGAATTGTGACGATTCAATGGTTCTGCTTCTAACATGAAGGCTGTTCTTCTATGTGTTTGTCTTAGTTATGGTTTTATTGCTGTGAAGAGACACTATACATTCAACAACTTATAAAGGAAAACATTTAATTGGGGCTGGCTTACAATTTAGTCTGCTAAACTCAGAGATTCAGTCCATTATTGCCATGGCGGGAAGCATGGCGGCGTGAAGGCAGACATGGTGCTGGAGAAGGAGCTGAGAGTTCTACATCTGGATCATCAGGCAGCAGGAAGGGATAGTGACACATTGGCCAGGTTTGAGCTAATGAAACCTCAAAGCTCACCCTTTAGTAACATGTTTCCTCCAACAAAACAACATCCGCCCAACAAGGCCAATGGGAGCCATCTGTTACTCAAACTATCAGAGTGCTCTTTCTACTTGTTCATGTATGTCTTCTTTTGCTTTGAAATGAACATTTTACTCTTAGAAGCAGACTCATTCTCCATACCACCATCACCATCTTGAACACTGCCCTCTCCTTACCTGCATCGACAAGTTCTGGACAGGAAAGAATAATTGTTTTTTTTTCTGCACCTGTTCTTTTAGTCTTTGTCCTCAAGTCCAGCAACAATCTGTGTGCTTCCGAGATTGGCTTGGGGAAGAAAATTGCATTTGCTGAGTGCAGTTAATAAGGCCTCTGTGACTCATCTTCCTCCCTAGGTACTCTGACTCCACAGTGGGTGGAATAGCCTGAAGAGAACCTTTCGAGGCCTTCACTGTCGTCACTAATTTTGTGCCTTTCCCTTGGAACACTTCCTCATCTGTCTCTATGACCGCAGTCAGATGCACTGAGGTGCAATGGGCTCCTGCATCTCACCCCCCCACCCCCCGGAGGAGAGGTCACTCTTTGCTCTTCCTTCAGGTTAGCGGTGACTTATGGTAGAGACACCCCTGGAGACTAGACAGCACTATGTGACTTGATAAGCCGAACTCCCTCTCCACACATTTTAGTCCTGATTAGTGGAGAAATTTACAGTTTGTTTTCACACCTTCTCTCTATGACTTGCCAACTTCCATTTATAGCAGAGTCTCCAAAATTTCTCTATGAGGAGAGTATCAGCCAGACGTCAATGATCCTGCAGTTTTTCATTGTTTTTGTTTCCACAGATTCCCTGAGGGCCCTGATACTAGCTTTACAAATTTTTTTTTATGGTACTATATGTTTCCTTCCAAACCACACTGGAAAAAAATATTCAGAGCAGAAGACCCAGTTGTAGAGTGCTCGAGTAGGATGCACACAGCCCTGGGTCCACTCCCCAGCACCACATAAACCGGGCGTGGTAGCCTACATTTGCAATCCCAGCACTTAGGAAGCGGAGACAGGAGGATCAGAAGTCCAAGCTTAGCTACACACTGAGTTCAAGGCCAGCGTGGCCTGCCTAAGACCCTGTCTCACAAAAAATAGTAGACCATTGAGCTTGGTGCCTCTTGCCTGTAAACCAGCCTTTGGGAGGTTGAAGCAGGAGGACCATGAGTTTAAGGGTAGCCTGAACTACATAGAGAGAACCTGTCTCTGAGTAAATAACCAGTAACTAGTTTACCCCCTCCCTCCTATTAGATTCCCCAGCAGTTTGATGAGTCTGCCATAGTAAACATCTATTTCTCTTCTGTCTGGTATCCCAGCTTCTCTGTGGGGAAGGACTGGTTACCGGTGACTCATAGTCATGCTCTGCCAGAGAGTGTCATTCTCCACAGTGGCAGCGGAGGAGGTGGTGGAGTGCTAGTTGTAGTTGTGGGATAATAGTAGCAGCCCCAGCCACAGCGCAGCTCAGGGGAAGAGCCGAGGCAAGAGTACCGAGGGTACTGAGTACCTAATGGAGGCTCAGTATTAGGTGTCACAGCACCCTCATCCCTGAGTGCATTCAGTTCTCACCATGACCCTGAGGCAGCTAATGTTTTCTAGTGTCCACATTTTACAGATGAGGACATTGAGGGTTAATGAGAAAGCAATGAGAAAGCCAGCGCTGCCCAGGTGGAACTCTCCAGAGCTGGGACACCTCAGGTTGGACTCCACTGCCAGGTCCACAGTATCCCGGACTATCCCTCCCACAGGGGACTTCTGAGTGTAGCATCAGGAATGCTGCTTCGGCAGTCTGTGTGTACCTGAAGGGGATTCTGAGACAGCTTGAATATTTAAATGACGTTTCAGCCCTGTACAAATCTGCTTCTCTGATATCTATCTGCATTCCCCAGAAATGTAACAAAACCCCGTCTCTGCTCCATCTCTAAACACCAGCCCCCAGCACCGCCAGTGCCATCTGAAGTCCTGTCCAGTGAAGAAACAAGATTCAGATGGAAAAGTGCTGGCACAAGGTTGAGCAGGGTTCTCTAATAAAGACACCGCGCATCACACATCAGCTGCTGCTGTTGCTATGGTGACAGCCACAATTTCTCCCAGACAGCTTGGGTCTGCAGGGAGGGTGGACCCTGGGGGAACAAGTGTATTTCTCCAACCTGTCAGACCCTGTCACCTTTCCTGTTTCCCTCACCTCTCCCACTCCCACCAGCCCCCACACTTCCTTCTACAGGCTGACAGGGGCCCATGGCACCCCCACCCCCCACCCCATCCCCCGCGCCATCATAATTAGCATCTGGCTGGGAGCCCAGAGTTCTGGCAGCACATTCCTCACCTCCCTTGCCAGCCAATCTCCTTTCCCCAGCATCCCTTCAACAGCACTGCAGCAGCTGTGTGCAGACAGCCCCAGCACCAAGGTCACCGCAGCGCCAGCAATGACGAAGCATCCCCTTCCTCCCTGGGTGGTCATGGCATCAGCTGATGCCTCGATGTTGTCTGAGCCGTTTGGAAGTTTTAACCTTATGGTTCTGGAAAAGGAAGCTACCCTTAGGAGGATGGGGAAGGCTAATCTCTTAGTTCTTGGAGGTGTTAAGAGAGTTATTCATCTGGCTGAGACTCAACAATTAGGTTCGGGGGGAGGGGGCAAGATCAAGCGTAAGATGTAAGATATCAGAGAAGATCGAGGAAGTAATCAAAAAGTCCGCGTGTCACTATGCCTTGGAGTTTAAGGGACTAAAGATGGCGGTGACAATCGCAGCCAAAGAGAGCTGGTTGTTATGGCGACCACAGCAACGTTTACGGAAGCTGTGTTCCGGGAACTGTACCGAGCACTTTACAAGCGTAATGGTGTAGAGTCTTTATACTGACTGTGCATGTAGAAACTGCATGGAGCTACTCTGTTCATTTTCCAGAAGGGAAACAAGGCCGGGAAAAGTTAGCTCTCCCTCCCTAGAAAGGAATCAGATAAGCCCTAGAAACAACATGCTCTACAAGAAGATTCCCCTAGAGTCTTCCAAATCCAATGTTATTTACTAATGGGTACACAAAATGCAGGAAGAAAAAAAGTGTTAAGAGATATAAATTTGGTTTCCAGTACCGGATTGGAGCCTGACTAGAAGAACTGAAACAGCCATAAAAGAAACAAGGGATACTTGGTGAAGTTGGAGGAAGAACTCTGCAGTGAGAAAGCATCAGGAAGTCATTGGGACAGACCTTTTGTGTGTGTGTGTGTGTGTGTGTGTGTGTGTGTGTGCGATTCTGGCGTTGTGATTATGTAGGAGAATATTATTTCTAGGTGATACAGGTCAGACTATCTAGGGGAGATATACAAAGCCTTTAAATTACTGGCACATATGATGGTGTATTACAGACCAATTCATTCACATACATCTTGTATAGCAAGTAGAGCAAACAAACTATTGACAATAGTTGAATCTAGGAAGGTTGAAATGATGGACCGTGGTGGAGGGCTGGTGGGGGTGAGACCATGAATCCCAGAATAACTAGTCTGTGTCCCAGATAATAGTATATTTCAATATCAAAAGCTTGTATGTGGAGCCAGTCAGGTGGCTCAGTGTTGTTCAACCTGATAACCTCCGTCTGTTCTTTGAACTCATGTAAAGGTGAAAAGAGAAAACTTAACTCCACAGCACTGTCACACACACAAGCACCACAAATAATAAAAATAAATAAATAAATAAATAAATAAATAAATACTAAAAGGCTGGATATCCCTGGATGGTGAGTTCATCGTAAGTTATCAATACTATATTATCATATAGGCTGTCACAGCATTTTTCTCTCAGCTTTCTGCATGGATAAAAATGTCCCTAAAAAAAGAATGAGGAAAGGAAGCTAGGAAAGACAGGTTTGGTGGCATGCCAGAGCTCAAGGTCACACAGCTGGTGGTTCGGAATGAACTCACACCTCAGTCATCTGGCTTCAAAGCTCTTCCCAGAGATCGATCTGCACTCACCCGGGGGTGCCTGTTCTGTGCAGAGAGGAGCCTCGGGTTGTAGCTGTAGCAGAAGGGGAGGTGGGGGAGGGGCAAGCAGCAGATTCATTCAAAGCTCCCAAAGCCCTAATATCAGGGCGTTTATAAATGCTCACTTTCCAGTAGAAGACCATCTCAAGCCGGATGTTTGTAAATGTCTACTTTTTATTTCCAACTTAACGATTCAAACTTCCATTAGTAGGGCTGAGCGTAGCGTTGCTTGGCTCCAGAGCACGTGCTTAGGCCCTAGGTTTAAATGCTTGGCACTGAAGAATAAGATAAATGAAGACAATAAATAAATATAATATTAAATGATACTAGTAACCTTAGAGGTCCTTAGAAAGGGGCTTGGAGGGCTAGAGAGATGGCTCAGCAGTTAGGAGCATTAGCTGCTCTTCCAGAGGTCCTGAGTTCAATTCCCACAAACATCAGTAATTGGATCTAATACCCTCTTCTTGTGTGTATCAGCAACAGCATGTTCATATGCATAAAATAAGTAAATATTTAAAAGGGTGGCTTGGAGAGTGACAGAGCATGGATTTCAGATGGAAGTGGGGTACCTTCCCCCACTACTGCAACAGAATCACACAGAAATGCAGATAAAGTCCTCAAAGTATTGATTGCAATGGATAGTGAGACTTCATAAACCAATTCTTGCAAGTGTTATTTATTCTTTTAAAATACCCATCCCACCCTGCACCCATACACTCACTGTGTACTTAAATCTGTACAAGTGTGTGAAAACTGTTTCCTTGTACAGAGTCACAAGAAAGGTAACAGAGGGAAGCTAACACAACCCAACTTCTACCAACACTACCAACTCCGTGCAGTTTTCTGAGTCTCCAAGAGGAAAAAGGAAACAAAAAGACAGCAAGTCTGCGGGCAGACACATATGGACACACAAGACACACAGGACACACGCAGACACACACTCAGTATATTAGAATGGGCAGAAGTGCACAGAGAGATGGTTTTGCATCTGAGAAACTTCACTTTTCAGCAGAGGTCATCACAGAAAGCAGCTGTTCAAGACACAGAGAGCGACTGAGTGAGGGGTGCCAACCCCAAAAGATACATCTGCAGTACAGTCTCTTCACCTAAGGCCCAGGGAACATCTCAGAAAAGGAGGCAGAAAAGTAGTATGAGTCAAGGACCATGAAGCCTGTCATGGGATTGGGTCTATTAAAAATGACAGGGAAGCTACATTCACTCGTGACATCACAACAATATGGCTACCTAAGCAAGACCTGAGCATTGAGAAAAATAACAGGCATGCTAAACTAGAAGGGGAAGCCCCATGAGGCCCAGGAGCTAATGACTGAGAGGGGAATTGGTCCTCCTTAGGGATGAATCCTCTAACTGGTTGTCCACTATCAACATGGTCAGCCCTGAAATCATATACATAGAAACAACACTCAACAGATTCAACAGGTTGTATTTATATATTCATGCAATAATAAAAATAATACAAAGAGAGAAAGGAGGTAAGGAAGAGATAGGAGGGAGGAAAAAGAAGGAGCCCATGATAGAATTATGTTTTATTAAAAATTTAAAATTACTAAGAAAACAAGGTGGATTCAGCCTCTGCCTTTCACATATGCAAAGGAGGAAGAGGAGGAGGGAGAAGAGGGCGCTTCTTTCTGGTTCTGAACATTAAGTCTGGGAACTTGAATCATCTGCTGTCTGTGCTCTGGGAGCCTCTACTTCACTGTCCACTGGACATTATGCTACTTCCTGTCCCAGAGCCCAGAAGGACAGGCTACCCTCAGCTGGACATTATGCTACTTCCTGTCCCAGAGCCCAGAAGGACAGGCCACCCTCAGCTTTTCTCGCCTGATCACCTGGCTTAATGGAACTATGCATTAGGAGCAAATCAAAGAGGAAAAAGGCTGGCAGCCTTTCAGACACTAGATGCTTCCGGGAAGGACATTTCATTTAGATAATGCCTCCCATCCCGGGCATGTGTCCACAGGATGTAAACACTCAACAGTGGTCTGCACTCCTCTCTCCGTCCTTGGCTCTCAATGGATCTACTTTCATCTTCCCACTCCCCTCTCTGCAGCTCCTCTCAGCAGGCAGTGACCTCCTTTTTGTACCAGTGGAGACACACCAGGTTCCTGAGGGCTTTTTTTTTTTTTTTCAATTTACTTAGTCATTATTTTCTCTACCAGGTCTCTTCACAGAATCCATGATACCCTCCCAGACTCTATGTCCTCCTTGGTCTTCTTTCTTTCTTGTCTCTTTCCTCTCTCCCATCCCTTCTAGATGCCTAGTTTCTATGCTCTACAAGCCTTCTCTTTCTGCATTCACCAGGATGGCTTTACAAATGACCACCACGTCACTGACTTCTTGTTGTGAGGTGACATCAGTTCCGAGGTCCTCCATTGCTGTCCACTCAGCTCCAGAATATAACCTGGTAGCCTGTTGATTCTTTAAATTCTTGTTATTTCCCTCCTGAGAATTGAACCTAGTACCTTGCACATGCAAGCACTGTACCACTGAGCTACAACCCCAGACCTTTAAACAAATAATCTGTTCATGTTTCGTTTGTTGGTTTATTGAGACAGGTCTTACCACATAGCCTGGATGGTTTAGAACTCACTATGTAGACCTGGCTGGACTTAAACACAGAGATCTATCTGCCTGTCTCTGCCTTCTGAGTGCTAGGATTAAAGGTATGTGATATTATACCCAGCCCCGGGTTTTTGTTTGTTTTGTTCTCAGTTTGTTTTGTTTGTTGTTGTTTTTGTTTTTGTTTTGTTTTGGTTTTTGGTTTTTCGAGACAGGGTTTCTCTGTATAGCCCTGGCTGTCCTGGAAATCACTCTGTAGACCAGGCTGGCCTCGAACTCAGAAATCTGCCTGCCTCTGCCTCCCAAGTGCTGGGATTAAAGGCGTGTGCCACCACTGCCTGGCCTCAGGTTTTTTTCTTGTGTTTGTTTTTTGTTTGTTTGTTTGTTTGGTTCTTTTTAAAGTTAGGGTCTCACTAAATTGTCGAGGTTGGTCAAACTCTCTCTGTAGGTCAGGCTGGTCCTTACACTTCTGATCTTTTTCCCACTGCCTTCTAAGTAGCTAGGATGGTTGACCTGTGCCCATGTGAATTCCTTAAATTCAACATAGGCTTGTTAGCTTTCACTACATCTATTCACCTTCCAACTTCCTTCCTGACAAGAAAAGCACCAGAATCCACCAGCTGCCTAACCTTGAGCTGGGGAGTTTGGCTCTCAAGTGTCCCCTTGCCCTAATTCAAAAATGTCCAGTCAGTCACAGAGTGTGAGGAGTCTACCTGTAAATCACCTGTGAACTATGAGGCCACCGCTTTGTTTTTTTGTGCTTTCATGTCCTCTGCTCGTCTCTGCCATACTGCTGACTTCAAGGGGGCTTGAGACTTCTGTTCTATTTACCATTTTATTGCTGATATAGAAACATGATGCCAGGGTGGGGAGCAGGTCCTCCACACCTATTTGTTGAATTAATAAATAACTTGTCTGTCAGTTCCTGCCTTGGACTGATGGCCTGGAACCTATTATGTAGATCAGGCTGGCCTTGAACTCATAAAGACCTGCCTGCCTCCTGAGTACTGGGATTAAAGTGTGCACCACCACCCTGGGCATGTCCTTCATAGTGATTACTTTCTGTTACTCATGACCTTTATAAAGTCTCTGCCCCTTTAATGTGGGAGAGAGTGAACCACCTCTCATTAACAAAATTGGCCCAAATGATGAGATTCCGTGTCCCTATGTGGTGATAAGACTCTGCTTTCATCTTGGCTCTCTTTGATGCAACTCAGATGTTCCTCTGTAACCTGTGGAGAGGCCCATGTGTCTAGGAACAGAGGAAGAGCCTACAACTGGCAATCTGAAAGGAGGTCTGCCAAAGATGGTGAGTTAGGCTAGAGGAAAATCTCCCTGATGCAAACTAGGAGGTGAGAGCACATGTCTGACCCACACCTGACTGCAACTTCGGGAAAAGGTGGAGTGACACATGTTTGATGTCTTAAGCTTATGAAGAATCCTGGGGTAACTTGTTATGTAGCAATGGATCACTGTACAGCGATTGTGAATCATGTAATGCACAGTTTATTGCTATAAAAGCTAAGCTTTCTGACACTCCATGGCAACCTGTGGCACATGCGCACAGTGAAATACTGGAACATACTTAGGAGACACCACTACTGTGAAAAGATCTTCAGGACAATGGAGTTTGTTTTGTGTTTGGTGCTAGGGACGGGATCCAGAGTTTTACACACATCACACACTCTAAGCTCATGCCGTGCCGTTGTAGCTTACTGAAGGAAAGTTTTGATCCCCAGAACCTGGGACGATAAATGGTTCTTTTTAACTTCCTATCCTAGAATCTGCAATTTTCTTCTATTAACGAGATAGGATATCTTCTATTGGCATAAATATGTATACTTAATTTATCCCCCCACCTCCAACTTCCTTGTCTCAGGACAGAATCTCACTAAGTAGTTCAGACTAGCCTGGAACTCCTTGTAGCCAAGGATGACTTCACACTTATGATTCTCCCATCTAGCTTCACAAGTGCGGATTTTAGGCTTGCACACTGTTAGCTGTTTGTCTATCAGTAATCCAGCTGTTTTCAGTAATCCAGCTGTTAGATGAAAGCTGTGAGAAGGCGCCTGTATTAGTCTCATTGGCAGCTTTGTCTTTGAAGCTTAGAAAGCTTGTAAGTTACTGAACACTCAAGTTGCGGTGCAGGAGAGACGGTTCAGTGGATGACAGTGCAAGCCATCAACCCCAAGGATTCAAGTTCTATCCTCAGGACCCACAAGGTAGAAGGAGTGAACAGACTTCTAAAAGTTGTTCTCCAACCTCTACACTCCTTCCATGGCATGTACATATACACATGTAAACATGCATACATACATACATACATACATACATACATACATACTGGGATGTTGTTTAGCAGTAGAGCATTTGCCTAGTCAGGGTTAGGACTTTTTTGATTGCCAACCCTGTCCCACTCAGCCCTTAAAATGGTTCACTTTTGATTAGATTTATTCACTTTATTTTATGGGTGTACAGTATTTTGCATATATATATATATATGTGTGTGTGTGTGTGTGTATATACACACACACACACACCATATGAGTACTCCACTGTCAAAAGAGGGTGTTGGATCCTCTGTTGTAACAGATAGATGGTTGTGAACCTTGGGTTCTGAACTGGGAACTGATCCTGGATCCTCTTCAAAAGCAACAAGTGCCCTTATACACTGATCTATTTCTCCAGGTCCACGGTTGAATTAATTTAACTAGTCAACCACTGTCAGATACATACTGTCATCCCAGCACTCACCAATAGGATCATTAACTTTGAGATGAATTCCTAAAGATTAAGTTACTGGGTCAAATGGACCTAGCTATTGAAGTACATTGCCAAATCCTGTGTGTTTCACCCATGTTTTGCTGTGATTTTACCTCCCAACTTGTGAAAGTACTTCTGTCTATCTTTAAGAAATAGGATAGTGCCATGTTTTAATGGGACATTCAGCTTATATATGCTGTGGAAAGGAACTGGGGAGCTCTAGTTTGGGGGAGCTAGGCATAACCCATGCATTCTTCCAGATGAGCTTGGCTAATGAATTTCAGTGGGAAGTGCTTCAGCGAGACCCCAGCAGGACAGAGGAGGCAGACTTTAATTTGGCCACATAAGGAGCACTACATGGAAGGAAATTTTCCAAAGAGAGGATGAAGTGAAAGAAACCCAAGAGGATCCAAGACAAAGAACAGTGGGCTCTTGTAGCCAGATGGGCCTGGAGAAGCCAAGAGGAGCAGTGACCTCTCTAATAGACTGAGGTACAGATTAAGGTACAGAAGGCCATGTAGGTAGTAGCAGAGGCATCTTTAAGTAGGTAGTACCCACAGTTATGGGGGCATAGAATATATGTCAAACCTGCTCCCCTCTGTCCTTTCTTCCAGGGTTACTATTCGCTAAAACCAATAGGAAGCCATGCAGCCCTTTGAATGGACCTCTCAGATTCCCAAGACATAGGGCTTATAATAACCATTAAGTGTTCTGTAAATGTATCATTAAGTTTAATCCTTCTGATAATCCTTACATGCCAAGAATAAACTGAGGCATAGGAACATTAATGAGTTTGACTAAAGTCACACTGTGGTTTTGGAGGCTCCAAAGCTCCATGTTCTTAAGAGCCGAGGGAGCAGGCCTAAGGTTGTCGTATGATACTATTCTTGGGGAGACAGGCAAGGGACATATGATAGGCCAAAATATCAATACTACCAAAAACTTGGTGAGCAATGAGATTTATTGGTATTATTTACAGGAATATAGGTGAGGGATTACTTAAAAGAACATAAATGACAGCTGTATCACCAAGGCACACAGCAGCATAGGTAATGTCTTATACAAGCTAGAAACCTGAGGTGTACCACACAACCTGCAGGCAGTTCAACAGGTTGGAGAATGTCATGATTATTGGTCTATTGCTGTGAGGAGACACCATGGTCAGGACAATTCTTATAAAAGAAAGCATTTAACTGGGGCTTGCTTACAGTTTCAGAGGTTTAGTCCTTACTGTGTCAAGGAGCATGGCGACACACAGGCAGACATGGTGCTGAAGAAGTAGCTGGGAGTTCTACATCTGGATCCACAGGCAGCAGGAGGAGAGAGATGCTGGGACTGGCTGAGGATTTTAAAACCCCAAAACCCACCCTCAGTGACACACTTCCTCCAACAAGGCCACACCTCCTAATCCTTTTCAAGTAGTGCCACTCCCTGGTGACCAAGCATTCAAATATGTGAGCCTATGGGGAATATTCTTGTAGCTCAGTCAGAGGCTCATCTCCCTGAGCTTCTTCCAGGAAGTTTGGCTGCCCTTAGAGTGTGTCCCTACAGCTCTCACAGTTTACATAAGCTTTGGGGAGTAAGGAAGGCATTAGGGAATCTGGTCAGTTTCAGGGACTTCCCAAAACTATTTTGAGTTGCTTGCTCCTGATCTTTAAAAGCTTCCCTGCAGGAAGAAGTGACCCACAGCCCCTTAGAGCAGTAGTTCTCAACTGGTGGGTCTTGACTCCTTTAGAGGTCAAATAACTCGTTAACGGAGGGTCACGTTTCGGATATCCTGCATATCGGATATTTACATTATGATTTGTAACAGTAGCAAAATTATGTTTTGCTTCCATAGGTTATTACAGTTATGAAGTAGCAATGAAAATAATTTCATGGTTGGGGATCACCACAACATGCAGAACTATAGTGTTAGAAAGGTTGTGAGAAGCACTGGCTTACAGCATCCTGTTGTTTCACCATCTTCTAACAACATCCCATGTCTTAAAGAGAACTTCCTCCTTAGGTGGAAGGCTTTAATCATAGAGGAAACTGTTGCACAGCAGAGGTCAAGGAGCCTATGTGCCCAGTGCAAACACGATAAAAGTAGTGGAATTTCCTGGCCCCACCTGCAGCCTTTATGCCAAGTGAGGTAGCAGTTCAGATAACGTTCAGTGTGAGAGACACTTCTTCACCTCTCCAACCTCTGGAACACACCCTCACCCTGAGAGAGGGGTACAGTGCTGAGAGCTAAGACTCTGAAGGCCTATCCAGACCCTCACTGAATGCCGCAGTCTAGGATGCAGGCTCTGCACCTAGCCTTGGCAGCACAGTGAAGCAAGCTGGCTCTGGTGGCGTGGGTGCAGATGGGCCAGCCCCAAGGGCTTGAGACAGGGAGAGCTGGCCCTGCTCATTGCTGGCTGAGGCATTAGGTGAGCTAGCCAGAACAGTGTTAGACAGCTTGCCTTGGTGGCATGAGTCAGAGAGAGGTAGAAGGCTCACCAACTCAGCTATCACCCAGGCCTAGATCTAGGACTTTGAGTTGGTTCACCCCAACATCTACCTCATCTATGAACTGCTGGAGCATGTGAAGGAGCTGGTCCTGCAGATCCAAAACTACAGGATCTCCATGGCACAGGGCAACAACATGATACCTGAGAGGAGACCCTGTGTGGATCCGGTATTTGATAGTGTTGTAGAAGCCAGAGGCCTCGAACCAGATCAAAGAATGACTCATTGCAGTGAACATTTGCAAGTAAAGATGTGTGGACAAAAAGGTATACTGTGGAACACACTGTGACACACTACAGCTTCTACAATGAAATTCATTTTTTAAATTGTATCTTGCAGGGAGGTGTTGCAAGGGCAGAGGACAGACGCAAAGGGGTGGGGAGATGAGTGAGAATGGGGTACGTGATGTGAAACTCATGAAGAACCGATAAAGAATTTAAAAAGAAGAGAGAAAGGAAGAAAGAGAGGAAAGAAGAAAGAGAAAGGAAGAAAGTAAGGTCTGGAGGCCCTGGGTTATAGCCTGGCTCTGCCACCTCTTATGTTAGTTGCTTTTCTATTACTGTGATAAAACACTATGACCAAGACAACTTATAAAAGGAACGGTTTATTTGGACTTACGGTTCCTGAGGTATAGGAGTCCATTGTGATGGAGAAATATGGCAGGGGGCACCGAGCAGTGGGCAGAAGGCAGTGGGCAGCAGACAGCAGGCATGGTGGTATGCACAGGATGCTGAGAGCTTGCATCTTGAACCACAAGCATGAAACAGCGTGAATAAAGTATTTGTGCTAGTCTTTAAACCCCCAAAGCCCATGCCCAATGGCATACTTCCTCCATAGACACTACCAACTGAGGACCAAGTGTTCAAATCCATGAGGCTACTGGGACATTCTCACTCAAAACACCACACCTCCACTTCACTTCCTGGTACACCTTTAATATTTGAACCATATATTTTATATTTTTAATTTCTAGGCTTTTTATGAAACTTAACCATAGAATAAAGTCTCTGTTGGGCTTTTTGAGACTTCCTTTGTCAATGCAATTAATATAAATCTCTTCACCTTAGCCTCAGGTAGACTCTTCAGACAAGAGCAAAAAACAGCCACATTCTTCACCAAAATATCCCCAAAACAGCCTCTAGGCCATGTACTGAAATTCTTCTCCACTGAAACTTCTTGGGCCAGGTTTGTACAATTCAAATTACTCTCAGAAAGTCTTCCATATTACTACTAGAATAGCCTATTAAACCCCACTTAAAGCATTCTACTGCTTTCCAAAGTCCCAAAGTCCACAGCCCTCCAAACAAAAGCATGGTCAGGCCTGTCACAGCTATACCCCAGTCCCTGATACCAAACATATACAAACCACCACCACACCCAAACTGGAATTTTGTTTTGTTTTGTGTTTCAAGAAAGGGTTTCTCTGTGTAGCCTTGTGAGGCTGTTCTGGAACTCACTATGTAGTCCAGGCTGGCCTACAACTCACAGAGATTCACCTGCCTCTGCTGCTCAAGTGCTGGGATTAAAGGTATGCGCCACCACTGCCCAGCTCCAAACTGGAATTTTATGTAATTTTCCTATGTCACCGAACAATATGTTAATTCTTTTCTCTTTCTATTAATTTTTAATTTGTTTTCCCTTTTCACATTTTAACTTTTAAATTAAAAATGTTTTTCATTTTATTGTTTTGTAAAATCTTTTTTCAGAAATTTGAAAATGGGAAACCATTCTTAGTCTGTGGGCCACACAAAACCAGGTGTACATGTGACCTGTCTGTGCCACTACGGGACACTTACACTAAGGATTCTGGGTCAGCATACCATAGAGATACTTACACATTCACGTTTGTTATGTTTATTTATATTTACCACAACTACCAGGAAATGGAACCAGGTTAGGTGTCTGTCGTCAGATAAATAGATAAAGAAAACGCGGTATATCTACACTGGGGAGCTTTATCCAGCCATCAAGAAGAGTGAAAGCATGCATTTGCAGGGCAATGAGTGGGACGGGAGCTCATTAGGTGAAATAAACTCAACAGTGAAAGAAGAGCCACATCTCCTCTTGTATGTGGGTCTTAGATTTGAAATTACATACGTATGTATTTGGTTTTGTAGGAAAAGGTCTCTAGGGAAGCCAGTCATGGAGAAGGTAGAGGGATACACCGTGCTGGTTAGTGTTTGACATCTTGACACAAGCTAGAGTCATCTAGGGAGAGGGGACTTCTATTGAGAACATGCTCCCATCAGATCAAACTGTAGGCAAGCCTGTGGTATATTTTCTTGATTAATGGTGGTTGAGGGAAAGCCCCAGCTCACCACAGGCAGCACCATCCCTGGGCAGGTGGTCCTGAGTTGCATAAGAAAGCAGGCTGAGCAAACCTTGGGGGACAAGCCAGTAAGCAGCTTATAAGAGGCCCTCTATGGCCTCTGCTTTAGTTCCTGCCTCCAGGTTCCTACCTTGGCTTCCTTCAGTGAAGAACTGCGATCAGGACATGTAAACCAAGTAAACCCTTTCCTCCCCATGGTTGGAGTGTTTCACCGTAGCAATAGAAACCAAACTAAAACATCCACGTAATAGGAAGGCATTTAAGAGGAGTTTAACTGAGATTGTTCTCCAAAGAAGAAATACAGTGGTGGGTGGCAGTGAGGGAGCACAGGAGAGGGAGGTGGGGAACAAACGAGAACAGAGAGTGAAGTATAGGGATGAAGATGCCACAAGGAAACCCATCCCTTTATGTGTTAACCTAAAAAGTAGTAATTTTATAAAGACAAATATCCTGGTGGACACCTTTCCAAATTCAGCCTGAACAGGCTGGTCCATGGCAGGCATCCTGGCAGAGCACAGGTTTCCTCAGTCCTCACTCTGATATAAGAATAAACTCCACCCCTTCGTTTAGAATTTTAAAAAAATATTTATTTATTTTATGAATGAGTACACTGTTGCTCTCTTCAGACACACCAGAAGAGGGCATCAGATCCCATTACAAGTGGTTGAGAGAGCCACCATGTGGTTGCTGGGAATTGAACTCAGGACCTCTGGACAGTCAAGTGCTCTCAATCACTGAGCCATCTCTCCAGCCCTCAATTAGAAATTAATCTCCCTTGTTCCCTATGTGGTCAAGCCTTTGTTTCCTCAGCTCCTCTGGCTTCTCTTCACTTCTCCCAAGAAGCCAACTTTTTCTCATCTTGGGACTAAAAAAACAAAGATCCCTTATTTCTGTATTGAAAGCTGTGTGTCCAGGTATCATCTTTGTCTCTTTCTGGATATTCTTTCTGTGCTCAATATAGCGCCTGTTATACAGTAGATGCTCAGTAACTGCACACTGAATTTAACCCCATAACAATCATTCAAGGCAGAGACTCATCAAACAATGGGGGGGGGGGTCACACTGTACAATGAATCTGTAGTTAGAACATTGCAAAGCGCCCTAAATTCTGGTGCCACTTTCAACTCTATCTGACCTGAGGAGAGCCACTCATTCTCTGGGTGTCTGTTTCCTCACGGGTAAGAGTATCATAATAATGACTGCTATGAGGACTCAATGAGTTTCATAACTCTAAAGTAGGTAGAACCTGGCATACAACAGACACAACATAAATGTTTAGTCATTGTCAGAATTCAGTTGCTAGTCTAATGAGGCCTGAAGGTGAAGTACAAAATGGTTTCTTCCTCTATCCGCAGGCTCATGTTGCCTCAGGGACACTGCTTAGGTCAAATAATCCATTCACTCAGTCCTTGATGTCAAGGATACTCGAGGAGAGGCCACGAGAAGTTTCTAGAGAAAACTGGGGCCTCACTGGCTAAGAGATGAGGCCTCCGTGGCTTGGTGGGGGTTAAGTCCAAGCACAGTGTGTTTATTTTCCCCTCTGTCTGGAAAGGCCTCTCTGGTCTCCATGGCAACATGATTTCCTGTCCTGGTTTTCCCTTGGAGGAGTTACCTGCTAAATCCAGAGGCTGAATACAGGGTAGAGGCCAACATGGGGGCTGCTCTCTTCAACCACCTCCCCCACAGGAGCTGAGTGGCTAGCCTGGCCAGGGGCCATGTCACAAGAGCCTTTGTTTACAACTGCAGACATCCAACTTCGGGTGACGTCATGGAATCCAGTCTGGAATCCTTGCTACGCCCCATTTTCTTTCTTTCTTCCTTTTGGAGGGCTTTGTTACTGAGGTTGAGGACAGGCTCAGGCACAATCTCCAAGGCCATACCCTGGGTCTGGAAACTTCCCTAGCAATCATTCCTCCAGTTATTGATTATGCAGTTCATTCAGCAAACATTTGCATAGAGGATTAAACACCAAAACTGGTCTAGGGCCAGAGAAACAGAGCCGAATAGCCTGGTCTTTCCTCTTAAGCCTCCTGTAGCCTCAGTGAACGAACACGTGTATAAATGACTAGACACTGCAGTGTGGCTGAGGCCTGGACACAGGCCCCTGCAGAGGTGATGTGGGATTGTAGTGAACAGCAAAATCACTTAGGTCTACCTACATTCTGATTTGGCTCCTAGAATCAGTAACTTTAAACAGATTCTGCCTCTATCTTCTCATCTATAAAATGGGGACAGCAACGGGATTCTTATGGGAGGGGGAGCATACAGCACAGTGACTAAGAGACTTCATTTTGCCATGAGTAGGCTCAGTTCTTAGCTTTCCATAGTCCAACTGTGTGTCTATTATTATTGTTATTATTATTATTAAACCTTTTTTACAGTTATTATTGTTATTATTATTGTTATTGTTGTTATTATTATTAAACCTTTTTTACAGTCCAGTCTTATCCTCCTGTTCTGCCCTCTGACTGTTCCTCATCCCATTCATCCTCCTCCCAACCCCCATCTCCAAGAGGATGTTCCCACCTCCCAACCCCAACTCCAGTTGTGTGTCTTATAGTAAGCTACTTATCCTGTCAGCCAGAAGTTACCTCTTAACTTGACATCCTGGGTGGTGGTGGCACACGCCTTTAATCCCAGCACTTGGGAGGCTGAGGCAGGTGGATCTTTAAGTTGGAGGCCAGCCTGGTCTACAGAGTGAGTTCCAGGGCAGCCAGGGCTACACAGAGACACCCTGTCTCTAAACAAACAAACAAAAGATAAACTTGGCCCCTACTCTTGGTGCTTTCAACCATCCTGTGGGCTCCAGCTGTGTCAGGACCTCCTGCTAGCCTAGAAAAGGGATCTTCCAAAGAACTAGAGAGTGATAGGCAGCAGACCCTCAGCAAAGATTGGAGCATCTATGTGACTAGCTGTTTTCATTTATATTTTAATGTGTGCATGCATGTGCATGTGGTGTGTGTGTTGGAGAGGCATGCTCACACATGCACATATGTGTGGAGGCCAGAAGACAACCTCGGGTGTCATTTTCAGGAATTCCATCTACCTCCTTTAAGAGTCTTCTTAGTCTGGAGCTCACCACTTAGGAAAGACTGGAATCTGCCTGTCTCCACCTCCCCAGCCTGAGATCACAGCGGTGGTTCCCACAGCCCGCATTTTTATGTGGCTTCTGGGTATCAAACTCAGGTCCTCCTGCTAGCGCAACAAACACAGTACTACATGAGCCACCCTCCCAGCCTCCTCATGTCATTATTTGGGTTTTTTTGGTTACTGCTGCTGAGGAGGGGGTTGTGTTGTGTTTCATTTTGACAGAGATCTGGCTTGAGTCCCATGCATGCTAAGCCAGCGCTCTATCGCCGAGATGTACTCCAGCCCTGATTATCTGTTTAATGCCTGTACGACCCTGCTTGATGCAAGAGGTCACATGTGCCTCAATTTACCGTCTTGTCTCTATCTCCAAGAATATGGCTGGAATTAGAGATCAATGGAGTGTGGACAATGGAATAAATGAAAGATGGAGTCAGCCCATGCCTGGTGGCCTATGCCATGTGTCAGTGCTTGCCTGTTATCTCAACATTTTGGAGGCTGAGACAGGAGGATTACTGAAAGTTTAATGCCATGCTGGCCTACGTAGGTAATGAGTCCCAGTCCAACTTAGGCTACAGTGTGAGGTCCTATCAACAAAACAAAAACAAGATGGGGCAGTCAAACTTATTCTTTTACCATTTGATTGTGACCTTTTTAGTAAATTCAGGACCCACTAGCCTATTACCTCATGCTCCAGTTACAGTACCCTAAGAAACCATGCTACCATCGACTACTGTCCAGCTTTGTTGAGCACATCTTTTTTCTCCCCTAGCTGGTAGAACCTTTCTCATACATTCACTTACACATATATATATTCAAAATAACGCTATTCTAAACAACAGTTTGAGGGAGAAAGTGTGAGGGGCATGCTACTGTTTCTTCAATACCTTTTCTATCTCCTTTTCATAATTTGTCCCCAGTTCCAGGGAATCAGGGACACTTTGGAGCCTGACACAAACCCAATCAACAGTTCGTTGTCTGTGTCAGTAACCAATTAAGAAATCTAGACCATAGCCACGTACACCTTTAATCCCAGCGCTTGAGAGGCAGAGGTAGGCAGATCTCTGAGTCAGCTTGGTTTACTAAGTAAGTTCCAGAACAGCCAGGGCTACAGAGAAATCATGTCTGGAAAATAAAACAAAAGAAAGACAAAGACGATGACAAAAACTGAATGGAAGAAAGGAAAGAAGGAGAGAAGGAAGGGAGAAGACAAGAGAGGAGAGAGGAGGGGGAGGGGAGGGGAAAGGAGGGGAGGAGAGGAGAGAGATCCAGACCTAGGACAACCATATGTCAATAGAGTATTCAATTCTTGAGACAAAGGTGGGTTAAGAGTATGATAGTGATTGGATTCATCTTGTCACCTAAAAGATGCACCTGTGGGGATGTCTGTGATGGGCTAGCTGAGATTGGAAGACCTGCCCCTTGTGTGGCATCAGCCCATTCATGTTCATTCAGGTCTAGACTAAATGAAAAGGAGAGAACACACTGAACACCAGCGTCCATCTCCTCCTGCTTCCCACTTTGAATGCTATGCGACCCATTGACCTCAAGCACCTGTCCCCACGACTTTACCAACACAATGTGCTCTGCCCTAGAATTGTGAGTTGCTTTAGTCAACTTACCCAAGTAACAAATACAGATGTGCAGTGAATACACTCAGTCCAACAAGGTCCAGAGGGAAGCCAGACAAGGACTTATGATAAGCCTTGAAGAGAGCCTTAAGATTTGCTGGCCTTGAGGTATAGGTATGTAGCTCAGTGGCAGGACATTTGCCTAGCATCCCATGTCTTTGGATACTGTTGATAAAGGCAAGAAGCTACCATTCTACTACAGCTGCTTTCTGTCTGTGAACTTCAGAAAGCAATCTATGGAGAGCTGAACCACTGGACAAATGAGACGTGTTTCCAACTGACGCAGATCAGGGTTCCTTATGGCACCTAAGCCAGTTGGAAGTATGTTTTCTGGCCTTTAAAATGCCCAGGAAGATCTTAAGTGGTATAAACATGTAACGTGGGAGTAGAGCTCCAAACCAAACGTGTTTCCTTGAAGGCTATGTTTGATTAGGTGCGTGACATCTTTCCAACATTCGAAAAGAGAAAAGTCTTAGGGTGCTGTGAGCAGACACCATGACCAAGGCAACTCTTATAAGGACAATATTTAATTGGGGCTGGCTTACAGGTTCAGAGGTTCAGTCCATTATCATCAAGACAGGAGCATGGCAACGTCCAGGCAGGCATGGTTTATGAGGAGCTGAGAGTTCTACATGTTCATCTGAAGGCTGCTATCAGAAACTGTCTTCCTGACAGCTAGGATGAGGTTCTTAAAGTCCACATCCACAGTGACACACCAACTCCAAAAAGTTCACACCTACTTGAACAGGGCCACACCTTCTAATAGTGCCACTCCCTGGGCTGAGCAGATACAAATCATCACAGGGTGAAGAGGGTTAAGCCTTCCTGAAAGACCCAGCTTGTCTTGTTGCCATTCTTCCTGGAGAGCATTCACTCCCCAGCCTACCTTAGCTCCTAGTTTGTTTATTTGTTTATCCCAAAGTTAAAGTCTCTCAGGAAGAACTACCTGAAGTTTGTTGGAGACCTAGTGTTTAGTTTGGTTTCCTACTCCAAAAATGACTTGGAGAGAAAAACAGTCCATCATGAAGGGAAGTCAGGGTGAGGACCGAGACAGGAACCGAAGCAGAAACCATGGAAGACCGCTGCTGGCTGGCTTGCTCTACGGAGCTTGCTCAGACCGTTTTCTTATCTATCCCTGGACCACCTGACCAGGGATGGCACTGCCCACAGCGGGACAAACCTGCCTATATCGCTCATCAATTAAGAAAGTGATCATATAGATTTGCCTACTGGCCCATCTAAGGGTCTCTCTTTCCAGATGACTCTGCCATCAAGTTGACAAAAAACAAAACAACAAAAAAAACCCACACACACACACACACAAAATCTAAACAAACTTAAATAGCAAACCTAGAACAGACTTGGAAAGGTGAAGATTTGAGCTACTTTAAGGTATTAGTCAGCCAATTTGAAGAACATGGACTTCCTGGCTCTTTCCCATGCAAAGGAAACCATGTAGCTGTGGAAACCTATGGTGGAGTCCCAATAGTCACAAAGTAAAGAAGGCTGAAGAACACCATGCAGTGGAGGAGTGCATGCCTGAGGCCTGGCTTCCATCCCCCTCCCTGCCTTCCCGACTCCCTAAAGAAGTAAAGCAGGCAGACTCATTCTTTCCTGGCTACTTTCTTTCTTTTTTAGACTATACAATAGCTTGTTTTTAAAAATGCTATATAAAATAACATTTTTAAGTATTTTAGGGTTGGTACACATATGTACACATACACAAATAAACAAAATGTGAAAAAATGAAAAAGCTTATTTTAACTGTGTATGTAACATATATGTGTGTGTGTGTGTGTGTGTGTGTGTGTGTGTGTATTCTCATTTAAAAGCTTAAAATTTAAGACATAACAGGCAAAAGTGTTTTGTTGTTCTTTTGGTTTAGTTTGGTTTTGGGTCTGGTTTTGTTTTTTTTTGAGGGAGAGTCTCTCTGTGTTGCCGTGATTGTAAGGGAACTTGACATATAGACCAAGCTAGCATTAAATTTATAGAAATTTGCCTGCACTTGACTCCCAAGTATTGAGATTAAAGGTTTATGTCACCATGCCCAGACTAAAGTCTCTTTTAATTACCACCACCATCCCTGGCCTTCTCTTCTTGGCTCAGGTCAGTGAATTTTGTGTGTATCCTTTCATGTATTTTCCTACACATTTCATTTTTCTTTAGGATCCATGTTGTACTATAGTCTATGCGCCTGATGCACCTTTAAAAAAAACATAAATGTTATCTAATGATACTGAAATTTAAACTCTTTGTTTAAGATTCAGTCAGCCCTAGATACTTCACACCTTACTAGGAGCTGGTTTGAGGGAGAACCTGGGAGAAAAACGAATATTTACCATAGTTATATGGCAGACATTGCATTAAACTATTTGTCAAAAATTGTAATTTGGTCTCAGATTTGAGCCAAATCTTTATTTTCCCTATGGCAAACCGGTAACGTTACTAACTTCAGCTTGCATAAAATAATGATAATCTGAAAAGGATATCATAGAGAGAGCCACCACCTGGCACCATCATTCTTGAGATGTTAATTATGAGTTCCTGGTGGATTTGTTCCTCCCTGCATCTTGGAAGTAAAGCCACATTTGGCATGTTCTCACCAGAAAAGGTTTTGTTGACAGGGCAGTGAGTGAAAATGAGTCAACAACCAAACATGGTGTCACCCACCTGCAACCCCAGCACCTGGGAGGCAAAGGCAGGAGGTTCACCAGAAGTTCAAATCCAGCCTGGGCTACAAACAAGTTCCAGAATAACCAGGACTACTTACTGAGACCTTGCCTCAAAAGAAGGGAGGGAGCGGGGAGAGGAAGGAAGGGGAGAGAAAAGAAAGCTGGAATCTTCATTTCCAGCTTTGTGTTCAAAACATTATTTGTGGTGGGCCATAGGTTGGGCCCTCTCTGAGTACAGGAGAGAAAGGCTAGCGTCTCTGATGGAGGGAAGAACGAGGGAAGAGAAGAACTCTGGGGTTAGAAACAGGCAGATCAAGGGAAAATGAAGGAGCCATCCCACCTTTACAACCTGCTGGGAAGCAGGCAGCTTCACAGACAAATGATCTCATGTTGGGTGTTTGGACTGGGGCCTGAGGATCCCAGCTTGCCCTTGGCGTCTTGCCCGGGTGGGCACAGCAGCAGCAACCAAGCCACTTCTCTTCCAAATACCAGCAAAATACAGATCCGAATAGTGATCTGAAATGTAGTGATCAAGCATGAGACCGCCAGCCCTTCCAGGCCTGCAGCTGTGACCGGCCTCAAGAACACTTATTTCATTCAGTTCACTGATGGCTAAGTAGACATATCCAACACGCTCCCCTCACCCCGTCCCCAACACACAGACCATCCCTTGCTTCTGACTGCACTGGATCCTGTGTTGAGCCCTTCACAGATATCTTGTTCAATCCCATCCTGGGGTCAACTGCTTTCCACTTTTGTGGATAAAGAAACTGAGGCTCTTGGAAGTGAGCTCAGCCATAAGAAGCCTGGGGTTGAGGATAGGTTCCACACCAAGGGTCCCCACCCCTGAAGTTGGGGCTGCAATTCACAGAAGCCCAGTGTAACTAGATCCATCGAATTGAGGAAGTCTGGACCAAACTCGATGGCATGAGCTCAGTTTACACAGTGTGGGCAACTTTTCATTGTGCTTCTCCATTCACTTGTTTGTGTTAGTCAAGAAGGCTTCCAGAAGCTTCTTTTTTTTTTAAATTTCTTTTTTATTTATTATGTATACAGTATTCTGCCTACATGTATACCTGCAAGCCAGAAGAGGGCATCAGATCTCATTATAGATGGCTGTGAGCCACCATGTGGTTTCTGGGAATTGAACTCAGGACCTTTGGAAGAACAGCCAGTGCTCTTAACCTCTGAGCCATCTCTCCAGCCTCCAAAGCTTTCTCTCTCTCTCTCTCTCTCTCTCTCTCTTTTTCTTCTTTTAAATGGAGTTTCCTGTGCTGTCCAGCCTGGCCTGGAACTCAGAGATCTGCCTGTCTCAGCCTCTGATGACTGAGCTGAAGGCTCATTTGGCTATGTCATAAACCTGAGCCAATCACTGGTTGCTAGGGAGAAAGAGTGCACTGGCTGGCTCAGGCTCTGTCATAGGCTCCACCCCTCGACCTTTGAATTAAGCAGTTTTGTCCAAGTTTTTAGCAGCGCTAGCCAAGGAGAACAAAGTGCCTTCCCTGGCAGAATGGCAGCTGCTGGGTGGGGAGGGAAGAACTGTATACTCTCCTGATCCAGGGTTTGAGAAGCTTCCTTCAGAAGAATTTGTAATAAAGGTGTTTATTTAGCTCAAAGGAGCCAGAAATGAGGGTTCATTCTGGGACCAGCACTCAGATAATCTGCTACCATCCCAGCATGCAAGCCTGAACATTAGAGTTGGGGAGATGCTGTAACAGTGACCCTGTCATTTCGAGGGTGACAGGTGGTATGTGCATGATTCTCAAAGTAAGCACAGGTGCGCCTGGTTTCAGTTACTTGTGTAATGTTCGTTTCTCTTATTCTTTGTCATTGTGTTTGAGGCAAACTGAGCCAAATTAAACATTCTCTTCTCCTTCTTTGAGTACTGGGATATAAACAGGCTTTGTTTCAGATATCCATGCATAGGGTGTCTGTTGTGTTAAATGGGTGGCACTCAGAACCCCTTCTTGCCTTTACCCTTCTCTTTGCCTTAGTTGTGAGCTTGGTGGCTGGAGCCGAAGCACCCATTCCAAGGCCACGAGAGTCGCTGACTCCGTGGTCCTGACCATTTGAAATGTTGAAACAATGGAAGAAAACAATGTGAGTGTGTGCACGCTACTGTATGTGTGTAGATGTCAGAGGACAGGTTTGGGGAGTCAGTTCTCTCCTTCCAACATCTTCTCATGAGTACAACTCAGGTCATCAGGCTTGGGTGACAAGCACATTATCCCTGGGAACCATCTTGCCAACCTACATTTCTTCTTCCTGGTCTTTCTTGGCTCCTTTATTGATAAACTTGTTTGTCTCTTTGCCTCATTACACAGATTGGTGAGAAAGAGAAATCCTCATTGTTTAGGGTCTCATGAGGTGAAGCGTGGTCCATGGACCTGCAGCAGCAGCACCTGGGACCTTGCCTGAGATGCAGCTTTGGGCATGTCCCAGATCCTGAACAGAACCCATAAGCTCCTCAGGGCCCTTACAGTTCATCTAGGTGAGAGGGGAAGGAGGTTCAGAGGGTGGTTCAGCAGGTAACAGCGCTTGCTGCTTAAGCATGGGGACCTGAGTTTGGACCCCAGCACCCACGTAAAAACTCATGGTGTACCTGTCATTTCAGCCCTGTGGGGGGGGGGGTCCCCTGGAGGCAGGCTGACCAACCACAGTAGCCAAATTAGGAATCCTCAGGTACCACTGAGAGACCTTGACTCAAAAACTGAGCAAGTTCTGGGACAGCAAAGGCTATACAGAGAAGCCTTTCAAAAACAACAACAATAACAATAATAACAACAAGAATAATAATTTTAAAGAATGGAGATCCATAGTTTTAGTGGTTACAAACTGTTGCTGAAGGCCACTTAACTGATACAAAGATGTGGTCTGGACTTCCCCAGATTGGCTTGAGTAACATTTCTGGCACCATCATCCACAATGGTTTACGTTTGAAATGTGTCTAGGCTTGTGTATTTGAACACTTGCTCTGCCCTGGTGGTGCTTTCTGGAGAGTCCATGGAAAATGAAGGCAGGCCTTTAAAGGTTAGAGGCTAACCCACTTCCAGTCTTCCTCTCTGCCACCGCAGTGTGACTAGCTCCACACTTCCCTCCACACCCTACCGTTGAAGCTGCCACAGCTTCGGTAAGCACCTTGCTTTCTTCAACATCATGGACTGGTATCCCTGAAATGGGAGTCAAAATAAACCCTTCCTCCTTTGAGGTGCTTGTGTCTCGTATTTTGTCACAGCAATGGAAACAGTAATGAATGTAATTGGATTAGCTCACCATAGCCTGCTGTAGAAGAGAAGGAACCAGTGGGGCAGTCAGGAAGAACAGTGTGGGGAGAGTAAGTTCCTATACAGTATTTACTATGTTCCAGGTGCTGTTAGAAGCACTGTGCCAGCCGCCTATTTAATCTCCATGGCAACCGTATGACTCATTCCATAGATGAGTAAGCCAAGACACAGAAAGGGCAAGTTTCAGAGCTGATAAGCTATAGTCTGTGCTGTCTTTCTTGTGCTCACCTAAGCCTCTGGGGGGAGTTCAAGAGAAGCTAAGAGCCTGCCAAGAGCATATGGAATTCATGTTTCTGTTCCACCTTCAAGTCAGTGAGGCTTGGGGAGCAAGGGTTAAGCATCACTCGCTTTAAAGCCTCACCCCATCAACATGTGTTTGTTGAGCACATGGGGCGAATGTGCTGTGAGCTGGGGAATACTTGAGCAAGAGCTTCCTTCTGCCTTCACAGACAAGGTGTAGGGGTGAGGGAGGCAGCGGGCAGTGGGCAGGTGAAGAGTCTATACATGACGAATGTGTGCAAGAAGGAAGTGTGTATAGTACAGAAAATCCATGGGGGCACAGACTAATGCTTCCAAAGAGAAGAGAAGTCGGGCAGTGGTGGCACATGCCTTTAATCCCATCACTTGGGAGGCAGAGGCAGGCGGATTTCTGAGTTCGAGGCCAGCCTGGTCTACAGAGTGAGTTCCAGGACAGCCAGAGCTACATCAGAAGAGTGGCCAGGAGACATCCATTTTACTTAGTGTGCCTCTGGCTAGGGGAGGGCTAACAAATAAAGATGTTTGGAAACGAGCTGGAGAGGCCTGAAAATCTCTCTCTCTCTCTCTCTCTCTCTCTCTCTCTCTCTCTCTCTCTCTTTCTCTCTCTCTCTCTCTCTCTCCCTCCTTCCCTCCACCTCCTTTCCTTTCTTCTTTTCTTTTCTTTCTTTAAGACCGAGTTTCTCTGTGTGTAGCCTTGACTGTCTTGGAACTTACTCTGTAGACCAAGATAGCTTCTAACTCAGAGATCCACCTGCTGCTGCCTCCAAGTGCTGGAATTAAAGGCATGTGTCACCTCTGCCTGGCTGGAATCTGTTTCTTAGAGCCAGCCCTCAGGGATGGGCTTTAGGATCTTGCATTTTCAGATGAGGAAACTGAAGCTCAGAGAAGCTTAGCAGCTAGTCAGATGCTAGTGTGCCTCAGGAAGTTCAGCGGCTGAAGCAGGTGCTAAGTCCAGCTCTGAGGCAAAGACTGTGTTGTTCCTTCCACATGCTATTCTGCCCCTTGCTGCCAGGCACCCTGTGCTCTCTGTGCCTAGATACTTGGCCCAGCAACAATGCCAGTGTTGGGTGGCAGCCATAGCCCTGAGGGTTTCTTTGCATTCACCTCTTTCTCTTGCTGTTCTGAGCTCCAGTTGGCCTGGATCATCATAGTGAGAGTACTGTGGCTGTGCTCATTAAATAGGTCCAGGATGAGTGGCTGCTCCCCTTGCCTAGCTGGCTGGCTTAAACCAATAAGAAGTCAGAAAATATCCTATCCGAGCATGCCCATCCCAGATCCCTGACCCTGTTCCTTTCTGTGCTGTTCAGCTGCTATTGTGGTAAACTTCTCAGCATAACTCCTTAACAAGCTAGAGGGTCCCCTACCACCCCTGGACTAAGAAATTTCTCTGGTGGTTTTTTTTTTTTTTAATCTTTTACTGTCCTAATGCAAGGAAATCATGAGATGTACTGCAGGCACCCCAGCTTGAATTAAGAAATGCATATGGTATAGAACCAGGGAGGTGGATTTGTGTCGGCCCTCACTAGAGAAGAACATTCAGTTCTGGGAGAAAGGATGCCAAAAGGCAGTCAGTCTAGAGGAGGGTGTCCAGAGAGTGAAAGGCTGGAGGCCAAAGTGAGTGAGTAACTCTGAAAGCATCTGGGGCTGTCTGGCCTGCCTTGGATGACTCAGGAGAAGATATCTCAGAAACAGCTCTTGTTCACTGGCCCCTGTACAATCCATTTCCTTACTTGCAGCTGAGGCTCTCTCTCAACCCTGCCCAACTCTCCTAACTTGCCTCTCTCAAACCCAGGGCCCTGCTTGCTATCTCCTCTCTCCTTTGCCACTTTCTTTCCTTATTGAGACAAACAAGAAGAAACAAATTGCTGTGTGCGGGTATCGCTGTCTGCTGTGTGCTGAGTAACGGGTATCTGAACAGATCCTTCTGTTTATCTGTCCATCTGTCTGGGCTTACAGAAGATGGCACGGCTTCTACCTGCACCATCACCATCCTCACCTCTGTCCCTCTGGTAGTTCTTTCCGCTCCTCCTACAGAGAAGCACAAATCTTGAGCTGATGAGGGTTAGTGGGGAGTCAAGGTGCTTGCTCCTAGTCCCAATGGCCAGAGTTTGAACCTAGAAAACCCACATGGTAAAAAGAGAGGGCCCATCTCTCAAAAATGTCCTCTAATTTCTACATATGCACCATGGCTCGTGGGTTCCCACACACATGCATACAAAATAAAAGGATCTGTATAAAAAAGAATGTAACAAACTTAAATCTTTCCTATCCTTCAGTAAACAGACCCACTCCCAGCCCTCTGCTCACCCTGTTTCCTTGGTCTGGTAACAGTATGTTTGTTTGTTTGTTTGTTTGGAGACAGGTCTCACACATGTAGCTCAGGCTGGCCTGAAACTTGAAATCCTCCTGCTTTAGGCTCCTGGATACAGAGACTACCAGCATGAGCTATAATGCCTGGCTCCATTCACACAAACTTCCTGCATTCTTTCCTACAGAGTTCTGAATGCTTCCGATCCTAGCAGAGTAGTCCAACATTCCACTAAACAATGGCACAATGTTTGATTGCCATTTCTGGCACTAGCTTTATTGAACTGTACCACAATCCACAAATACTAAAAACTTACACATTTAAAAGTGTGCGATGCCATGGGCTTGGGGATATTCACAGAACCATAAACACCATTTGAGAACACTGTCATGGCTCCCACTCTATAATCTCCCAATCTCCTGCCCCAGTCTTAGGTGACCGTTCATTTGTTTCCTGTCTCTGGATTTCTCTGTTCAGAACGGTCCATGTAAATGAAATCAAGCAATAACATGCTCTTTCCCGTCCAGCTTCTTTTCACTTAGCAAAATATTCCAAAGTTTCATCCTCATGATGGCATGGGTCAGCTGTCCACTAGTTTTTATGACAAATAACCTTACTGAGCAGTATGTACAGGTTCTACATTCATCTCTGCATTCTTCAGTTGATAGACATTTGAATTATCTGTACTTCTGACTGCTGGAGATCTGCAGCACATATTATGTATAAGTGTTTGAGTGTGCATTTTCATGTCTCTTAGGGAAACACTTACCGTTGGTAGGTCCAGTGAGAAGAATGTGGCTTTTTGCAGCCTTGCCATTCCCATGGGTAGGACGGGATGATTCCCATTTACCTACATTCTTGTCGTCACTTGCTATTAACTGTCTTCTTGATGACAGGCTTCCTAGTGGTGTAAGATGAAATTCCGCTGTTGCTTTGGTCTGCATTTGCACGATGACTCTTATGCCTCCCATCTTTGCCCACTGTGACTCTTATACCTCCCGTCTTAGTTGAAGATCCTGAGCATCTTTTGATGCTCATGGGCCTATAGTACATCTTCCTTGCACATGTAAAGCTTACGAGCTATGCGTCCGTCTGTTCTGTTGTATGAGTTCCTCATTTACTTTCCGTATGTAGTTCCTTGCAAAAATTGTAACACACAAATATTTTTCTCATAATAAAGTACTGTGCCTTTACTTCATCAGTATTTCCTTTGATGTGTCCACTATCTACTTTGGATGATGTCCCATTTGCCTTTTCATTGTTGTTCTTCGTGCTTTTAAGTGTCCTAGCTAAGGAGTTATTACCAAGCCTGGCATCATAAAGATTTATGAACCTAAGACTGTAAAATCTATGTTTTCTTCTAGGCGTTTTGTAGTTATTAGCGTTCGTCTCTGATGAAACTTGAATTCATGTGTGTACATAGTATATGGGAAGAACAACAACAAAGGGAAACGACCAATACAGTTTGTCATTGGGGACTGCCTTCATTCCTTTGCATTTGGATATTATTTGCTCCAGTGTCCCTTGTTTAAAAAAACAGAAAACAAACAAACAAACAAAATCACTCTTTTCCAGCTGCACAGTGGTTATACATGCCTTTAATTTCAGCACTGGGAAGGCAGAGGCAATCAGATCTCTGAAGCCAGGCTGGAGTACACAGAGAGAGTGCCAAGACAGCCAGAGCTACACAGAAAAACCCTGTCTTAGAACACCAGAACAAACAAACAAAACAAAACAAAAAAGCCAAACAACAAAACCCCTCATTCCTCTTTGAATTGTTTTGACTTTCTTGTTGTAATAAAATTGACCATAAGTGTGAGATTGATTTTGAGACCATCACCTTCATTCCTTTGATCTGTGTGGCCATTTTTACAGCCATCTTGAACTGCTAAATTAACGTGCCTTCTTGGTAACCAGCAGTACAAGTCCTCCAAGTTTGTTAGTGTGTGTATGGGAAAGGGAGAGGGAGAGAAAAGGAAAGAGGGGGAGAGTGAGGGAAGAAGAGAAGGGAGGAAGAGGCAGAGGGAGAGGGAGAAGGAGAAGGAGGGAGGTGAGGGGGAAAGGGAGAAAGGGGGAGAGGGAGAGGGAGAGGGAGGGGAGGGGGAAAAGGAGAGGGAGGGAGGGGAAGGGGAAAGGGAGGGAGAGAGAGAGGGAGGGGGGAGGGGGAGAGGAGAGAGAGG
>NW_021604600.1:4107628-4198056 GCF_004785775.1 Grammomys surdaster
GAGGGAGAGAGAGGGAGGGGAGGGGGAGAGGAGAGAGAGGGAGGGGAGGGGGAGAGGAGAGAGAGGGAGAGGGGGAGGGGGAGGGGAAGGGGAGAGGGGAGGGGGGGAGAGGGAGAGGGAGAGGGAGAGGAGGGAGAGGGAGAGAGAGGGAGAGGGAGGAGAGGGAGAGGGAGACCTCTTGAGATAGGACTCTAGCCCTGTCACACTAATCAAGTTTTCTACCATGGAGCTATATCCCAAGCACTGACTTTGATTTTTGGCAAGATTGTTTTGTCAATTCTGGCTCCATTAAATTTCTCCATCAATTTTAGATCAACTTGTTAATTTTACAAAGAATCCCACTGTGATTCTGATACAGATGGAACCAAATTTTAAAAAAAAAAATTGTGGAGTTTCACCATCTGAACAACATACATCCAGGTACATTGTCATGTATACCCACACACACATGAACATGCACATGCATACACAAACAAAAATTTAAGAGAGAGAATGGAGGACAAGAATCCCACAATCTCTTTCAAGGGCACACCCCGGTGACCAGCAAACTTCCCAGGAAGCCCCTCTTTTTTTTTTTTTTTTTAAAGATTTATTTATTTTTATTTATGAGTACACTGTAGCTGACTTCAGACACACCAGAAGAGGGCATCCAATCTCATTACGGATGGTTGTGAGCCACCATGTGGTTGCTGAGATTTGAACTCAGGACCTCTGGAAGAGCAGTCAGTGCTCTTAACCGCTGAGCCATCTCTCCAGCCCCCGGAAGCCCCTCTTTTTAAAGTTTCTAACATCGAGGGCTGGAAAGATGGTTCACAGCCACCTGAAACTCCAGCTCTAAGGGAGTGAAGAACTCTTCTGCCCTCTGTGAACGTTTGCGTTCACATTCACACACCCATACATGGTTCATAAAGACATACAATTAAAAATAAGGTGTGTATGTTTATGTGCTGAAAGAAAGTTTCCGCAGCTCAGTGGTACCAACCTGGGAGTAAACCGTGAGGGACATTGAAGAACCACAGGACTGACAGAAAATAAGGTGACGGCGATGGGAACAGGAAGAAAACACGAAGAGTGACCTTCTCTGTGGTCTTGAATTGGGGGAAAACTTTAGAAACAAGATCCCCAAACTCACACACTAAAAGAAGCAAAAGTGAATGCATAAATTTAACATAGCTACAGAGTATTAAAGCACCTTAGACCAAGTTACAAGGCAGAGAACACAATGGTTAAAAACATTGCATGTATGGAGCTCAGTGGTAGAGCAATTGCCTAACTATGCCTCACAGCTAGGGTTCGGCCCCAGCATAGTCATTTTAAAAGTTGAATTTTTTAAGGTTACTTAAACAATAAAAGTGCTTTACAGTCCATACCATAGACAAAGAGACAACTGCTTTAATATACAAAGATCTTTCATAATTATAAGGAATAGATAGGAACTGTTCCTAAAGAAATTTAGATTATTTATAAACATACACACACACACACACACACACACACACACACACACCACACACACACGGAGACGGAGGAAGGGAGAAAAGGGGAGGAGGAAATACTGACAGCCAAGCTAATTAAAGGAAGGGAACGGATTGACAAAGCATTCCCCACAATGGGAAAGACGTGTGTCTCTAGTGGCAGGTGAGATCTGAGCTGGTACAATGCCCCCTGACAAAGTGACTACACTTATGTCTGAGCTGTTACAACCCCTCCCTCAGAAAATTGCTAACATTCATTATGTTTGACCCAATTGTTCTATTTCTGAGTCTCTGCCACCAATGTTACACCATCAACGAATGCGTAAGCAGAAGACACTTTAGAATAATTACAAACTAGCAGAAAAGTTTGAAGTACTCCAAAGGGCTCTTTTCTCCCTGAATCTGTGGAAAATAAATTGTCGGCCATTTAGAAATATTTCATCTCTTCGAGAGAAAGGCACACCGTATTTCCTGAACGCTGGGAAGTTTTAGTCTCAGTACAACCACTGAACTCAAGCAATTAACATGGAAACTCTCGAACCCTCACACCCCTCTTAGCCCCGTGATTACAGTCATACAGAGGAACGCAAACATTGCTTTTTAATGTTATGTTTCCTTTCTCCTCTCCTCCCCCTACTCCCTGGTACTGGAGATAAAAACCAAGGCTTTACTCATGTTAGGCAACTGCTCTATCATTGGGCTACATCTCCAACCTTAAAAAACAGAAACAACAACAACAAAAAGCCTTCCTAAGTTGCCCATGCTAACTTCCTCACAGCTGTCTCACAAGTGATTAGGATTTCAGGCCTGCTTCACCAGACCTGGCTTTGGTCTCCTTCAGCTATCAACAGTTCCTTCATTTTCTCTTACTACTTAAAATCTTGGCATCCTAAAAGCTACCAGCTTACCCTTGCAAAGTTTAGTTTGTGTGAGTTCTTCATGATCACATTCAGATTGTACATTTGGACAGAAAGATGCTGGAGGGACGCTATGTTTTTCTCCTTGCTTCCTCCTAGGGATGCTAGACTCACATATGTGGACCCCAGTGATACTAACTTTGATCAGTTCACTGGGATGGTATCTTTTCCCCTCCTTTTAGTTTGTAAGCAATTCGTGGGAAGTATTTTGAAATTATGTAAACACTCTGTTTCTCATCAGAGTCTTTTGAAACAGCTTTATTGATTCACATATTTAAAGCTCGAAATTAGATGAGTTTTGACATCTGTCTACAGCTGTGAAATCATCACTACAATCAAGATAGCAAACATATCTGTCGTCTCCCAACATTTCCCCCTTTTTTGTCATCCTTCCCTCTTGTCTTTCCCCCCACTCTTCCTGTCTTCAGGCATTCATTGACAGCTTTTCTATTACTAAGGAATAGTTCATATTTTCTGGAACTTTATACATTGAATCATCCAGTCTCTGTCATCCTCCTCACCTCCTGCCATGGCCCCTTCTTATCAGCATGATAACCCCATGATTCCCCCATGCTGTGCCTGTCAACAGCCCACCTCTTTGCTGATACCTACCATCCTTTTATATGTAGAAATCACACTTTCTATACCTTGGTTAGGTTTAGTTGATTGATTGATTCATTATTTCTTTTACTTTATAAAAGGCAAAATTTTATTTCTCATAGTTCTAGAGCTTGGCAAGTTCAACACCAAGGTGATTGAATGTCTGAATGAGAGTTGCTCCCTGCTTCCCCAAGGGCCATTATGTTGCTATAACCAGGAAGCCATTGGAGTATTTTTTCATCCTTACTCATTAAGTAAAACACAGAACAATTCCAGGTTACCATGCATTTGCAGGGAAGTCGGGGTGGGGGGGAAGAGGAGCAGGAACTATGGCTATGGTTTTTCTCAAATTAGGGGGAAAATTGCATTGTGTCTTCAAATATTTCACCTATTCCTTTGTCCTTGAGTCTCCCCCAAATCTCGCATGTGAAGTTCTTCCTCTGTGCACTGGGGATCTTCTCCATTGTATATTTTAAATTTCTTATTACACTTACATTCTTTACTTATATATTATGTGTGTGACTGCATGTGCCGTAGTACATATACGGAAGTCTAAAACCAACTGTCAGCTGACAGTCCTTGCCTTCTACACTGAGAGTCCCAGAGATCAAACCCGGGGCATCAGACTTAGACTGCCAGCAAGCCCATTAAATTATTTTTATTAATCTATTTACTTGTTTGGGGAGGGGAGATACACAAGTTTCAGCATCGTGAGGAGGTCAGAGGATCAGGGATCAGATAATCACTTGGGGCTGAGAGATTGAGCTCAGGCATCAGGCTTAGTGACGTCACATTTATCTGCTGAGCCATCTTGCTGGTTCTACAGGATGATTCCCCTGGGCCAATGAGTATATTCTTCTCTGCTATTCCACCCTCTCTGTGAACACACATCTTCTTTGTTCTGCACTTGAGTGGTTTTTACCCCCTGGTCTCAAGTAGTTTTGTGACACAAATGTGTTACTTGATTCTCAATATGACCCTTATAGGGTCTGTGAGGTGTCTATCTAGCTCTCTCTTATCTGATACTCTAGCAGTTTTCAACCTGTGGGTCACGACCTTGTGGGGGGGGTGGTGTCAAACAACCCTTTCACAGGGTCCCTAAGAGCATCGGGAAACACAGAGATTTACATTATGATTCATAACAGTAGCAATATTACCATTATGAATTAGCAATAAAAATGATTTTAGGGTTGGGTGTCACCACAACATGAGGAACTATGTTAAAGAGTGAGATGTTAGAAAGGTTGAGAGCCACTGCTCTAACCTGGACTCTGGACTCAGAGGCTGTTCTGATTGAGAGTGTGGCTGGTCCTCTTGTTCTACTCTGAGGTGGTGGTAGAATTTGCATCATTTGTTTCCAATCTCCCACAGATCACTGCCCCCATTGCTTGATGTCTACTGTTTTTTTAAAATGGTTACCTCAATATTTTGCCTATTTTTTTTAACTTGCTTTGGGAGAGAAGGGAAATATTCTAGTTAATCCATCTTGGTTGGAATCGTCAAACTTTCAATGAATAAATAGATTTTATGAATATATCTATCTTTGTATAGACGTATAATTTCCCATTATGTTGTTTGTTTTTTTTTTTTTTTTTTTTTTTTTTTTTTTTTTTTTTTTTGGTTTTTCGAGACAGGGTTTCTCTGTGTAGCCCGGGCTGTCCTGGAACTCACTCTGTAGACCAGGCTGGCCTCGAACTCAGAAATCCTCCTGCCTCTGCCTCCCAAGTGCTGGGATTAAAGGCGTGCGCCACCACCGCCCGGCTCCCATTATGTTGTTACAATCCCTTACAAGCATAATGCATTTTAATGTTCAAATTATCTTCAACTTGGTCAGGAGGCATAAGCATCACTAATATAAAATACTTGGGTATTTCTGGGCTAAAACCTGTAGATTGGGAACAGAGGAGGGTAGCCTGGATGATAAGACAAGGGACATTCCTGGAGAAAGGATGGAGTGATGACTGATTCCTTTGGCTGTAACTATTTGAGTGACCTAGTCAAAAGAAAGGGGTACCCATTTGATCCTCACTAAAGCCATGAGGATGCCTGGTTGGTCTGATAGCAGGTTGAAAGAACAGTGTTGGCATTTGTAACAGAAAGCAAATCAGCAGTCAAAGAGGCCAGAGGAGTCTCTAGAGGAATCCTGTTCCTACCAGTGGTCCTCATGGTGACAGACAGCAGCTGGCAGAAGGATGGTGCTCCTTAGCATACATTAAGGAAACGCTGGGGCGGGGGCAAAGCATTTGTTTTTCTTTATTCTACAGACATCTTCAGTTCAGTGTTTGGGCCCCCCAAGCACTAAGCTAGGTACTGGCAATACAGCAAACACAAGGGGCAACAAATGTTCTGCTCTCTGGGGCCAGACATGTCAGCAGCGGCTGGATAAAATAAATTGGCTCATGAAAACATGTGAGACTCCACCCCTGAATGCTCCAGGAGTCCTTTACTCTCGCTTCAGTAACAGGGAACTAGAATGATAGTAAATGACGATCCACAGGACTCATATCTATATTCTGACGAGAATCAGAGAGTCTCAGGGAAGGTTTGCAAAGGAGGCAGGATTTGAAGTCCACTTTGAAGTAGAATTCATTAGGTAGACACAATGGGGAGGAAAGGTTTTCCATTCACAGGGAACAGCACGTTCAAGTCACAGAGCTACTGCAAGACCCAGGAACTGACTGTAGTTCAATGTCCCAGGATCATAAAATAAAATTCTAAGAAATGAGGCAGGGTAGACTCTCACAGGCCTTTTATGTTATGTGAGGGGTTTCAGATGGCGTTCTACAGAATGCAACTACTCAGGAATTTTTAGCCTTGAAGCCATTCTAGAGCATTTAGTGGTAGCGGGAACTCATCAGATTTACCTGCTAGAAAAGCCACTTTGGCAGCGACGTTGTGTATTTAGATGGAGGAGATAAGCAGAGATAGGAAGATAATTCGTTCATTAACAAGCATTACCAGGCTTTCTGCTTCCCATGGAAATGGGAGCAATAGGGCAGGGGGTGCCTTGCTCTCCCCGCTTTCCTAAGATTCAGGAGATTCAAAGAATAGATAGATGGCAGTGGTGTTTCATTACAAATGTGATGAATGCTATGGGAAGTCCAGAACAGCTTCCGAGTATGTGACTGGGAGCATCAAAGCCAGTGAAGGAACCCTGAAGAGATAAAGAGAAGCTGAGATTTTCCTGATCAGGAAGACAGGAACCCTTTAGAGAATGAAGACTGAGTGCCTGAGGCAAGGTGAGCAAGGGAGGCAGTGTAAGATCAGGACTACAGGTGACATGAGGAGGGAGGGAGGGAGGGAGGGAGGGGAGGAACGAAGGAAGTAGGATAAAGATACTAGACTTGGAGTCAAGAGCCCTCAATGCCTTTGTATTATTTTAAGATGGACAATAAGATGATGATGATGTTTTTATTTAAAGTAAGAGCGTCCAGGCTGCTGTGTGGAAATTGTCCCAACACGCTGCAAATAGAGCAAGCATGCGCACTGCTAGAGAGAGAGAGAAATCATGACCTTTCACCCACTTGGGAATGCAAGTGGGCACATACTATTTTAGTATCATTCTCTTATTTCTCATTTAGTTAAATACGCATGTACTCTGGGATGCAGCAATTCTATTCTGGAGGTATGCTAGTCGGCTTCCTTCTTACCATAACAAACTCCTAAGATAATCTACTTAGAATGAGAAAAGGTTTTTTGTTTGTTTGTTTGTTTTTTCTAGTTCACCATTTTGGATGGTTCGGCCCATGATCAGTTGATCATATTGCTTATGAGCTTGGGGTTCAGAGTACACTACTGTAGAAATCAAGGCAGAACAGAAATGCCTTGTAGCTGAGAAGGCCAAGAAGAAGGAACAGAGGTTCCCAGCCCTTGTCAATGGCATACTCGAGGCAGTCTCACTAGGCCCTACCACCTAAAGACTCCACCACTTCCCAGAAATACCACAGAGGGGGGAAAGCCTTTACCACATGACCTTTAGAGGACATTTATAACCCAAACTATAGCACTAGGTATTTTTCCAAGAGAAAGAAAAATTGTGCCTATTGTTGTGTAAGTTTTCCTGGGGAGATGCAGGTGAACTTCTACTCGTTCCAAATGGAGCATCTACCACAGGCCAAAGTGATAGTGTCACGGAACATCAACTGACGACCAAGGAGTTTACTGGGCTACTTACAGCAATATGGGTATCTCAAAGACAGCCTCATCACTAAAAAGCTCTCCACAGCCTGGACCACTCACGAAAGCTGACACTGGACGCTCGCTTTGGTTAGAGAGTCTCTTCTCCCCAGCAGTTGTCTGTTGCTGGGAACCTTGGAGAGAAACAGTGTGAGTCCTATGCTTCAGTTTTCCCCAAACTTGTGAGTAAGGATCTCCAGAAGGTCATGTTTTAGTCTGGAGGAAATTGTCTCATAATTGTCCACCGAGTGATAGTAATAGCCCCTTCCCCTACTAAAAAAAAACTGATCAATGGGAAGATAGGCAAACAAATTGTGGTATATCTATTCAATGAAAAATTAGCAATAAAACAAACAAATTTGGTACATGCAACAATGTAAAATGAACCTTAGACTTGTTCAGATAGAGATGTCAGACAGAAAAGGGTATAATACTGTGTGACTCCATTTATATGACATTCTATAATGAGTGTTCTGATTTATGGTGATATTGAACCATAAGACTAGATTTTTGGTACCCATCGAGCATATGGGAGAAGACTGTAGAAAGGGACTGAGAAGAGGCACAAGGGAATTTTCTTGAGTGATAGAACTCTTATATTGGTTGTAATTGTGGCTACAGGAATGTATAATATGTCATAATGCAGGAGATTTTTTTTTTTTACTTTAGATGGGTGAATCGTGTTCTGTGTAAAGTATAGCACCACAAGGAAAAAGAAGGAAAACAGGAGCTGGGGGAAGGGTCCCTGGGTTTCAAGGTGTGTTGGGGAGTGTCAGTGAGAAAAGAAAGGAAGAAAAACCTAAGAAGATGCTTCCAAAATAAAACATCCTGTGTTGCACTGAAAGACAGGAGGGATCCAGGGTCTAAACTGCCAGCTGGGAACACGCATGGAGGGACCCAGGGCTCCGGCTGTATATGCAGTGGAGGATGGCCTTGTCAGACATTGATGGGAGACGAGGTCCTTGGTCCTGTGAAGGCGGGATGCCTCAGTGTGGGGGAATTCGAGGGCGGGGAGGGGGGAGTGGGTGGATGTGTGGGGGCACACCTTCATAGAAGAAGCAGCAGGAGGGGGGACAGGATAGGGAGTTCCTGGAGAGCAGGGAATGGGGGAAGGGGATAACATACGAAATGCAAATACGTAGAATACCCAACAAAAAAAAAAAGAGGGAAAAAATAAGCCAATCAATCTTAAAGGAAGAAAGAAAGGAAGGAAGGAAGGAAGGAAGGAAGGAAGAGGAAGAAAGAAAGAAAGAAAGAAAGAAAGAAAGAAAGAAAGAAAGGAAGGAAGGAAGGAAGGAAGGACAAGCAAGCAAGCTGGGAGGGAAAGTTAAAGCTAATCTTGAGGTCTCTAGTTGGAACAGCTTAGGGACTGGTCCTGTTACTACTGACCTGTCATTTGGCTCCATTACAACATGCTTTTCCTGCTTCTCCCTCTCATCTTGATTTCATCGATGTAGTATCAGACTTTCTTGAGGTGTACTTCTTGGTTCTTTTATGATAGCACAGAAATCTCCATTAATGAAGCATCTAGCTGGGATCCATCTCCTCAGCTTCAATCAGCTGCACGCAGAAAACATTTCGGACAACATTGCACCTGTGCTGGATGTCCACAGACTTTTTAGTCATTTCCTTGTTCTCTACTCTAGAGCAATGGTGTGTGCAACGTAATTAGTTTTTGAGATGTAACTGACTAGACCCTGGCATGCCAGTCTGTGTGACATAGACTCCTACATGTAGTCTTCTGAGCATTTATATAATGAACGACATTGTTACTTTCTCCTTTACGGTATATAGGTGCGTGTGTGCACATATATTTTTGAAATGATTATATTATATTTTGTATATTGATTATATATAGTGGATTAGATTATCAGTGATCACCATTTGGGGATGGCAAGGAATTGTATATATGCACAAATGTACACAGACACACATATAATCTTAGTCACCTATTACATGATTTTGGGGAAGTTAATCACATCTATTGGCACAGGGGGTATGTAATACTCCTACCTCAGTGAGAGATACGAAGACAACAATTAGTGTCTAATTAATATTTGTATAAAGTACTTAGAACTGTTTGGGATAGTATGCATTAAGTACTGAAGAAATTCTAATTAAATGAAGTAAATACACTCTTTTCAGGAAAGTATCTACATGTTTGTGTGTCCAAGTTCTATTTATTAATGTGGAGACGTTCTAAAGTTTAAAAACAAAGGTTGGGGATATAGGTCAGTGGTATAGTGCTACTTAGCATACATTTTTGCTCAGCACTGCAAAAAAATTATTTATGTGTATGAGTGTTTTACCAGTGTATGTATACCACATATATGACTGGTGCCTGAGGAGGCCAGAAGACATTAGATATCCTGAGATTAGAGTTATAGACAGTTGTAAACCACCATGTGGGTGTTGGGAACTGAACTTGGCTTCTCTGGAAGAGCAGCCAGTGCTCTCATAACTACTGAGTTCTTTTTTATAGCCCCAATTGTGGTTTTTGATAAAGAGGAAAAATTAATCCTTACCTTCCGAAATTATTAGTCTAGTCATTTAACTTTCTTGGTAAGGCAAGGGTGAGAGAGAGAGAGGGAGAGAGGGAGAGAGAGGAGAAGATGGGTATTGAGGTAAGGGCAGAAACAAAGGCAAAAATTTAAAGGAAACATCCTATCTTAGTTTGCCTTCTATCACTGTGATGAACATCATATTGACAACTTGGGGAGGAGAGAGTTTGTCAGCTCACAGTCCATCCTACAGGGAAATGAGAGCAGGAATTCAACAAGAGTCTAGAGGAAAAACTAAAACAGAGACATAGAGGACTGTGCTACTTACTGGCTTGGTTCCCATGGCTTGTAGCATGCTTTCTCATACAACCTGGGATAGCCAGCCCAGGAGTGGTACTACCCCTAATGAGCTGGGTCCTTCCACATCAATTATTAATCAAGAAAATGCCTATAGAGTTGCCTATAGGCAATTTGATGGGGGCATTTTCTCTATTGGAGTTGCTTTTCCCAGATGACTCCAGCTTGTATCAGTTTAACAAAGAATCTAACCAGGATTGGTCCTACTTAAATTTGAAGCCCTCTCTCTCTCTCTCTCTCTCTCTCTCTCTCTCTCTTTCTGTGTGTGTGTGTGTGTGTGTATTATACAGCACTAGCACTCAGGAGACAGAGGCAGGCAGATTTCTGAGTTTGAGTCCAATCTGGCCTACATAGTAGAGAGTTCTAGGCTAGCCAAGCCTATAGAGAAATACCCCATCTCAAAAACATTAAAATGTAAAATTACTAGCATTTATTTGTTATTCTTCATTTTGCAATTTGCAATTTTTTTCCCAAAACTGTTTATAGTTTCATAAAATTAAACACTAAAAAGAAAAATTCGAAGCAGAAGTTAACACGTTGGTTAGTTCCTTTCTGGGCATTCACCCAGTCATTAGCTTATTTACAACAACACACATTTGTCCCAGAGCAGAACCAGACAATCACAGAGCTTGTTTGAAGGGAGAGACTGGAGCAAGTTTAAGCCAGTTAAAGGACTTAGAATAGAAAAGAGCAAAAGGAGGTAGTCTGCAGAGTGAGTTTTCTGAGAAAGTAAAAGGGAGTAGATTTTAAGTAGAGGAGAAATTTTCAGATTACAAGCAGCATTATATGCACTGAATATGCATGTACCTATGTACATTATAATAACTGTATCTTAATGCATTATATTGCTGCATCCACCTCTAGGTATGTATCCTATTTTATTTACATTCAGGTATGTGTCTATATTGTAATTTAAGAAAATAATTGTAGTAATTGTATCTTCATGTATTGTATTGCTGTATCTTATCTACATGTAGATTTACATACTTTATCTACAGACACGTATCTTACAGTGTCCACAAATATAAGCATCTTTGGGTGTTCACATGCCTTTCTGAGAAGTAATATGGCATCTGCGTTTTCATCCTTTTATTGTAACCAAGACCCCAGGCACTGCAAGTAGCGTTTAATGCCACATCATAACGTTAGACTTCGTAGCTGGTTACAGTTAGTTTTTCAATCTTCTTTTCTGTGCTTTGAGTTAATATCTTGATTGTGAAGTACTTAAAAGTGATACCCAAAATGGTCATTTCTTGAGAAGAAATTCGCCCAAGTGGAAATGCTGAGTCAAGGGTGTGTAAAATTTTGAGGCACAAAATCGTACTGAAACCTCTGGTATGCATTCTTCACCTGAGAAGAGGCACAAATAGAGAGGTTAAATAATCTGGCTGAAGGTCAAAAGTAATTAGATGTGGGTGAATTTAAAAAACAGCGCGGGCTAGTCTGGCAGCGGCAGGGGTGGAATTTGCGGTTTGCTCTTTTTTTTTTTTTTAAAGGCGTGTTTCTGTAAGGGAGGGGCCGGGCAGAGGGGAAGGAAACTTGTGTCGCAGTAAAGAAGGAGGAGGGGATGGTCCGAGTCAAGCCCGAGCCAGCCTCGGCGAAAAAGGCTGCGCCCCGCTCTTGCGAGGCCCCAAAGCCGCTCGTGGGGAACCTCGGAGTTCCCCGATAGCTCCGGCGAGGTCCCGGCCGCGTCAGACAGTTGCCAAGAGTCTGCCTTGTCTAGCAGGCCTAGTTGCTAGGGCCTCCATCTTGGGGACCCGGGGCCACCGCGCCCCCGGAAGGGGTTGCGAGTGGGGCATTCACTTCCGGTCTGGGGCCTGCGGCGGCAGCGGTGGCGGCGGCGGCGGCGGCAGCGGGACGGTGTAGAAAATGGCGCTGGTGCAGCGGCTCGGGCCTGTCCCCGCGGCGCTGCGGAGGGCTTGAGGCTTGCGAGCCTCGTTCCCCGCGCCCCACGCGCTAGTGCACTTTACACACATGAGGTGAGCGGACCGGAGGGGAGGCTCGCTCGGGGCCAGAAGCCAGCCTACGGCGCTGCCGCAGGACCCCTCGGGCTGATGGGCGGCGGCGCGGGGCAGTCCCCGGGGGCGCGGGCGTGGGCGGGAGTCACGGGCGATCCGGGAAGCTTCGGTCCCGCGCGGGCTACGGCTTTGGGCTCGGCCGCCCTGGGTCGGCGGCCCGCAGCGCTGCAGCCCGCAGCCCCGCCCCTCCCCCACCGCGCGGGCGCTCTGCCGCAGCAGCTCCGTTTTCACGCGCATCCCCTCCCCCCGTTTTTTTTTTTTTTTGTTTGTTTTTGTTTGCTGTTTCAGAGAATTGGAAGCTAAAGCTACCAAAGACGTAGAGAGAAATCTTAGCAGGTAAGATGGGCGAGCCTTCAGTCTCCCGCCCCTTTATAATCGTGTGTTTCCACTCTGCTTCGCTCTTCCTGGGTTTACGGACTCCCCCCCTCCACTCCCCCCCCACTCCCCCCCAACCTCGTGTCATTTGCTTTCGCACGCAGGGAACAGACATTCGGGAAAAACGGCCTCAGGGAATATTGCATGGGGGGGGGCATTGCAGGGAGACGCGTAATTACGAGTGTGTTCGTTCTTAAAAAGAAAAGCAAAAGGCAGTTCTTGTAAACTTAGTTAAAGCATTCTCACCCTTTTAGAATTTAATTAGGGGACTTGTGCATTAATTACTATTGTAAATGGTTGCAGGCATTGTGTGACTCATGATTGAGGCGGCCCTTATGGCGGGCTGTCAAACTGTTTTGGCTTCCCCGTTATTACTTTGTAGCTAAATTGTTGCTTTTATAAAAAGATACTATGTGTTCGCATTTTTTTCTCTCTGTCTCTGCACATTGTAGTCAGGCGGATTCTGTTGCATTGGAAACAGTTTTGTCCTTGAACTTCATGAAGCATAAACTGCGTTTTGTTTTCCTTTGAAACTACATTTTAGTCTGTGTTCAGTATGTGTTCTTTTTTATCAGCTGAGAAAGTAATTAAAAATTGTTCTCAGTAAGTGATTATCATTTCTGCTGGGCCTGAGTGCTTTTGCACTGGTATCTTAAGAATCAAATATTACCTCAAAGGAGAAGTGGGTTCTTTTTGTTTGTTTGGTTAGTTTTTTTGTTTGTTTGTTTGGTTTTTTGTTCTCTACCCCCCAAGTAATGCATTTCTGGAAAACGTTTAGTTTTTTTGAGCTGTAATTACTAAAATATTAGGGAATTTTACTATACTTAACCCATTTTCAGATCCATGTTTAAAACAGACTTTTCCTTTCTTATTTGCTTTTGTATCATATTTGGACACTAAGAAACTGCGAGATTAATGCACTATAAACAACTATTTGTTTTAAGCCTTAATATGGCTTACTTTTGTTTATTGGAAATTCTAGGCTTATGTTGGGGTTATTAGCACACTTGTAATTGCACAAGTATTTTTAACCATGTATAATTGTTCCAAATTTCTGGCTCTTTGATTTTATAAATGTTAATCTGTTGGGGTAACTGTTAAAGAATGTGTTCTCTTGGCAAAGAAACAGTATTGGCTTACCCAGTAAGGGGTTTTCTGGAAGTCTAAATAATTATGGAATCATTTAAAGGGACCTTAAGAGCTGATATCAGTGGCTAAATGTCAGCTGGATGTTTAAACAAGTTATGTTATGAAAAGCAGGAAAGAAAGAATAAGATACAGAACCGAACAAAATAGATTGAATTATTGAGGTATAATTTTAGTAATAGTTTAGGTTTTGGATCTTCTTTCAATTTTTTTTTTTGTCAGTCAAGCAGCTAGCTGCATAGGTCTTGTTTCTGTGAGGGTACCTAGAATTTAGGTAAACATTGTAATACAAGCATGGTTTTCCACTTCAGTATGATTGGGCAGAACTTGGAATCTCTTCTCTTAGCCTTGTTTGAATTCCAGCTCTGTCACTTAAAATGACCTTGACTTTTGGCAGGTCAATTAGCCTCTGTCTAATCTATGAAGCAGGAGGCTTGGGCCATCTTAGTTTCTAAGGTCTGTTAGACCCTCTTGGGTTACATAAAGAGAGGTCACATGTTGTCAGTGTCCACAGAGGGCATGTACAATCAGGTGGGAAAGCTCTAATATGTACTTAAATAACGATGATACAAGGTTGTTGATGTAAGGGTCAAAAGGAGATGGCATTCCATTCTTGAGTGCTTGAGGCGCTTCATAAGATTGTTAGATATTAAAAAGAAAAATGTAGACATTTTAAGGCAGAACGTAGTGAGATGGGACCAGTTCTTTTTGTTGAAGGTTAAGGTGCTCTGAGTACAGAGAAAGGTTATTAGATTAGATGGGTGCATGCTTCATTTTTCCCAAGTAAGAAATTATCACTTTTTACCCGTTACTATCCTGCTCAGGAAGTCATGGCTGGTAGTATTCACCCTAGTAAAAGCTAAGCATTTTCTGGGAACCAGTAAGGGGAAGAATGTTGGCAAACTTAACAACTGTTTATCATCTGCCTGGTATACCCATCTAAAAACTTTATATACCTCCTTTCCCTTGAGTGTCTGGGTGAATTAGGTGTTTCTTCTGCTTTATACATAAGAGGTTTGAGGTATATGCTGATGTAACTACAGGATGTCCTACCATTAGTAATTTCAGGAGCCATCAACCTCCATGCTGTGTTTAAACTCTTTACTGACGGTAAGGAGCTGCACTTTGAAAAACTGCAAAATTTCTTTTAGAAAATAGAACCTACAACTGCATACAGCATGTTTATCTTGGAGTTTCTCATCATGGACACATTTTGGACCAGCTAATTATTTGAGGAGTGTCTTTTGTAGTGCAGGATGTCCACTATTACCAGGAGTTCTCCCTACTCAGTATTTGTAATGTAGAATGTTTTCAGAGTCTGACAAAAGTCATGGAGGATGGAAGGTAGGGATGGGGAACATCATTGTTGGACACGAAAAGTCCTAAATATGTAAATGATTAATTCATCAAGCATCTTTTTCTATCATGGAAGCCCAGCAAACCCTAGTATGTGTGTCTGTAGCTTAGAAGCTCTGTTCTGTGTGGGCCAGAATTGTGTTGGCATTCTTTCCTGTGGTAAGTAGTAAATCCTTACCAAGACAGTGCCAGGTATCAAGCAAAATGGCACTAGGGATAAATTTAGCTAGCTTTTAAAATTGGCCTTAGGAATTGTCTCATTCTGTCAGTACCATGGACATTCAAAAGAGGGAGCTGTAATGTCTAGATGAGGGTGACTACCATTGGAGTGGGAATACAGGAAGACCCAAACCTAGAAAGCACACAGGAATTTTGTGTAGCAGAAATAGCAAGCAGTTAATCAGACAGTCTTTAAGACATGGAGTGTGTAGCCAGGTGGTGGTGGCGCACGCCTTTAATCCCAGCACTTGGGAGGCAGAGGCAGGTGGATTTCTGAGTTCAAGGCCAGCCTGGTCTACAGAGTGAGTTCCAGGACAGCCAGGGCTACACAGAGAAACCCTGTCTCGAAAAAAAAAAAAAAAAGACATGGGGTGTGGAGGTCTTTTACTATAAGTCTGAAAACTTATACATACATGATCTTTAGATGGTCTAAGGAACCAGTGTCTACCTTCTGGTAGGATATCAATGTGATAGGAAACTCTTTAAGGCTGGAAATTACAAGCAGTTATAATTGTTCTCTAGGTAGAAGCTGATAAGGATTTGCATGAAAGTGGTGTAGAGAAAAGTGAGGATGAGTAGATCCCGAGATTTCAAAGCAGGTGAGTTGTGAGAGGAGTTCAAATAGCTAGGATTCTCCATTTAGGGTGAAGGAGAGTTACCCAGCCTCAGAGGAAAATAGACTTTTGTATGAGGAGAAACCATGTTAATTACCAGTTGAGAGGGAAAACAAACCTTCCATTAATAGTGCAATTTAGTTGATGCAAAACAATTTTTTAAAAATAAGATTTTGTGTGTATGAGTGTTTTGCCTGCATGGATATCTGTGCACACATTGGTCCCTAGTACTCATTGGAAGCCAGAAGAGGGCATCAGATCCTCTGGAAGTGGTGTTACTGGTTGTTTAAACTGCCACATGGGTGCTGGAATTCAGACTGCAGCCAGTGCTCTTAACTGCGGAGCCATCCTTCCAGTCCCCAACTGTTGTAATTTTGAAAGTATTTTTGGAGGCTAAAGTTACAGAATTACTGAATGGTGAATACTCAGAGCTGGACCTTAAGGTGGATATCAGCTGGTATCATTTTTTCAAGTGAGAAAATTCTGATTGAGAGACGGTCTTCAAATGAGAGCTGGGATTCCAACAGGCCTTCTCCACTTCTAGTGTTTTCACGACCCATTAGATAAGATATAACATGTGTCTGCTTTCTTTCCAAAAACAACAGTGATGTCAGTTATTTCACGCACATTCTAGTGATTCCTATAATTTAGGTGTATTGTGTAAGTAGAAGTTAGCATAATTTGTGATACTGATCCCAGCCTCCAAACCAACTGTTAAATACCATTGTACAACAAATATTAAAGATGCTGTAAACCATATAGCATCTAATGTGGGAAGCTTTTATTTGAACCATAAATGTCTGGAACAGAGACAGTGTCACAGGAAACCCAGGACAACAGGAGAGGTCAGGGTGTACGTTTCTAGATAAGGTTGTCTGTTCTTGCCATCATCCTAATTTTGTTAGACTTTTCTGTTGCTTTCTTTGATGTGGCTTGTAAGCCAGACTTCTTTCTAGTTTAATTTAGAGATTATATAGCAAATTAGTTGCTAGAATAAATGAATACTGACTGAGAACTTAACTTAAAACTGAGAATACTCTGGAAATTTTGAATATAAACATCATAAAAATAGTTTAATGTTTTGAGTTTTGGCATATTAAATATATCTGAAAGTATAATTTGAAAGACAAAGTCTTTTATAGTTTCATTTTATGACAACCCCAGGAAATATTGCCCATGATTGGAAATACTAAAACAGGGTATGTTATATATATTCCATTCAGTCTGAACTAACCTCACTCCAAGAAAAGTCCACCTTCTATTTTTCATTTGATGGCTGGAGAGATGACTAGGCAGTTAAGAGCTCTTGTTGCTCTTGGAGAGGACCCACGTTCCATTCAAGTTCAGTTCTTAGCACCTACATTGGCTGGCTCCCAACCAACTGTAACTTCAGTTCTGGGGGATCTGATATTCTCTTCTAGACTCCATGGATGCTTGCACTCACACATAATTAAAAATAAAGTTAATCTTAACAAAAGGTCATTTCTAATCTTTAGCAAAGCACCAAAACTAGTGTAGCACTGCTTCTCAAGATTATTTTACCATGTTTTTTCATTTACACCCTAGACCCCAAATACAGAAGTATGTTCATACAGTAAAGAGCCTCTTGTGCATAACAGTCAATGACCAAACATGAAATGTTTAGCTTCACCCTAAAGTTTGGTCCATATTTACTTATTTTCAGTTGTCCTGGTGAGTTTTCTTTCCACCATTCTTTAATCCAAGGTTGCATTAGCTATTTTGTCTCTGAAACTTCCCGCTACTTCTTTGATGAGAGTGTAATTTTTTGGCTAGTTGTTCTGCAGAATTCAATTTGAGTTTGTTTGGTTACCTCTGAATGAGGTTGAGATTAAATCTTTGTGGCTAAAGTGTCCCACCAATAGTGTATGTGTTCTGAGCAAATCCCTGCAGGTGCTCTCCTTGACCTGGACTCCAGAGAAAGTCAATTCTCTGAAGGACTGTTGAGCACTTGCACTTTCATGCTGGCCTAGTTAGTGTTTCCTTAATATTAGGAAATGCTACATAGTTTAAACTGAAACTTGAAGTGTTAAATTTACAAAAATTGCAAGTCTACTCTTTAAATTTAAAGGTTGTGATTGTTACCTTAAAGATAGCTTCCTTATTGGTGGATATAAAAGTCGCTTCCAGATTTGATTAGTGATGCTCAAATAAACTTGATAAGAAAATGAAACATTGGTTATGTTTGTAATGTGTATTCTGGCTTTGTTTGTTTTGCTTTTGAAACATTCTTACCAAGAAGCTGAAATTTGGGATTCTCCAGCCTTATTCTTCCCAGCTCAGAGATTATGGATCTGCGCCACCATGCCTAGTATTTAAGCTAGTTCGGCCTTGTGGCCCTAGGCAAAGCAATTATGCTGAGTATACAAGGAACCACAGGTGAAAAGAAGTACTTTGAAAAACTGAATATGTGTTTGAACAAAACAAAGCAAAAAACAAACAAAAAACCCCAGAACCTAACAGGATACAGGATTTATCAGACTTATAAAGATTTGGTATTCATTAGAGTCACTTTCAGAAGAGTTCGAAGAGAGTGAAATGTAACTGAGGCAGGCTTTCTTTTAGTCTTCAAAGGAGGTCCTCTAACATAGATATAGTTAACAGTCCTATTTAAGACATTTTAGGTTAAGCGTCTTTTGCATTGTCTGTGTTGAGTTGGCTAGGCAGCAGAAATCCTTTCTTGTAACCAGGGAGAAGCATTTGCATTTTCGGCAGTAAGGCAGTAGTGTTAGGTCACAATGACTCAGCTTCCCATTTTAAAGGAATGTTCAAAACAGATTGAAACCTAGTTGAAGAATTTTATACTTTGAACCTTAAAAGATATTTTCTGCAAACAGCAATTGATTGGCTTTTGTATAATAACAAACAAGGCTGAGCCAGCTCACTTGTTTTGCTGTTCTTTCTAGTGAAGTGTAGTCTGATAGCATTTATTGGGTAATATGCTGCAGTGATGCTGGATGTTTTTTATATTGATGACACCTGTGTTTGTTGACTAATTTAGCCCCTTCTTTCTCCTGTGTCTCTGTCCCCCAAGAAGCACATTTGTGAGCTAGCAGAAGGAAAAAGCTAGTGCTGCCTGGTGCCTAAATATACACTGATCTTAAGAGCATTCTAGCATGCCTGTTGTTAACTGCTGCAAAGGGTGCCAAAGGAACGCAGTCTCACTGAATCCTCCAGCAGCTAGCTGTGAGGCATGTACATGAAACTTAGTGGGAATGTGGCAGGTTGCTTGCTTATGTGGCTCTTTTGGGTCCCAGTTCCAGTGGGGTGCACCTGTATCTCAGCTCTTCTGAGGTAGAGGCAATGGGGACCCAGATTCAAGGTTATCTTTAGCTACATAGCAGGTTCAAGGCCACCTGCTTGATGAGACCTTGTCACAAACAAAGTATAAAAATGGAAAGGGATATTCGAATATTCTTTGTATTCCTGTAGGTTAGCATTTCAGGCCACAGTTGTAAGGCAACTACTGGAAACTTGTGGTTCCTCAGTGGCTATGAAACCAGAGCTTAAACTGTTTAGTACTGCCCTGCTTTTGATCTATCCTCAACTTCCTTGGAAGGTCCTCCCCCATCATGGAGTCCCTACTGACTGGCATGAACTCACTGTCCCTGCCTGAGTATTGAGGCTGTGGGTACAGATTCAGCTTTTTAGTGATTAAGATCAATCTCCCTGCATGTGAAGTGTGTGGACTGTATCTTCACCCATCACTTCTGTGATTTCAGAGCCAGTTTACGGTCATACTCCAAACACCACATATTTAGCTTGCCTTCCAGCTCCTGCCCTTCACTGGTGGATTTGCTGTTCTGGGTATTTCATAACTATGGATCATGCGATAGGATTCTTTAGTGTTCGTGTCTGTTTTACTGTATTTTCCAGCTTTACTTGTATTGATTCATTGTCAGCATTTCATTCCTTTTAATAAGTGAAAGATACCATCTCACTGCTCAGATTTGCCATCTTTTATTTGCATGAATATGTGATTTTTTTGTTTGCTTGTCTGTATTGCCAGGAATTGAACCCAGGGCTTCAAATGCCAAGTGTGTGCTGCACTACTAAGCTACACCTCAGCACTGTGCTACTTTTATTTATCTCTGAATCATTTAGTAGGCATTTCAGTTGTTTTCACTGAAGGATTGCATAATGCTGCCATTCACACTTGTGTACTAGTATTTATATTGATGTCTTTTATTACTTCTGTTAAATATCTCCCTAGTAATGAAATTGCCAGTTTTGTCAATAGCTGTAACTTTTTGAGGAGTTGCCAGGCTGTGTACAATGCAGTCACACCATTCTCCACTTCATCAACAGATGCTCTTCTTCACACACATCCTTGCTGACACTTGTCCTTTTTAGTTGGGAGGCAGTCATTGTGGGTGAAGACATCTCATTGTGGTTTTGATTTGCATTTCTCTAATGGCTAATGGATCTAAACATCTTTTCATGGCCTTTATTGGCTGTTTGATTTGGAAAAAATGTCTATTTATAGTCTTTTGTCTGTTTTTAAGTTCCAGCTTTGAATTTTGTTTGTATTTCTTTTTGAAACAGGGTCTCACTGCTGTTTTAGACTCTAGCTGGTGTAAAACTTGCTGTGTAGACCAGGCTGGCCTAGAACAAACAGAAGTTCACCTACTCTGCCTCCTAAAGTGCTAAAGGGTCTTGACCCCCATGCCTGGCTTGTTTTTAAATTTTTAAGTGGATTGGTTTTTGGTTTTTTTGAAACAAGGTTTCATGTAGTGCAGAGTAACTGCAAACTTGATGTGTAACTGACTTGGAACTCCTCGATCCCTTTGCTGCTTCTCTTCACATGCTGGGTGTATGCGTGCATCAATCACCACATCATTTTGGGGGGCTTTATTTTGTATTGTTGAGTTGAGAGTTCTTAATGTAGATTAGAAATAAGTCCTTTATTTTATGTATGATTTACAATTATTTTCTTCTATTCTCTCTGCTCTTTTCACCTTCTTGTTGGTCCCCTGAAGCACACAGATAGTTACCTATGACAGTTCTGTTGCTTGTGCTTTTGATATTAGTTCCAAGGTTGGAAAAATTACCTTTTTTTCCCTCTTAGGTTGCAAAAATTCCTTTGTTTTCTAACAGTTTTATGGATTCTACATTTAGGTCTGTCATTTTTTGTCTATGATGTAAGGGTACCAATCTCATTCTTACAACTTTTTAGTTGTTTGGCCCTATTTGTTGAAAAGATGGTTTCTCTGGTATCCTTGAAGATCAGTTGCTCATCATGCAGGGCATTATCTCAGGAATCTGTCTTTTGGTCTGCTGGCCATCCTATCTTCATTGCTGTTGCTTTGTAGTTAGGCTTGATACCAGTACCAGGGGTAACCCCAGTTTTCATTTTCAGAGTTGTGATGGTCTCCTGGTGTTTCTATGTGAATTTTAGCATCAGCTTGTCTGTTTTAATGAAAAAGTTGGGCTTTGGATAAGAACAGTTTGTAGATCAGCTTAGATTATATCTTAATGATATTATCATAAATACTTTCTAGTTATATAGGCCTTTAATTTTTTCAAAGATGTACTGTGTTTTAAGTATATAATTTGTACTTTTAAAACATTCATTCCTGAGTATTTTGTGGTTTTGATGCTATCAGAAATGGAATTGTCTACTTCATTAGTTGGTAAAAGGGATAGAAACCAGGAGCTTAACTAAGTATGCTAAGCATGTACTCCATCTCAACTATACCCACAATCTCTGCTATCAGTGAATACAGATAGATTTACACCTTCCTTTCTGATCTTGCTTTGTTTGCTCTATTGACTGAGCACTCCTTCCATTTCACTTAAGTCTTACTATTGTTGCTTTTTGTTTATTTAATTTTGTGTATTCGTGGCTGTTTGTCTGTATGTCTGCCTGTGAAGCCAGAAGAAGGTATTGGATCCCTGGAACTGGAGTTAGGATGGTTGTGAGCTGCCGTCAAACATGAGCCCTCTAAAAGAACAGCTCGCTCTCTTAACCACTGTGCCATATCTCTAGCCCTTGTTGTTTTGTTTGTCTGTTTCATACAGTATTGAAAAAGAATGTTAAGATTGGTTATGTTAATCGTTTGTTGTCACTGATAACAAAGATGTGGGCTTTTCTGTAACTACTCGATGTCTGCTTTAATGAAGTTTTCTTCTACATCCAGTTTGATTGCTTTTCTTTCTCTCTCTTTTTTAAAAAATATTTATTTAATGTATATGTGTACACTGCAGCTGTCTTCAGACACACCAGAAGTCGTCAGATCTCATTACAGACAGTCGTGAGCCACCATGTGGTTGCTAGGAATTTAACTCAGGTCCTCTGGAAGAACAGCCAGTGCTCATAACCACAGAGCCTTCTCTTCAGCTCTGATTGCTTTTCTTGATGATAGTGTTTTGAATTTTTGTGACTGCTGCTCTTGTATACTAATGCCATCAATTACGGTCTCCATTGTTTTAACACTGTAAAACACTGACCTTTGTGTGTTAAACCAACCTTTCATTCTTGAGATGAATCCTTTGATACATTGGACTTTTCTGTCTGTCTTTTCTTTCTTTCTTTTTTTCTTTTTTTAAGACAGGGATTCTCTGTATAGTCCTGGCTGTCCTGGAACTTGCTCTGCAGACCAGGCTGGCTTCCAAGAGACCAGAGTGTTGGAGAGTAGAGGTGTGTGCCACCACACCCAGTGTGTTTGTATGCCTTCTAATGGATATAAATCTATAGTCTTCCTGTAATAGTGTTAGGTGGTTTTGGTATGTAGTATTTGACTTGGAATTTGGGGGTGTTAGTTGTTGCTTTGGGATGTATCAGATGTTGTATTGTGCTTTAAAAGTTGTTTTTTGTATCCAGTAACATTTTCTCTATATCCCTGCTCAGCCTTTTTTTCTATCCTACCTGTCACTCAGTGTCTTGCAGTGAATTCCATGTAGCTAAAACTTGTTTGGAAGAAGGGTTCAGCATGTAAACAGTTCTAAAGATTTATTTATTTTATTTATATGAGTGAGTACAGTGTAGCTGTCTTCAGATACACACTAGAAGAGGGCATTGAATCTCATTACAGATGGTTGTGAGCCACCATGTGGTTGCTGGGAATTGAACTCAGGACCTCTGGCAGAGGAGTCAGTGCTCTTAACCACTGAGCCATCTCTCCATGATTAGTGTACACTTACTCAGTGCCTTCAGTTAACACTTTATCTGTTTTACCTAGTCTAATCTTCACAACAACTTTTTCTGTGATGTCCAGTTGGACTTCGTTAGCTATAGGATAGAGGCTTATGAGATGTTAAATAGTTTGTAAAGTCACACAAGCTGCTGTTGGATCTGAAGTTTAAGTTCTCCTCTTCTCGACATGGGCCCCCAAACTCTACATTACGAGCAAGCAGTACTTAGGAAGGGCTCCTTTGATCTGGTCTTTGAAGAAATCATGTGTGGGTGGGAAAAGTGAAAGGAGTACAGTTACAGCATCTTAGTAAGGGAAGGAAGCAGGCATTGCTGTCTAATTAAGACCCTCTGTGCCAGGGAGTATAGTTCAAGGAGAACCGTTTTTTTTCCCTGCATCAGTAATTAGTTCTTTCTGGAACAACGAGATTAACATCTAAAATAATTAGACCATGTATATTGTTTAATTGGAGGTCAAGGGTGAAGTCTGTATTGGTTTGAAAGAAATGTGAAGGAAGTAGTAATTGAGCTAAGCTTCAGAAAGGGGATGGATGGGCTTAGAGATTTAGGTAGGCAGCTTGCAGTCTGAGTGAGCTTTAGGACAGACAGCCTTGTACCTGGTAAGCCGTGAAAGAGTGTCTTTTCACAGTGATGGGGAATGATATTACTGCTATATTTCAGGGTTGTAGGTCAAAAAAAAAATATTTCCAACATTGTATTCTGTAGAGCCCAGCTTTCCTGATGGTGGGATATCTGTTTTGACTAACTTCCTCAGCCTGAACTTTCATTATTCCCCCTCCCCTTTTATATGCATAATATTGTTGCAACTTGCAAACAAGATGCCCTTCTATCCCTAAAAACTTGTATGTCTGTATTCTATATTCAAAGGCATTTTCTTAGTAATTACAGTGCCATTCTCACCATTGGGGAGACAACACTGACATTCATGATTGCTAATGCAAAGATTTTACTAAAATTTTCTGTGTTGTCTCAGCTTTGTTTGTTACAGCAAGGTAAAAAGAATAGTTTTTTTGCTTTTTTTTTTTTTTTTTCTGGTCGAAGTCATTGCAAGGTCACAGGTTGTATTTGGTTTAGCTTCCTGTACTCTGGAACTGTTTGGCAGTCTTTGTATTGCGGTTTTCTGGTGTATAAAGAGTGAAGGCTGTTTTGTAGGTTGCCTCTCCATTTTTCTCTTTAGGTCCAGAGCTGTGTTTGGGGCAGGAACAGTATAGGACTGAGGTGCTTTTTTTTTTTTTTTTTTTTTTTGTGGTGAAGTGCATGAAGTCACTTTGTCTCCTTGTCACGATGTTAACCAAGTGATCTTCATCCTTCTCCCTCATTGTCTTCTCGACTCTGTTTTTCTTTCTTGCTGGTCCCCTTTCAGCTTGAATATAGTCCATTCTCCTTTTGTATCATTTTACATTAAAGCCCTCTGTGCTAGTGGATCTGTTGTGATTGAAAATAGCCTCTGTTACATTCCCTGTTTCACTGATACCTTTTTTCCATATTAGTTTTCTTTGTTGCAAATTTCATTCTATTCTGTTCATTTTACTGCAGGGGTTACTGGAAAAACTGACCCCAACCGACTCATTCCTTTACCAATTTATGCTGTAATTGGATTTCTGTCCTGCTGTCTGCTGATACTAGTTAGGTTATCAGTGACTTACTATGTAGTACTGACTAGCTTACTGATTAACACAGAAATCAAGACTGGGGAAAACAGTAAAGCCAATAGGAAGTGCAATGGGTGGGATATGTGAAGGAGGAGGCAGATGATCCTCTAACAGATGTGATGTGGATTTTATAACCAGCTCGAACATGCAGTTGATTGAGTGTCAGGGTGACCTGCCACCAGTAGGCTACTTGGGCCATCAGAAAAGTTGCCTCCTGTTTTCTTTCCTTTCCTTTCCTTTCCTAAAGCAGCTAGAACCATCTGTCTTTAAAGCTCGGACTTTAGAGTCTAGTTAGTGTCTGTATCTTCATGCTGTCAGCTGTCCCACTGTGTTGGCTGTCTTGCAGTTTCTCTTTGTTTTCCCTCTGAATTGTGGTTTGGACATTACACATTCACTGGGATTACTTCTCACTAAAGCGATGTGCTTCCTATGTTTACCCAACACTTTTGTATACTTTCATTCTGTATCCCTCCTGTTAATCTGTCAGGTTAACCAGTCTTTATGCTCCCTAGGGTCCATGTCATTCTGGGCTCTCTTGACAGGAAAAGCTCCATTTTTTTATCCATAGAAATCCTGCTTCTTCAGGTTTCATAGTTCACTAGGAGGACCTACAGAACTCAACATGTAGCTGTGTGGAATGTTTGTGATTTTGTGCAGTGGTTTCTGTACAGGGGTCTTAGTAGGGTTCAATAATTAAAAGGGAGGAAAACTTCAGGAGCATGACAAGTAAAAGTGGGGAAATTCTCAAACATGTTGGACAGAATAAGCTGATATAAACTGATAATAGCTTTTATTAGGGGCAAGGAAACACCACACACACACACACAGAGAAAGAGATGGGAGGTGGGGTGAAGGGAGGGAGGGAGACAGAGAGAGAGACATGCAAATACAAAAAAAGACTCCACAAAGCAAAGGGACTGTAGAAGCTGAAGCCCAGCCTCTCTTTGAGGGATGGGGATTTATTTTTTAGAAGTTTTGAAGGGTCTTGTTCCTCTAGGGTTGGTCAGTTTGAAGAACAGAATGGCTGATTGCCACCCTCCCTCCCCCAGCTGTGATGTAAACATCCTGATTGGTCTTGAACTTGTTGAGGCAATCCATCAGCAGAGGACACTAGTGGAGGGAGAAAAAGCCCACAAGGCCTTTTTTAAACTGCCAGGCTTTTATCTCAGGCCAGGAGGGTAAGGAAGAAGCCAGCCACCTTGGAAGTTCATCATCTTCATTGCCTAGTCATGGATGGCCCCCTCTCTGTTCTTCTACATATATCAGGGAGTGTGTCTAACTCTATGTCCCTCAGAATGAAAGTAAATTGAAAGAACAATCAACAAAGGAAAAAGGTGAATAGGGTAAATAGTGGAAGAAACTAGGTGTCAGCTTCCACAATCACACCCCATGCAGCTGCAGAAGACGTGCATCAAAGGGAAACATGCTTAAGAGATTAGCCTGAAGCAGGGTTTGTTAGAAATTTGTTATCCTTGGACTGGAGAGATGGCTCAGCAGTTAAGAGCACTTGTTGCTCTTGTGGAGGACTTAAGTTTGATTCCTGACACCTATGTAGTGGCTCACAATCACACATAACTCAAGTTCCAGAGGATCTGGAGCCCTCTTCTGACTTCTTGGGCATTGGGCATACATATGTTGTGCAGACATGTAAGCAAAACAATCATACACATAAAATAAATATAAACATAAATATTTTTTTAAAAGAAAATTATTGTTGAAGGTTTCTGCTGGATTCTCGTCCTATATCATACTTTGACAAAAGGTGTTAAGTAAGTTGAATTGTGGTGCTTGTGCAGTTGAGGTGTTGGGTACTTGTTATCACCAGTTAGGGAATGACACAGGCTAAGGATCATCCTGTAGTTGACACCTGCTGTGCTGATTTTGTTAACTCTTTCAGCACACCATGCAAGCCTACTCCCATCCATATGTCTGACATGCCTTGGCTATGGTTTGATGTTTTCATGTAGATTGTCCTGCTACTATTTTCGAGTATGTACTTATGCATCATTCCCTTTCCAGAGGCTTGAAATTAATGGATCACCTGAGAGTGCCATTTGCACATTCATGATGAATAGATGCTTGCACATCTTAACCCTTAGTTTATATTCCTAATAGAAGTGAACAGTAATTCCCTTGGAAAGAGGTGTACATTTTTGGTTGGGGCGGAGCCATGGGCCTCTAGCACTCTTGGTTCCATTCATATCACTAATCTTCTGCCCAGCCTGTTACCTTTAGCCAGTGGTACGGAGGCTTGGAGTTTTTAGGTTTTTAACTGTGAAAAGGTTGAAGAGTAGATGAAAATAGAACACAATGAGTAGCCTGCAGTTACCCTTGTACATTTTCAAAAATTGGCCACTGTTTTGTCAGTTTTGTTCCTGTCAGTTTTCCTTTTGTTTGTATGGTCTTGTTGTAGGTATGAAAAAGTGAAATCAGATCGATTATTGGAAGTTTTTTTTGTACTAAATTAATGTATGCTTTCCATAACACCTCAAATTAGAAATACTGTTAATATTCTCTCTCTTAAAGATAGGGTCTTCTATGTAGCTCAAGGCTAACCTCAGGCTGGTGTTGTAGCTGAGGATGGCTTTGCACTCCTCATCTTCCTGCTCTCACCTTCTAAATGCTAGAACAACAGGTGTTGGCCACCATACTGGGGCATGTCTAATGTACTTCTTAAAACGTTTCTCTAAATACTATCCAGCTATAAGCTTCTACTGATGTTTCCATTTCAGGTTCAGGAAGTTATCTTCATGTCTTCCTCTATGCTTAAAATAATGCAAATGTAACACTGGCACTCAAATAAATGTTTTGGGGTTTTTTTGTTTTCTTTTTTTTTTTTGGGGGGGGAGGGGGCTAGGTTGTAGTGGCACAAGCCTTTAATCCCAGTACTAGGAGGCAGAAAAGCAGGTGGTTCTCTGAGTTTCTTCCTTCCTTTTCCCTCCTTCCTTCCTTGACAAGGTTTCTCTATATAGCCCTGGCTGTCTTGGAACTTACTCTGTAGATGAGACTGGCCCCAAATTCACAGAAATCCGCCTGCTTTTCTTCCTCCTGAGTGCTGGAATTAAGGGTTTGTGCCACTACCACTTGCCCCCCCCCCCAAAAAAAGGAAGGGGTATTTATTTATTTATTTTTAATTTTTTATTGGATATTTTATTTATTTACATTTCAGATGTCACCCCCTTTCCCCATCCTTCCCCCAGAAATCCCCTATCCCATCCCCCTTCCTCCTTCTTGCTTTTTTTTTCTTCATTAGTATTTTAAGTTGACATACAAAGTACTGGGTTTTATTACAGCATCCTCATACGTGTGTCATTAGAGTTCTGATTTGTTTCCCTCTGCCCCTTCCCTTTCTTCCTCCAGCTAGTTTCCTCATCTGATTTCCTGTCACAGGTATTCCTTCATCCTCCCTCCTAATCCTTTTTTTTAATCAGTAACTTTTTTTTAAATGTTAATCAGAGGCTTTATAAGTTTGGTAATGCTCAATAACAAGATGCCCATACAATCAGAAGTGTAACCGAATACCCAACCCAGATATACCAACTATCTTTGGCGGAAACACGTGAACATCCGCCTCCTTCTCTTTCTCTCTCCTCCCTCCTCTCCTAGCTCCTCCTCTCAATTCTCCTTTTCCTCTCCTTACTCCTCCCACCTTAGCTCCTCCTACCTATCACCCTTCCTGTTAAAATAAAACTTTTCTCTCAAAATACAATTAGAGCATAACTGTACCAATTTGTATCAGTAAGGTACAAGATAGACCTAATACCCAGTCCAACATTTTGTTTACTACCCAGAACCTCTGTCATCTCTTCTAACTAAAAGACTTCGTTCTGAACCTGGCTTTGTTCTTGGCTTTAGAATGAATGTCAGCTGAAAACCATCCTCTCAAATCTTTTCTCTCAAGGTAAATAGCTGGGATTGGCTATGAGACTATAAGTCTTCAACCCCATCAGAAATCCAGAATGACTGAATTAACTAAAATTATGGGAAGCACAAAGCATAGTTTCTAAAACTTAACCAATTTATAGAGACCGCTGAATACCTGGATAGTCCCTATACTACAAAACGTTGGAGTATCTGATCTTCAGCCTTCTGGCCCAGGGTCACCTGACCTAGTGATGCAGAATTATTAAGGGCTGATTACTCTGTCTTGGCAGTAATAATCAGTCGACTATTCCACAAGTGTGTTCTTTTCTGGACAGTAATTTGTCTGTAGATGAAAAGAGGCCATTCTTGCTTGGTGGCTGTCTCACCACAACTGGAGTAACTCCAAAGATGCTCAATTTCTTCTTAGAATCCAAGGCAGAAAGCTGTCAGGAGCAGACAGATCTCTAATCAAAATGAACAGAATTGTAATGTCAATTCTGTGGACTTCTGACGTTTTGAGAAACAACTATCCATGTAAGGCAATCTGGACTGTTGTCTGTTAACTCCTCTCAGCTATTTCTAAATAAAATATAGAAAACACCCTAACAATAAACTCAGAGCCATGAATTTGCTTTAGGCCCTTAACTCACAGGCTAACCATCTTGAATCAGTTAAAAGAGTTAAAGAAGGACTGGATCTAAGCCTTGTATTCCTAAATGTGTTATATAGGCACAGTGCCTATGAGAGTAATAATTTTAATCTCACTTTTATATCAATAAGAAACTCGTACCAATGAAAACCTTAAATTTGAGATCAAAGTAAATTTTGTACCATTTAAGAAATTATAACTTCAGCTTAATAACAATCATACAGATTTCTACCACTAGGTTATGGCTATGCAATAAATCCTAGCTATTCCTCCCTGTTCCAACAAAACCACTTCTTTTCCCTAGAAAGATAGCCCAATATTAACCACCTCAGTCCCCAAGCCCAGGGAATAGGGGCGCTGACTCTTCATTAACTTCTTCAAGCTGGTTACGGGTGTTGAGATATTAGAAGAAGGGCGGGGGAAGAGTAAATTGATAAGCCTCTGATGTCTGTGTCTTCACTGTATCCTGCTGAAATTCCAGGACATCAGAGGTTCGAGCAGGTCTACTCAGTTTGTTTGATGAGTAGATACACCAAGGCTGTGTATTCTGCAATATACAATTCTCAAAACAAATTTTAGTATCAAGATAATTTTTTTGTTTGAATTCTGGAATCTAGTCTTCTGGTGGCCTGCCTCTGTCATGTCTAATCCATATAATTCTGGGAGTTTCTATGAGGGTGTGTTCCCACCATTCTCCCATTCCTGCCTCCCTGCTTTCGAATTCCCCAACACTAGGGAATCCAAACTTTCAGGCCCCAAGACCCTCTACTTCCACTGATGCCTGACAAGGCCACCCTCAACTACCTATACAGGTGGAGCCATGAGTCCCTCCCTTTGTGTTCTCTGGCTGGAGGTTTTAGAATGGCTACTCCAGCTTGTTTCTTAGGACCATTTGCTTGAAAAATTGTTTTTTAGCCTTTTACTCTAAGGTAGTGTCTGTCTTTGTCACTGAGGTGGGTTTCCTGTATGCAGCAAAATACTGGGTCCTGTTTACGTATCCAGTCTGTTAGCCTATGTCTTTTTATTGGGGAACTGAGTCCATTGATGTTAAGAGATATTAAGGAACAGTGATTGTTGCTTCCTGTTATTTTTGTTATTAGAGGTTGGATTTGTTGGAAGAGGATTACTTTCTTGCTCTTTCTAGAGTATAATTTCCCTCCTTGTATTGGAGCTTTCCCGCTATTATCCTTTGTAATGCTGGGTTTGTGGAAAGATATTGTGTAAATTTGGATTTGTCATGGAATATCTTGGTTTCTCCATCTATGGTAATTGAGAGTTTTGCTGGATATAGTAGCCTGGGCTGGCATTTGTGTTCTCTTAGGGTCTGTATGACATCTGTCCAGGATCTTCTCACTTTTATAGTATCTGTTGAGAAGTCTGGTGTAATTCTGATAGGTCTGCCTTTATATGTTACTTGGCCTTTTTCCCTTATGCATCTAATATTCTTTCTTCATTTTGTGCATTTGGTGTTTTGATTATTATGTGATGGAAGGTATTTCTTTTCTGTTCTAGTCTATTTGGCATTCTGCAGGCTTCTTGTAAGTTTATGGGCATCTTGTTCTTTAGGTTAGGGAAGTTTTCTTCTATAATTTTGTTGAAGATATTTATTGGCCCTTTAAGTTGGGAATCTTCACTCTCATCTATGCCTATTATCCTTAGGTTTAGTCTTCTCATTGTGTCCTGGATTTCCTGGATGTTTTGTGTTAAGAACTTTTTGCATTTTGCATTTTCTTGACAGTTGTGTCAATATTTTCTATGGTATCTTCTGCACCTGAGATTCTCTCTTCTATCTCTTGTATTCTGTTGGTGATGCTTGCATCTATGACTCCTGATTTTTTTTCTAGGTTTTCTATCTCCAGGGTAGTCTCCCTTTGTGATTTCTTTATTGTTTCTACTTCCATTTTTAAGTTCTGGATGATTTTGTTCAATTCCTTCACCTGTTTGGTTGTGTTCTCTTGTAATTCTTTAAGGGATTTTTGTGTTTCCTCTTTAAAGGCTTCTATCTGTTTACCTGTATTCTCTTCAAATTTTTTGAGAGTGTTATTTATGTCCTTCTTAAAGTCCTCTATCATCATTATTAGAAGTGATTTTCAATCTGAGTCTTGCTTTCCTGGTGATATGAGGAATTCAGGACTTCTAGTGTGGGAGAACTAGGTTCTAATGATGCCAAGTACCCTGGGTTGCTGATGCTTATGTTCTTGCGCTTGCCTTTCACCATCTGGATCTCCTTAGTGCTACCTGCCCTGTCTCTGACTGGAGCCTGTCTTTCTTATTATCTTGGTTGTTTCAGAACTGTGTGGAGTGGGTGTTACTACTGGGGTTAGAGCTGGGGCCCAAGATCTGCACATTGCTCGGGTACCAGAAGGAACCAGTGTTCCGGGCCAGGAGTGAATTCCTGGGTCCCAGTGGGTCCCAGTTACTCCCTGTTTGGAGCGGGTGTTGCTGTCTCCTTACCTAAGATACTGCCCAGGTTAGTGTTCCTGGGTGGCCCGCTTCCTCTGGGATTTGTGAGATTGGGTGCAGAGCTGCCGCCTAGGATCTGCTCAGTGCTCGGGTCCAGACCGGAAGCCACATTTATTTATTGTCTGCTGGGAGTGGAATAAGTAGAAAGGTGCCATAGCACAAGAGTCTCCCTCCACCAGAGTCAGAGAACCACCTGCAGGAATCAGCTCTCTCCCTTCACTGTATGGGTCCTGAGGATGGAATTCATGTTGTCAAGGTTGATGGTAGGCAATTTACTCACTCATATTGCTGTCCCCTGAAAGTTTATTTAAGATCCCCATTGCTGCTTAGCAGCATACACATAAAATAAATATTAAAAAAATCATATGGAGAATCCAGTTTATATACAACAACATTTACATTTTGAGTATAGGTAATAGATATAACAACTGTATACAACTATGTAACTCCAGAGCTTTTCTGTCTTCTACAAAATTCCCTCTGGGCACTCAAAGGCTTTAAGTAGTACAGGCTATATGTAAAAATGCTAAGTTCTCACTGGAGAGCCCCAGAGGGGGAACCCAGTTGCTTTTAGATTTATAGAACTATAGCTTTGAAATATCTTGCCATGGCCTTGAAGGAAGCAATAGCTAAAATTTTGGTACATGTAAAAACCTAGAAAAAGATGGATGGATGAACCTAGAAAAAAGATGGATGACTGGATGAATAGAGTGAGTGAGTGACTGTGTAGTGAATGGTAACGACAGTGTTGAAGAACAACTTCCCTGTCCTTTGAATGTCAGCCCCTGTTACATTTTGAGATATGTAGCATGTGTCTTACGTACTAGTGATGCTTGCTAACTTTATAAAACTAACCCTAAAATAAAGTTTGAGAAACTTTAGAGAAAGGAGAAAAATCAGAAAGACCAGCCTTTAGTTGACTGGAGACCATGAAGAACAAATGCTAATAAGATTGATATCTTGACACAAGTAGGATAGACAGTATTTTGGGGTGCCACTGAGGACCAGTGTATTAAATCATCACTCCTTATCTCAGCTTTGGGAAATACTGTAAAGTGAACATGCTTCCTCATGATAGAGGAGCTTACTATATAGCACAGGCTAGTATCAAACTTGTGATCTTTTTGCCTGTGCATACTGGTATTTGCCACACCTGGCTGTATCTCAGGTCTAGCATGGTGACAGGGAGGCTGAAAAAAGCCAAGGAATTAGAGCTTTTGCATTTTCCCTGTCTTAAGAGGAACATGCGTTATTGCCTTTGTGCATACCATCCACTCTGCTACTCTTGTACACTGTGGTCATCTTGGCCTTGGACTGATGGGATGGTCCTTACACAGAATACAAGAGAGTACAGTCATAACACATTTGGCATGCATTTGTTATTTCAATTGTGCACAATGCCACTTATTTGTATTTTCTTGGTCCCTCAATTTTTTCCATCAGAAGAGCCAGGTTTAGGTTCTCTGCAGTACATTATAGCCTCTTCCGGTTTCCTACATACTTGCCTATCTTTCTGGTTTTATCTTGTTTCGTCCTCACTGCCATTTAGCCTTAACAAGTGGTTATGCTCCCCATTGACCCTCCCTTTGTGGCTCTCTGTTGTTTGTAGTGTGTCCTCTAGAAAGCTTATTCAGGGCAGAATTACATATTATTTTTCTGTATGATGGTTTTCTTCAATATGTAGAGTAGTTACTCACTGGTATCATGAAACTTAGGCTCTAGGCTGACTAATGTGGGTACCCAGAGTTTCCTCCACATGTTCGTAGAGTTCTTTTCTCAGTACACTGCTTGTATAACAGGACTAATCCAGAGCATCATGGGAAAGGATAGGTCTCACTTGAGTGATGGTTGGAGAACCAGTAGCCTCTGATAAGAGCTGTGTACTCAGGGAAGAGACCTGTAAGCCTCCTTTGGAAGTTTTAGTTTCCTTAGAGAGCATTGTTTTGGTTTTAATTTGGGTTTTAGAGTAAATGCTTCCTGTAACCATGTAGGCAGGAAAGGCTCAGGAATTAGAGTAGATCTGACTTTTCTATCCCTTATGCCCCACCCCCCATTTCTTTCTGTTGTGCTTCAGGAGTGGCAGTTAAATCTACCTAAGGCTTCTGTGTTTATTACCAGACATGACTCCTCTTGTTGTAGTTCACTAATTAGTTTTGAATAGTTGTTCCTTTCTCCCTGAATTTCAGGAGGTGGAGGGAGAAAGAGGAAGTAGTTTACCTAATCCCGACAAGAAGTTCTTTCTGTTGGCAACTTTGAGATTCCAAAAATTGAAATAAACTAATAACATACATTATAGCTTATAGCATCCCAAAGAAAGAATAGTTTGAGATTTTTATAAATCTGAAATACTTAGTACCTATTTATAAGTAATTTGTACTCAAAAAAAAATATCTATGGCTAGGTATGTAGTTCAGTGATAAATTTCTTTTTTTTTTTTAATAATTTATTTTTTTCTCAAATCGTAATTCATTCACACAGGGGTTATAAATACAGAAAGGCAGGATGTGGGGAAGGGGATGACACTGGAGTGTGGGTGTTCGGGGGGAATACAGATATCTTTCAGAACCGGGTATCGGCTGGGTAAAGGTTCAGGGGACAGGTTACTATGACTCTGCCTATGACTCACTTGTCCTTATCTAAGTTGGTATTGTCTGCCAAGGCTACCTATTTACAAGGTCTATGACTACTTGGGCTGGTAAATTTCCACAAAAGCTGCCTGTTTACAATAGCTTATAGCCATCTGTTTCAATGTTTTCCCACTGAGACCCAAGACTTGGTGTTAGTATACATGTATGACAGGCCTATTGCTGATTTTAGGCCTATGGCTGATTTTAGGCCTTCAGTGTGTAATCAGGGTTGCCCCTGACATCTCCTCCCTTCTCTAAGTATAGAAGGGCTGTGGTGATTCTAATCTTGCGAAGGCAGGGATAGAGGCCTGACAGTGATAAATTTCTTGTCTAAAGTGCAGAGCTCTGGGTTTGATCCAGCATCATAAACTATGCACATATTGGGAGGTGGGGGACACGGAAGTATTGCAGTCTATCAGCATTTGGTCCTGTATGGTAATTGGGACCCTTAGCAAGGTAACTACAACTTACCCAAAATTGGAAGGAACCTGCAGCTTTTCAGTGTAAAACTATCAGTTTTTCATTTGCCTTACGTGATATGACATGAGATGAAAGCTCTTGTACCAGCAAAGCGAAGCTCTGTTAATTAAAAGTCATTGTAGTACATGATAGCTGTGCTATGTGGCTAGGTTGCAAGTTGTGTTAAATAAAGACAGATTTGTTCTTTCTTAGAAGTAAAAATGAATCTGTATGCAACTTTATTTTTATTTCTAAATCCATTTTGGGAAAGTTAATTGCAACTGTGTGGTTCAGGGATTTAGTGCAAGAAGAAGAACAGTTGATGGAAGAAAAGAAAAAGAAAAAAGACGACAAGAAAAAGAAGGAAGCTGCTCAAAAGAAGGTAGTATTTGATAAACTTTGTTAAGCAGTTTGAACATAGAATAAAAGGAAACTACTCATGACTTTGTTAAAGCATCTGATTAAGTTTGTTATCTTCATTGAAGATTCATTTTAATATTTAATGTCTTTGAATGTGCGTATATGTTTGCCAAATGTGTAATTCAATGCATAATCTTGCCCATACTGAGTTTTTCAAAGGTAAGTACATCTCATGGGGTTTATCTTTCAATTAGTGATTCCTATGTATTTCATTATACTTTTATAAGTTGGGAAAACAAAGAAGCTTAGTGACTTCGAACATACAGAGGGTTTTGATGCCTTACTTGTTCATACAGCCTTAGAGTGACATGACCATCAATTTTATTTAGCCTTCTTGGGCGTCAGTTTCTTTATGTTTTGTAAAACAAGTGTTGAGTTAAATGAGGTAATAAAATACATGAGCAAAGTAGGAAATAAAGTAAATTGTATTTAAGCAAATCATATTTAAACAAGTTTTGACATGATAAAGAGTAAAAGTCCCCTTTAATTTAATGCCTGTGCTGAGTTTCTAAATTTTCACTTTAAAACAAGCCCTAAGGTATTTTTGGAAAAGAACTCCGTGTTCAATACAGGTTAAGAAGCTGGAGCCGAAGCAAGTATGCAAAGGCCACTGACCACATATCTGCCACTCAGTCTTCTCTGTCAAATTCTGAAGGACCTTAAAATGTTCCAAAAGACCCAATAAACCACTATGTATTTATTTTAGTGAAAAAGTACTGCTGTACTCTTTAAATATGTATCTTAGGTAAGGAGGCATCGTGCTAGGACCTTATCATTCAGCCCAGACACAAAAGGCATAATGCATGAATCCTGTCTTTATGGGAAGCTGTTGAAGCACAAAGGAAGAAGGTAACAGTCTGAGATGGAGCAGAGGGATAGGATAGTTTCTAAGAATAGAAATGAGTCAGGTGGTTAAGGAGCAGAAAAGAACTCCAGGCACTCAGAACTAGGACTTTGTAGCCTGTGTGTATTAAAATATGGAGGCTTTGCGGGGGCAGGTGTAGAGAAGGAGTATCAGGAGATAGTTCTGAAGCAGTGAGTGATGGGTAAAGTCTCTTCTTGAGATTTTGAGTGTTTGTATTTCCCTCAGGAAAATGTTGGATTAGATTGGAAGAGATTGAAGTACTGATTTAAGGAACTGTTGACATAAACCATAGAATTTGCTTAGTAGCTATGAAGATAGAACATCCTCACTTGACTTTTAGATTCCATTGAGTGATTAAATATTGGGAACCGTTACTCTGCTTAGTGAGTACAAAAAAAGAAGTGATAAGTTAATTAGTTTTGGGTGTGTTAAACTTCCTGCACCATTGGGAGAAGTAATAGAATACAGAGCCATTTGGAGAACTGAGTCTGAGGAGAGATAGTAGGTGACACTAGTCATCTGTCAGTCCAGTCTGGCCACCCTCAGGGGAAGCTGGAAGAAATATACAGGTGCATTACAGGTGTTTGGATAATGCTCTAGTATAGAGTCTTGTGTTGTCCGATGCCTTGAGGCTCCACCAGAGGCTTTTTGATGTTGTATGGTCTTTGCAATTTGGTCTGTCTTTATTTGGTATTAATGAAAAAGTTGTATCCTCAAGTTAAGGTTGGGAAAAACTTACTGTACTCTTGGGCCATGGTGCCATTTGCCCATAAAAGAACTCTTGAGGTAAAGTAGAGATTGGTGATGAGGCTAGTTGATGTGCTTAGTGTAGAAACTGGTTTGGCTAGCATCTGCGTGTTGTTGCCTGTCTTAGTCAGGGTTTCTATTCCTGTACTAACAACATGACCAAGAAGCAAGTTGAGGAGGAAAGGGTTTATTCAGCTTACATTTCCACATTCCAAAAGAAGTCAGAATTGGAACTCAAGCAGGTCAGGAAGCAGGAGCTGATGCAGAGGCCATGGAGGGATGTTACTTACTGTCTTGCTTCCCCTGGTTTGCTCAGCTTGCTTTCTTACAGAACCCAGGACTACCAGCCCAGGATGGCACCACCTACAATGGGCCCTCTCACCCTTGATCACTAATTGAGAAAATGCCTTATAGCTGGATTTCATGGAGACATTTCCTCAAGGGAGGCTCCTTTCTCTGTGATAACTCCAGCTTGTGTCAAGTTGACACACAAAATCAGCCAGTACATTGCCTTAGGCCTTGTTGGTCCTAAGGAGTTGAAGATTTAACTGGTAAGTTACAATACAACGTATCTAGGAAAGAGTCTAAGGTAATAATTAAGAATATGTGTTTGGAATTTGAGGAGATTCTGCAAAAGGATGATGCTTAGTAGAATAATTTTAAGTCATCATATAGAAATTATGGCTCAGTTGTGAAAGATCATCTTTACCTTCCCTCACAATCAGCTTTTTAAATCACCAAGTCACTAAAGGTACCTCCTTATGTATGCATACATTTACATGGAGCTCATGAATGGTGTTTGCTTGTTATTTGTCATTGTCAGATCTGCAGGGACAGCTTTTAATTTTTCCCACTTCTTCCCTGCCTCAGTGGCTCCAGTCTCACTCTCATCATATCCCACAAGAACCACCCACCAGATGCTGAAAGAAAAATGGCTTGCTTTTACCAGATCTTCCACATGGCTACAGTATTGCTATGTATCCTGTCAATCCACTGAACAGTCTAAAGGAAGTTGAGAACCCCTAATAATTGTTAAATTTCATTGTCCAGACTGCCAGTGTAAATACAGCTTCTCCAAATTGCAGAAAACCAGCTTATAACTGAATTTGAATGCAACCTGTTGGCAAAATAAGGACAGCTGGTATTTCCATACACTGCTACCAAATAGCTCCTTAAAAAAAGAAAACTCCCAGATTGGCCCATATGAAAGACATGAGTCACAAACTGTTAAGACAAGGTTTGTGGAGCTTTCTTTTGTTTTCTGTAGGAGCCAGGAAGTATATCGCAGTATAGGAGACAAACATGAGTCAAGTGGGCAGAATCATTTACATGAATGTTTGAACATAAGTTCATCACAACTCACCTGCTCTATGTATGAACCTTGCACTTTCCCTTCATGTTAGCAGCTATCTGTTCTAATCTGTTTGTGTTCAGAATGACTTCAGTGGCTGATGTTGGTTTCATTATGGCAACAGACGCAGAATTAAAGTTGAAACCTCATTCTCTCATTGGGTATCTATTTACAGCTCTACCTCAGCACTCTGTTTTCCATGCAGTGTTACTCATACTTTTTTGTTTTTTACCATATACAGGGGAACTTTTAAATTGAGAAATTATCTATAAGGAACATTTTATAATTCGATAGAAAGTGTAGGTTCTCTTTAAGTGCTAGATATTAAACACAGAGCGTTGAGCGTGCTAATAAGCTAGCTCTCCACTGAACCAGATTCCTGTGCCTCTCCCTCTTGATAGCTTATTAGGCATCATCAAAACTCACTACAGTGTTTTAACAATAATAGGTCTTTTATTTTGTTATTTAAGCATATATTCAAATATTTAGTGTTTCTCTAAGAAATTCTATATAAAAATTAGGTACTTTAAAAAAATAGTATTTTCCATCCTAGTAAATGATCATGATACTCAGTGAGTTAATAACTTCATTTTAAACATTTTTCTGTTCTAAAAGCCTTATCCTAATAAGCTGGCCATGTATGTGCAGTACTTTTTATATGATGAAGAATCTCCTGGTTCTTAGACCTAAAAAATAATTTGATGGAGCACAGACATATAGCTTCAACCTTAAAGGGGATATTAGCTGGACCTCCAGGTTCCAGTTTTATAAGAAAACTTTCAAAAGGGATCTTAAGGGAGGTGCAGTGAAGACCAGAGAGATTGAGAAATAGTTTAATTATGAGGGATAATGTAGACCATCCTTCACTTAACCATGTAACTTAGTACCTAGAAAGTTTGTGGTAGTAAAGTGTTAGGACAGCAATGATACAAACTGGAATTTTTCTGATGAGATAGATTTCAACAGTTGTGCTATTTTAGGTGTTGCTGTTACTGTTTGAATTGAAGGGATTTTATGAATGTAAGTTACTAAAGCCTAAGAGAGACTTGGGCTGTAGAAATGTCTGACTTCTTCCCTTCCTTAGATCTGAATCTCATCAGAGCATTTCTCTGAAACATTGGTGCTAATATGATCAGACTGAGGAAGTGCTTGTCGAGGGCAGTGAGATGCCTTTCCTACAGCTCTCTCTCTTCCCGTACACCTTACTCTTCCTGTAGTGTTCACCAGACCAGGGTTCTAGACTAGGTACCATTTGCTAACTTATAGGAAAGACTTTTGAGTAGTTGTTATCTCAATTTTAAAAAGTGAGTTGAACTAAATCAATTCTTTATTCCTTGTGTCTTAGTTACTTTTCTATGTGAAGAGACACTGACAAAGGCAACTCATAGAAGGGTTTATTGGAGCTCACAGTTCCTGATGACCACCATGGTGTAGCATAGAGTCAGCATGGCATTGGGGCAATAGCTGAGAGCTTACATTTTGATCAAGCAAGAGGCACAGAGAGCTAACTGGGAATGGTGGGCTTTTGAAACCTTAAAGCTCATCCCCAGTGATATACTTCCTCCAAGGTCATACCTCCTTATTCTTCCCAGCCAACCAACTGGAGACCAAGTATTTGAACATCTGAGCCTGTAGGAGTCATTCCAACCACCATAGTTTATAATATCTGGATGGTGTTGTCAATGATCAGAAAGGAGAAAGACAGAACTGAGAATGAGTATCAACTCATTTCCACATGTGAGAGTTAGAGCCAAGAGCAATTTAATTATGCTGCGTTCTTAGACCAGCCTACAGAAACTTACTTTAAGAAGCAAAATTCTATTATTTCTTCCATTTCCTCCTCATCAATTATAATGAGCGCTGGATTTTTATCAGATTCATTCCTTCACCATGTTAGGTCAGTGTTCTCAGGGTTAATTAATACCATGTATTACCTCCTGGGGCCATTCTCTGTTGGTGACATAATAGTGGATGAGGCTGGTCATTATTCTAGAGCAGTTGATCTCAAACTCCTTTAGGGATAAAATGGCCCTTTCAATGGGATTGTCTGTCGCCATCGGAAAACACAGACTTACATAATGATTCATAACTACCAAATTAGAGTTATGAAATAGCAATGAAAATAATTTTATAGTTGGGGATTACCACAACATAAGGGTCATAATATTAGGGAGGTTGAAAACCACTGTTCTAGAACATCATAAGACTACTTTCTCACACCCAACACCATTTTCTAAAGTCTATAAAAGTATCATTGTATGCTTTTGGTTTTAATAATGTCATAATTTCTATGTCTTGCAGTTTATCTTTCTTTGAAAGAGATCTGTAGAGTTTTGGGGAGGAACTTACAAAGTAATTCTTATGCTGAGTCTTTGACTTTGTAAGATATCTTAACATGTGTAACAAGGTACTTCTAACACTTCACAGAGTTCTAAGTTCTAAGAATTATATATTTTTTTTCTATAATCTGATTTTCAAAATTATAGCCAGGTGGTGTTATCGAACACCTTTAAAATACCAGCACTTGGGAAGGCAGAGGCAGGTGAATCTCTGGAGTTCAAGGCCATCCTGGTCTACAGAGCTAGTTCGAGGACAGTCAGGGCTGCACACAGAAACCTTGTCTTGAAAAAAACAAAATAAAACAAAAATACTTTTCCCTAAAATAAATAACTATTGTCTAGCTAGTTAGCAGGTCTTTTAGCATTACCTTTCCATCACTGTTTCTCTTTTAATTTTGATCATAAAATACAAGATGGGCCTCCATTATTTTGTGTATCTCTAATACTCTAAAACTGGACAAAGCATCATAGTGAAAGCTGAACATTTGGTGTGGCTTCAAAAGTAGAATAATTGTAGTTTTTATTATATATTTATAATGACATAATATGGAATGTTTGATACCTTAATAACTTTATTTGGCTAAGCAAAATGAATTACTATGCCCTGAAAAAAAGCTTTGTCTTAATTTAGAAATAATTCTTACTTAGTTATTATTATTCCACCTTTTCCAGTCAGCCTGAATGTTCTTGAATATTTTACATTCAGGTCTCCATACCACGGTTTGGATGAGAAGGTGATTTGCTTAGGGTCCTCTCTTGCTGTTTTTTTCTTTTTTTTTTTTTTAAATAGTTCTTGTGGAGGCCCTTGCAGTTTGAGCTGCTTGCTTGAGTTAGCCCCACTGTCCTCCAGCTTTCTCCTCATGCTTGCTGTCAGAGAACTGATAAGCATCGGCATAGACCTTAGAAAGTAGGTTTATCAGCTCACCTTGCTGCCAGTTATTCATTTTTGTTACATGTGTTAAAAACAAGTTAGTTTGAAGTTTTTCCACATAGCAGATACTGAAAAGCTGACTATATTAGCTAAAACATCAACTTGATCTCCAGAATTAAATTTATTACAAATTTGGCCAGAGTAATTATGTATAACTTTTCTTATAGAAAGTGTAATTCCTTGATCATTTGAAGCCAGTCAAACATGCAAAATTTATTCCAAAACTATTTATGCAAAGGTGATAATTATAAAATCATTTAAAATGTAACATGAGAAACATGTTATATTCCTTTAGAAAATTATAAGCCACCATAAAATGTTTTCTATGCTTTATGTCTAAAGAATTAGTACAGAAATTTTTATTAGTAAACATATTATCAAGAACAATGGGGCACATCTATGGGAAAAGAATGCTTGCATGCATGTCTTTTCCTGTATAGTTCATCTAAATGATAATTTCTTTAATAAAAATGTATATCTTATATAATAGTGATATATGAACATTTTATCATAACAATTCATTTCTTTCAGTTTCATATTTACATTGTTTTTTGTTTGTTTGTTTTCATTTTAGGCCACTGAACAAAAAATCAAAGGTACGTTGTTTAAAGCTATTTCTTTTTTTTTTCTTTAAAATCAAGTTGTTTATGTGCATTTTTATTCACCTTCAGGATGGGAGAGAAATGTATGAAGAAAACTGGGGTGGGAATGGACTGTTTCAGTGAAGTCACGTTGATGTCTTCCTTGGAGCTTTTTTATGGTGTATATCCCACATTGAGAAGATACTGTCCTAAGGCTGTCTTTTGAGTAGATCCTAGTTTCTAATGCTGTCTGATGTGAGTCTTAGGCCCATGCCTTCACTTCAGTCTTCCACTCTAAACTCTTACTCAGGGGTGGTGTCAGTTAGTTTCTGCCTGCTTCATTCTTTGTTCTCTGTCCTTTATAAAGGTATAGGAGTGACTCCTATTTCTGTATTATCACTTAAATAATACATTGCTAACTCTGGGGTCATTGAGCCAGGTTACCTAAGCACCCTGGACTGAAGATTTAGAGCTTAACCTCTCGAAAATCCTGGTTTAAGAGTCCTTCAGCTTCCATCTGACTACTTAGTAGTCAAAGTTGTACAGCTCAGAGACTGAGTTTACTCAGCTTCAGCATACCAAGTTGGGGTTTTAGCTGTATCAGAACTATGCTCTCCATGTCTTATTAGTATGTATATTCACAGTACAACCTATGGTTATGAGAGTCATACTAGTTAAGGCAACATCCATTAGTTTCTCTTATATAAGAGTATATAAGAATAGTTAACCTATATTTCACTGAAGAAAGGTTTTGCATGAATCTAAGGAAAAATTGAGAGCTAGGAATTTGAGAGTGTAAATCGATTTATTTACAGTTTGACCAGAGCTGTAAAGAAATTCTCAGTCTCTCTCTGCTTTACCCATACCAGTGTTATAATTTATTGGAAAGATTCAGCAGACAGAAAGAACTATACACATAGAGATTTAGCTGTGAGTATAGATTACAAACCACCTGGGAAAGAAAGTCATTTGCTCAGCTTCAGGGCTCCCATGAGTGGCCTGTCTACCCAACCTGGTATTTTCTGGAGAAATTATAATCCCTTGTTTGGGGAGGTAAGTCAAATCTGAATTTAACCACAAGAACCCATGGAAAAGTATTGAGCATGGCAGCATGCTATTATAATCCCAGAACTGGGGAGATGGATAGACACAGAAGGATTCCTGGAGCTTGATAGCCAGCCAGTCACGCCAGATTTGTGAGCTTCAGACCACTGTGAGAATATCTCTTGAAGACGATGGAGGGCATTCCTGAACATGACACACAAAGTGGTTTTTCTGGGTTTTACACACACACACACACACACCGGCAGACGGGCTCACTGATTGCATCCATAAGAAAAGAAACTATAATTCATAAGACTCCTATTGTATAGTGGAAACTGTAGGCACACTTAAACAGAATACAATGCAATACAATGTAGTTCAACTGAGTAAGTTATCCTTAAGTACAGAGGAGTACTATTTCACCTGACAGGAATGAAGCCTTAAACAGAGTCGAATAGAGTTGAGGCTGAAGAAACAGGTGGGATTCAGGTCCAAGGGAGCTTTATATATTTATGTAAATGGTATATATTCATATATGAGCATACTGAGGAGCTTGGATTTTTATAGGCAGCTAGGAGCCACTAATGAAGAGCTTATGCAAAGGAGTGGCATGGTTTGTTTTGACACAGGGCTGCCTCTGTATCCCAGACTAGGATGGAACTAAGAGCTCGATAGTAGGCATGTGCTATCATATCCAGCTTTTTTCATTTTTATAGCTGTTAACCTCTGTTCATTGAATACTGGCTGAAACATGAGTGGAGATTTAAAAGTGCTAAGACAGATACATTTTTGGACAGAGAGGCAGGTAGATAGAACAGGTAGTAAGAATGAAACATTTGTTCTGCGTATGGGTATGGTTGACCATATAAGGTCCTAGATAGTGATCCTGGAGAAGCAAGACCAGAGGGGGAAGAGAAAGAGTACATACAGGGTAAAGACATGAGATGGCAGGTATAATAGACAAGACTAGTAGCTGCTGGTCTGCCATATGTTGGTACACACCTTTAATCCCAGAGACAGAGACAAGAAGACCTCTGAGATAAGGCGAGCATTTGGTCAAAATAGTGAGTTTGAGGCCAGCCAGGGCTACATTGGGAGGACCCGTTGTCAGAAGAGGAGTTGAAAGTAAGATTATGACTGAGTTAGGATTACTGTGACGCAGAGTATACACGGCATCTTAAAACTTTATCTGCACTTACTCCACCAGCCGTTAGAAGAATGCCCCCTATGGCCAGGAGTTGTTGCTCTTGATTTTGTTTTGGTTTTGGGTTAATTTTTGTTTGTTTTGGTTTTCTGCTGCTATCCCAGGGTCCTTTCAGTCTGAACTCTTAAAGATCCAGCCAACCCACAATTTTACACTTGTACACTACTTGTTTTTCCTGGCTTTGCTATTTGTTTGTTTTTTTTTTTTTTTTTTTGGGGGAGGCAGGTTCTTGGACATGGGTGTTTCATGGAGTCTTCAACCTTCCAGTAGGTTGTTCTAGACATTCTTGATCTCTACCCTTTTTACTTTTTCAGAATTTATTACATTTGTAATTTTGATTATATCCTGTCTTAGACTGTTGGTTGACTCACAAATATTTCCTCTTCAGTGTGATCTTTGAGTACCTACTGTTTAATATCTTTTCCAGACGTCAGTCATCATTTTATTTGCTTGCTTACACTACCTCCTAGTTTTTAGGTCTTCCACCGTCTGAGCATGTTCAGCTGACTGTAGGAAGTCACTTGAGATGCAGTGTGCTGTTTCCTTCTGTTTCACTTCATCCTTCATTTACTGACAGCTCCCTTCACAACTGCTCCTGACTATTTTATTTATAAACATGTATTTCATTTCTATGCTGGGTATGTGTCTATCATGTTTATGGTTTGAGGGTTATAGTGGGTAGAAGTGACAAATGAGAGCGTTGGCTGGCCAGGTTTGGCCTGTGCTGAGCTGTTCTGGTGCACAGTAGCGTGAACACTACTACTGAGTAAAGTGACATACCCTAGATGGTGGATCTTGTTTTGTTTTGCTCTGATTTTTGGTAACAGCAGAACCTGAATCCACCTTCCATTCTGTTTTAGTGGCAATCCAGTACTGAATAGAGTCTTAAGGAGTAGTAAGTCTCAAGACTTACTCAGCTTGACTAACTCATTCCCACTTATATCTGTTCTTAGTCATATCTAGTCAGTTCTGAGGAATTTGGGGTTTCGTTTGTTTTGACAGCATTGGGGACTGTGCTGAGGCCTTTACATATGCTAAGCAAGTACTTTATCACCTGGCTAGAGCTAAAGTGTCTCTTCCTCCTCTTCCTCCTCCTCCTCCTCCTCCTCCTCCTCCTTCTCCTCCTCCTCCTCTTCCTCCTCCTCTTCTTCCTCCTCCTCTTCTTCTTCCTCCTCCTCTTCTTCCTCCTCCTCTTCTTCCTCCTCCTCTTCTTTCTCCTCTTCCTATTATTATTATTATCATCATCATCATTATAGTCTACATTTAAGTGAGATTATGTAGTATTTTGGCTTATTTTACTTAGCATAATCTTCAATTTTATCTGTCATTCCCAATGTTAAGACACCCTTTTTTGATGCTGAGGAACATTCCAGTATATATGTGTGTGTGTATCTGTGTGTGTCTGTCTCTGTCTGTCTCTGTCTTTCTGTCTCTGTCTCTCTCTGCCTTTCTCTCCCCCCCTTCTCTCTCTCTCTCCATATCTGTATCTGAGTGTGTGTCTCCATGATATCTCCATCATCCATGTGTGTGCTCATAAATAGGTCTATGCTATAGTTTCTTTATCTACTGGGACATTCAAGTTTTGACACATCTTTGCTATTGTGAATAATTCTGTGATGGACTTGGAGTCTGTATCATCCTACAAGGCACTTGAAAGTGTTGCATTCTTCTCTTTGGGGTATGTATCTGAGGAGGTGCTGCTAGGTCATATGAAGTAGTTTTCATTTCTGAGGCATTGTTAAGCTCTTCAATTTCTCAATGATCGAACCTCCTATTGAACAAAGTTCAAGAACTCAAGTGACTTTATAGAGCTTCAGAGTAGAAAACTGAGATGTAAGAAAGCTGTGGCTTCAAGCATGTAGTGTGGTGTAGATGATTGAGATTCTTGGGTGTACTTAAGAGGCTGTTCACAGCTCATATGGCACCCCAGAAAATCTGGTACCTGTGTTCTCTGGTGCATGCCCATAGCTCATTCTGTCACATTGGTAGATGAGTCACCAGGAGAGTTAGGGTGATGTTGAGGTTAGTCTGGCTTATTCAGTATGCCACCATGGTTCTGCATTGTGAGCTGATTTGGAGGCCAGTGTATGCTAATGTTTGAAACTGAACAGTGATGATTGCTGATTAAGAACCTCCTAATGGGGGCTGGAGAGATGGCTCAGTGGTTAAGAGTTTAATTTTCAGCAATCTGTAATGGGATCTGATGCCCTCTTCTGGTGTATCTGAAAACAGAGACAGTGTACTCATACATAAAATAAATAATTCTTAAAAGAAAGGAAGAAAGAAAGAAAGAAAGAAAGAAAGAAAGAAAGAAAGAAAGGAAGAAAGAGAGAAAGAAAGAACCTCTTAATGCCAGATTCCTTTTTTCCTGTGAGAGCTGTCTTTTGAATTGTGTGACAAATAAATAAGATTTATAGTTCTCTGCTAATAAGATGGAAAATAGCAGCCTACTTTCACAGAAAATAGTTAAGAAAATAATTTTGTTTGGTTAATAGAGTCATTTTTCCTTTCCTATTATTAAAGAGGAAAGAGGATTTACATGCATAAGATTAGATTAATGTACACAGTAAATTCACAGAAAATGCTAAGGCCTCATTTTGTTTTAAGAACACAGCCACCAGTAAATTGTTTAAATTGATAAAAATGAAAGATGATATGTTTTAGTGTGTGTAGTGATTCTGAAAAGGAGCAAGGAAAACAGGAGGTAGTAGAAAAGCAGTTTAGCAGTGAGCTGTAATCAGTAACTATGTTCAGAAATTAAGGAGAAGAGCAGATAGTTTGGGGTGTGTATGGGAGTATCCCAGGGTTATGTGTCCTGAGCTGAGAGTCTAAGAATCTACAAAAGCAATAATCAGGGCTTCAGTTTAAAAATGAACAATATAGAAACCTTCTCTTTTAAGCTTTAGAAAAGAATTAGATGAATTAGTAAGAGTATCAGATAACATCACTTACAAGTCCTCCAAAAAGATAGTACACACTAAAACATTTCACCTGTATTTAACATTGTACACTTTTTAGTCCTTTAATTCTGATCAAAGTAGTACCTACGTCTCAGAGTGCATTCTGATGAGATCCTTTGTTCTGCTATGTCCTATGGAAGGTTCTGGGGGATGGCCAAAGGCTGAGAGCTTTGAGTCACTGCTAAAGATGGTGACTGGGGTTGACTGTCATCTTTGCAGTCTTTATTTCTGTGGTTTTAGGCAAGTTTCTTAACTGGAATTCATTTTCCAGCATCCATACCAGTACTCAGAGGGGAGATGATCCAGCCCGTCTTTGTTGTAGAATGTAACGGGTAGTGGATTGGAAGCTCTGAGGCTTGCAGGCAGAATGTTGGGTAGGTATTATGTACTCAAGTATGTGGGTAGAAAATTTGAGTTTTCAGAGAGAACACTTTGAGCTAAAATCTACAGCTATACCTGTTCCTGTCAGAAGTGAACACAGAACTTGGTTTGTTTTCCTTCATTTATTTCATTAATATTAACTCATTGAGCCCACATTCCTGTCTTATTTTAACAGGCATAAATACTTTTTAAAGTGTTTAATCCATTACTAACCATTCCCTTATTGTTAGAAGGGTTTTTACTCTTTATTTCAAATTTACATTATGAAGGACATTTGTTTTGAGGTCACACTGATTTTACCTTTTAGGTCTGCTGTTTACTAGATGCTCTGCATGAGCAGCTTTCTTCTGTGTCTCTGTCACTGTATCTGTAAAATAGTAATACCCTCAATGGTATAGAATTATGATGAAGAGATAACATATACATTGTCTGGCATCCAGGTGAAACAGAACATTTACTTTTACGTTTCTGTCACTCCGGTTTTGCAATATCCTGGCCACCTTTCATGCTTTGGAATAACATGCTAGGAGTTTCTATAGAGCTTCAGGGTCTTCTCATTCAGGTAGTGATTTGCTTTTTCCTTCCATTAAAATAGAGCCCAATGTAGTAAAGGAAAAATAACAGTACATTATGTTTTCCTTAAGACACGCGCTGTATCATCTTTGAAACTTGGATGGGGCAGGTATCAAGGTGGGTTGGAGATATGGTTAGGGTGCTGAGTGCTCTTGCAGAGGTCTGGAATTCATTTTCCAGTACCCATTCTGCCTGAAATTCCAGCTCCAGCTGATCTGATATCCTTTTGGGGCCATGCATGCCCCCCACCCCCATACACACCCAGTAAAAGAGTAAATTTTTTAAGATTGGTAGGTTAAAATTGGAGTTTTCTCACTTTTACTAACTAGTTACTGAACTAGTTATTGATGATTTGCCCGTGCTTGTTTGCTTGTTTAGCTTTGAATTTTTGTTAGTAATTCAAATGGGCTAGCTGTATTTGCTTATTATTGTCCAGTTGACATTTGTTGTATTTCCTATATAAAGATTTATAGTCTGAGAAGTCTTGATACTCTGTATCAAGAACCAAGCCATGTTTGAAGTCATTCCACAGATGGGGATTATAGACCCCATGGGCACACATATCCAGAAAAGGGAAATGTTTGCTCAGAGGGAAACATAGAATCAGATAGCTTTTGTAACATTAACTTGGACTTCTATTTCTAAGTAAGCTAAGTGCTTATGGTCAATGTTTTCTTAAATTAGGCCTCACTGAACAATTGGATTATAAGGTTTTTTTTAATTTTTGATTTTATACATGTATATAATAAAATGCGATTATATCAAGTAACTCCTATTTCCCTCTAACTCCCCCTATGTTGACCCCCCAACATACATCTGAATATCATGTCTCCTTTTTTTGATAACTAAGTCCAGTTCTTTCCCCAGCAACTGTCCAGTGCCAATAGCTCCTCAGGGCTGGGGCCTGAAGCTCCATCATCTAGTTCATATTTGATGGAATGTCTTGGTCTTGTGCAGTAGTGACAGTTGCTGTGAGTTCATGGTTGTGCTAGCCATGCCATATCCAGAGGACAGGATTACACAACACCTCCCCATCATAAAGTTATTACCACTGTCAACTTTTTTTTAATGTTTTTTTTCTTCAATTTGTATATGTTTTGATCCTGTGATGTTCAGCTTATGAAAAATTTTAGCTTTGCATAAATTTTCTTTTATTAATATGAAATGCCTTTCATCCTAGACATCCATAAAATGTATTCACAGCTTTTTCTTATTATTGTGTGAGATGCACAAAGGAATATACATCGTTGTTACTTATTGGGAGCATTATGTTAAGAGAAAAAATGCTTAGCCCAAATTATTACTAAAAGAAAAGAATGGGCTCGGAGAGATGGCTCCATGGTTGAGAGCACTTTTACAGAAGAATCTGAACCTGGTTTGGTTTGCAGCACCCACAAAGCAGCTCACAACCATCTGTAACTCTAGTTCCAGGGAATTTAACTCATGCACTCATACATACATACATGCTGGCAAACACGTATACATATAAAACAAAAAAAAAATTAAAGGATGAAGATGATGGGCCAGTGAGATGGCTTGAGGCAATCCTGACAAGTTAAGGTTGGTTTGTCCTTACAGTCCACATAGTCACCTGGATCTGACTCTGAACGTTGTCCTCTGGCCCAGTGGTGCTCCCACATACACACACACTGTCTTAGTCAGAATTGCTATTGTTGTAATGAAACACTGTGACCAAAGGCACCTTGAGAAGGAAAGGGTTTATTTGACTCACAGTTTAATATCATCAAAAGCAGTAAGGGTAGGAACTTAATCAGGCCAGGAACCTGGAGGTAGGGGCTGATGCAGAGGTGTCATGAAGGAAGGCTGCTTCCTGGTTTGATCCCCATGCCTTCCTTACCCAGCTTAATTTTTCACAAAACCCAAGATAGCCAAGTCAGGAATGGCCCCACCCTCAGTGGGCTGGCCTCTCTCCCATCAGCCTACAGCCCAGTTTTGTGGATGTATTTTCTCAAGGCTCTCTCTGCTTTGACTCTAGCTTGTGTCAAGTTGACATGAAATTAGTCAACATATACAGTAAATAAATACAGTAATAATAAAGAATGAAAGAGTTCCAAACAAGAGAGAATGTTAGTTTTCACTGTAAGTTCTCTTGACTATAGTTTATTTCAGTACTGTTAAAAAAAAATAGTTTTGATTGTTGAGTGACAGGCAGCCTGAAGCTGACCATGTAGGAGGAAGGTGGGTTGAGTACTCTAAAACACAGTGACCAAAACTGCAGTCAAAGCATCTTACAGTAGAAGCACCTGATAAATAGCTCTCTTGTTACAGCAGTAGCATTTATTTACTGTGGTTACCGTGTGTTGGGTGATGCTTTACAGAAGAGAGATAAACGAGCGCTTTCTCAGTCCGGCTCAGGGTCTTTCACTACTGGACTAGAGCGCTTAAGACTTTACCAGGGGCCAGGCGGTGGTGGCGCACACCTTTAATCCCAGCGCTTGGGAGGCAGAGGCAGGCGGATTTCTGAGTTCGAGGCCAGCCTGGTCTACAGAGTGAATTCCAGGACAGCCAGGGCTACACAGAGAAACCCTATCTCGAAAACCCCAAAAAGAAGACTTTACCAGGGGAAAAAAAAGACTTTAACCAGAATTTTCTCAGGTATTCTCTCCAGTACCAGAGTTCTATTTTGTTCTGTATTGGACTATTGGACTGACTGTTGCAGGTACAATAGTACACCAGTCATTACAGAGCAGCCAGTACTTAAACAGGCTTATATTCTGTGCTTTGTAATAACTATTGCCTTTGACACTAGGAAGTCTTAATGGAGGAGACAGCAGGATTGGGCTTGAATTGAAGCCAATTCTCAGACACCATGCCAGTTGTTGTTTCAGAGATGAGGTCTATTCTTGGTACTTTCATCAGGTTATTTACAGATATTCACTCTGAACAGTCATAGTCACCTGTCACTTTCCAGTTACAAATACACCAGACAAGTAGTTTCTTAGGTTTGTCTAAGGTGCTGTCCAGGAAATTCTTCTTTCTTGGCAGGTGCGCAGGTTCTATCCTGTCACCTGCATTTGTTTCTTATTCTAAGCTAGTCCTTTGCTCAGACATTGTATTTACCAATGGGAAACTGTTATCACTGTCCTTTTATATGAAAATGAAGGGTTTTCCTCCTGTATCTTCTAAAAACTTAAAATAGGGATTAAGCACAACTTGGTTGCATCCATTAATTGGCCCTGCAGTTTAGGATGATGAGGCAGGAGGATTGTATGTTTGAGGCAACCTGAGTTATACAATGGATTATTAGAGCAACCCAGGTTACACAGGGAAATCATGCCTCAGATGATAAAATAGAAAACAAAGCACTGACTCATCTGGAGACCTGGGTTAGATTCCTAGCACCCTGGTGGTGGCTCACAGCCCTCTGTAACTCTAGCCCCAAGGGATCCAATGCCTCTGGATTCCACTGGCACTATGTACATGTAGTATACAGAGGATACCCTTGGAGGCAGAACATCTATGCAAATGCTTGATTTTTTAAAAATCAAGAATATAAAAATAAAATCAAGAATATTAAATAAATATAAATCAAGAATATAAAAACAAGAACAGTTAGTAGAGAATTGAAGGTTCCTTTAGGATAGTGGTTCTCAACCAATAAATAACTTTCTTTATTACAGTTCTTCATGTTGTGATTCTCAACTGTAAAATTATTTTGTTGCTAATTCATAACTTTAATTTTGCTACTGTTATGAATTGTAATGTCTGATAGGTAGCCCACAGTTGAGAATCCCTGCTTTAGGCCATCAGTCAGTTGCCCCATTTGTTCTTTTGTTGTATGTTTTAAGTAACAAATATTTGCTCTCTGGCCAAGTGTAGTATGGAAAAAAAAAATGGCCATGACCATCATCCTGGTCAAGAATGACCACCATTGTGGACACTTGAGTAGCTTGTATGGGAAGTTTGACTCCATATAGTGGTATCTCTTCAGAAACTTGCATCTCTGAATGAGGGTGTTCTGAAGCCTAAAGCTTCTGTTCAGGTTGTTTTCTTAGTGCCTTTGAGTTTGAAGGTAAAGTATACTTCACTGGTGAATCTTTTTTTAAAATTTTTTTTTTAAATTAGTGCCAGAACAGATAAAGCCCAGTGTAAGCCAGCCTCAGCCTGCCAACTCTGATAACGGCACTTCCACAGCAACCAGCACTAATAATAATGCCAAGCGAGCTACAGCCAGCAATCAGCAGCCGCCGCCGCAGCAACAGCAGCAGCAGCAGCAGCAGCAAGAGCAGCAGCAGCAGCCACAAGCCTTGCCTCGGTATCCGCGTGAAGTACCTCCAAGATTTCGCCACCAGGAACACAAACAGCTTCTAAAGAGGGGTCAGCATTTTCCTGTCATAGCAGCAAACTTGGGATCTACTGTTAAGGTGTTAAACAGCCAGTCAGAAAGCAGTGCTGTAACAAATCAACAGCCACAAAATAACGGAGAGGTGCAAAACAGCAAGAGCCAGTCAGGTGAGTAAAGACAGTTCTTACAGAGCTCACTGGCAGTGAAGGAATGTTATAATCTATAGTTTTTGGTGATGCGTTTCATGTAGCAACAGCTGGGCTTTGATTTTAGAATCCTGAGTAGGGAGCTTGAGTGGAGAATCCTTTACTATCAGGTAGATACCTGTCTTACTTAGAAAGCCAATGTGGTGATCGCTTTGGTCTTCTTTCGGGTCCCATACTTTAAGAAGTGTGTAGTTAAAATTGAGCCCTCCCCACTCCTCGTGTTGTTCAGTTACATTTACTCCTCAGCCACCCTACACAAGGGTAACTATCATTATCCCTGACCATCCCTGGTAACTAGTCACTTGCTGCCTGAATGCTCTTATACGTATACCAAGCACTACTCTTTGTCTTAAGATATAGTATGATATTTCACAGCTAGTAAATAGCACATTTTGGATTCAAGTCCATGAATCTGACTCCAGAGCCATGCTCATACACCATGGTGCTCTCTAGCAGTGTATTGGATGTGATAGGAAAGGGGCAGGAAGACATTTCTAAGCTAGGTTTCTAGAGCAGCACATTTTTAGAAGGACATAGATGTACTTCCTCTGCTCCTAAATCACTTACTACCTGTGTGAGACTGATCAAGAAACTAATTCATGAGACCTTCCTTTTTGTTTTTAATTGTTTTGTTTTAAGAGTCTCACCTTGGAACTCTAGCTGGCCTTGAATTCTGAGGAATTCACCTGCCTCAGCCTCTCAAGTGCTGGGATTAAAAGGTTTATGCCCCCATACCCATAAGGGACCTTCTTTCTTAATTTATAATATAGAAGACACCAGGATCCTACCTTTTTTTTTTTCCTTCCCGAGACAGGGTTCTCTGTGTAGTCCTGGCTGTCCTGGAACTCACTCTGTAGACCAGGCTGGCTTTGAACTCAGAAATTCGCCTGCCTCTGCCTCCCAAGTGCTGAGATTAAAGGTGTGCACCACTACCACTGCCTGGCAGGATCCTACCTTAAAAGGATGCTTTGAAGTCTAAATTGTATGAGATATTAAAACAGTTCATCATCGAAGGAAGTCAGGGAAGGAACCTGGAGGCGGCAGCTGATGCTAAGGCCATAGAGGAATGCTGCTTACTTGCTTGCTCCTTATGGCTTGCTCAGCTTTCTTCCTTATAGAACCCAGGACCACTTGCCCAGGGATGGCCCCACTCACAGTAGACTGTGCTCTCTGCCATCAATCACTAATTTAAAAAATGCCCTTTAACTGGATCTTATGGAGGCATTTTCTCAATTGAGGTTCCCTCCTTTCAGATAAATTAGCTTGTGTCAAGTTGACACAAGACTAGCCAGCTCACACTAACATTTACTCAAAGACCTACACTATTTAAAGTGAGTTTAACATTGTACATAGGCCAGGTTATAGGTAATTCAGAAGTTGAATTTCATTTGGGAAGCCAGGTTGGAAAACAGTGTATTGCTTAGCAGCATAAGCAATCTGTTAGTAAACTATTAGTTATCTATCAAATACCTGAATGAATACTTATATTGAGCCAGGTCCAGTAGTATATGATAAACAGACAGTGACGTGATGTAGTATGAAATTTTATGTATGTCTCTTCCATTTGGGAAAAAAACAAAGCTATTTTTAAAATGGAAACAACAGTAGTGCAATAAGAGTCATGTATCTCAAAAATAAGTATGGGACTGGAGAGATGGCTCACTCAGTAAAGTGCCTACTGTGCAGGTATGAGGGCTGAGTTCAGTTGTTTAGCCACCCCTGTTTTAAAAAAAAAAAGCCAAAGAGAGTGATGCATACTTGTCATCTTAGCACTGGGAAGATAAGGTAAGGGAGGGTCCTTGGGACTTGTTGGTAGCCAGTCTAGGCAAAACAAAAAACACACCTAGAACAAAGACACCCAGCATCAGCATCTGTCCTCCTCACACATGTACAGTCATGCACATATACACAAAATGAGTGTGAGTCAGAGGAATCAAGTTTTATATATGTGCATTCCGATGAAAAGTTCTCAGGTGTGAACATAGGTAAAAGCCTCAAAGAAAGTAAAGATCTTCTGCCTGTGTCTAGACGAGCTTAGCAAGCAGGATGTCACATGTATTTGGAGATATTGAATCCTAAAGCTGCCATTATGAAACGGAAACACTCTGAGGAACAAGATTGGTACTTTAGTCTTTATAGGTTTATTTTTTAAACCTTTTAAAAATATGTGTACTTGCGATCTTGCATAAGTATATATGTGTACCATGTGTGCAAGCCTAATGGCCTAAGTTCAGTCTCAAGAACTGAGACCACAGAGTTGTCTGATCTCTGGCACTTAGGTGTACACACACACACACACACACACACACACACACAGTGCACACAGTGCACACAGTGCACACAGTGCACACAATAAAGACACAGAGTTTTAGACTGCTTCTTTGCACTTGACTCTAAAGCCAGGACAGATCCTGCTCTTGCTCAAATAGATTGAATTTGGAGACTCTAGGGGAGATAATACTTAGCCCTGACAGAATACTGTTATGGCCAAATGCTCTGATCTCTTTATCCACATGACACAAGCCATGCAGTGCAGTTAAAAGACTAGAACGGTGACTGTCCTTCCTTTCCAACCCAAGGGCTGAAGCATTCTTAGTTGACTCACTATTGTTTGTTTTTATTCCGATCACACATGCATGCACACGTTCATTATGGCTAAGCCATTTGAAAGTGAGGTGGTGAACCTCATGGCATTTCATGTTCAATGCCCTGAGACTAAGGGTAGTCTTTTCTCCAGCTTTTTTGTTTTTTTAAGATTTGTGTATTTATTACATACACAGTGTTCTGCCTGCATGTTGTAGAGCTCAGTCTGGCCCTCTAGCTCATTTGTAGCTGAGTATGACCTTGATCCTCTTCTCTTCACCTCCTTCCTCAACTACTAGGATTACAGACTCTTATTACCACACCCACATTTGTGAATTACAGTTTATCCAGCAGTCCTTTCAGCACAGGATTGAGTAGGTTTATTGATGTGTATTCTGTCTTTTTCTTGTTGCAGTGGGAGTACTTGGTGTTATTCATAGTTAAACTCTGTTATTTTCATTGTGAGTAGTTTTGTTGTAGATGTAGATGCCCAGTGGTTTTTTTTTTTTCTTATCCCTGCCTTATGGAATTGTCAACACATGCATGCAGAGACACATGCAGTAATCCAAGATAGTGATGCAAACTGGCTGCCCTAGATATGGGGGAAGGATGGTGCTTTTGCTTTATTGTACACAGGGAAGAATAAAGGCGAAGGCTTAGGTCTTAGAAAACAACATGGCTAGATGCCTTGCACTTTTTGAAAAGATCAAGTATTTTCCCAACATTCACATCATATGGCTCGAAACTGCCTGTGACTCCAACTACAGAGAATCCAGTGTCCTTTTCTGGCCTTCAGGAACACACACCACACACAGACATACATGTCATGGGACAGTCACACAAATATATAGATATATGTATAAATAAAAGTAATTTTTTAAAAAAATAGGAAAAATACCAAGTTAAGGAAAATTATTAAAGAGCTTTATGCTTTACCTCACATTTTCTGGAAGGAAGCATCCTAGGGGTATGAGTAGTTGACACTATTTACAATAGTAAAACAGACACATTACACTAGCTGTGATCTTGTTCTTCATGTGGGTGATGAGATAAGTGAAAATGTGTTGGGGAGATGAGTATCATGACAATCATGGGTGTGCATTCATTAATGATGGTAGTGCCTCACATGGACTACATATAGCTCCTTTAGTTAACCGTCTAATTCTTGTAGCAGTCATATGAGGGTAGTCCCTGCTATCTAGATAAGGAAACTAAGGCAGACAAAGAGACAAGGTCTTGCCTTTGGTCTCAGAGACTAGGTGGTATAAAATGTCTCTTGGTTTGTTGTTTATTTTGTTTTGAGACAGACAGGGTCTCTTCACATAGCCTTCGCTGTTCTGGAACTCAGTGTGTAGACCAGGTTGGTCTAAAACCCACAGAAATGCACCTGCCTCTGCCTCCCAAGTGCTGGGATTAAAGGCGTGCACCATCATGCCTGACCTTTCATGTAATTTTCACCTGCTGACAGCAGTTACTAAATGCTTTTCTTAGGTAGTTAATGGTTAATTGAACAACCAAGTTTAGTAAAAGCTTACTCTCACCCTTCTTTTGTTGGATATGGTAGCACGTGGTTGTAATTATAATCTCAATATTCCTGTGGCTAGTGCTTAAAGATTGTTCACAAATTCAAAACCAGCCTGAGCTACACAGAGAGACGCTATCTCAAAAATCAGAGGACCAGGGATACAGTGCAGTGTTAAAATAGTTGCCAAGCATGTAAATCCCTAGCACTCCCACCCCCCCAGATGAAAATAACGTGACCTCATTTCCCAGGTTCTTGTCCTCTAGCATCTATAAAGGATTCAAGCTTGAGGCCTGTTATTGCTGATGTGTCAGTCCTTTTTTCTTTTTCTTTTTTTAGCTACTTTGGTGTATAGAGGACTGTAATTATTTTGTGTATCTTGTATGTTCTGTTGCTGTGATGAAACACTGTGACCAAAATGCAGCTTTGGCAGGAAAGGCTTACAGTTCTACATCACTGTTTATCATCAAAGGAAGTTAGTGTAGGAACTCAAATAGGGCAGGAACCTAGAAGCGGGAGCTTATGCAGAGTCCATGGAGGAGTGCTGCTTAACCACAGAACCCAGGACCATTTGCCCAGGGATGACACCACCCACAGTGGGCTGGGACTCCCCCATCAATCATTAATCAAGAAAATACCCTATAGACTTGCCAACAGCCTGATTGGTTTTGTTTTTTTGGGTTTTTGTTGTTGTTGTTGGGTTTTTTGTTTGTTTGTTTGTTTTATTGGTTTTTGTTTTGGCTTTGGTTTGGTTTTAGTTTTGCTTTTTTTTGAGACGGGGTCTCTCTGTGTAGTCCTGACTATCCTGGAACTTGTTCTATAGACCAGATCGGCCTCAAACTCAGATCTGTCTGTTTCTACTTCCCCATCCACTACCATGTGTAGCTTGGAGACAATTTCTTAATTGAGGTTCCCTCCTCTCATGACTTTAGTTTGTTTGAAGTTAACTTAAAACTGTCCAACACATCTTGCTTCTCACACTCAGTTTCTACAAGTTAACTTCTGCCCCTTGGTTTCTCACATACAAAGGTGTTGTGGTAATTATTTAAATCGGCCACTTGTTTCTCAGCCTGAGGCCTCTTGCGCGCTGCAGCTAGAACCGGCCCGCCAGAAACACTAGCCCTGCCACCTACTAGATGCCAGTGTGAGAGATGGCTCTGCCAATCTTCCACGCTGTCTCTGCAAGACAGGGCAGTGCCCAGACCATTCCACCATCCATGTGGGCCCAGTAAGAGAATGAGACTCTAATTCTCATAGATTAATCAAAGGCTTTATATGTTTGATAGTGATTAATAACAAGATGCTCATATAAAGAGAGTTGTATCCCAATTAGCTAACCTAATTATAAGTTTATAAGTTATTCCCCATGAGTGCTCTCCATACCTGTGTGGTTCTCCATCCTCCTACATCTCTGCCCTCTCTAGCTCCCCCTCTTCCTTTTTTCTCTTCCTCTCCCAACTCCTCTTCCTCTCCTTACTCCTCCCACCTTAGCTCCTCCTACACAAGGGGAGGGCAATACTTGTACTCTGCAATTGTCCCAGGCACTTGGTGCAGGGGTTTGCAGACCTGCTGCTGTGTAGCAGTGAGTGCTGGTCATGGGTTGATATTTTGCCCCTGTGGGTTGCAGTATAGAATTATTTCCTCTAGGAAGACTGACTTTTTGGTTCCTTTTATCATATGGATTTTACGTGAGCAATGGAGAAGACAAATATCATTGACTACTTTTTGGGAGGATGGATGGTTGGACGAACAGGGTTCTACTAATCCATGCTTGCCTCTGAATCAGAAATCTGCCTCCTGAGAGCTTGTATTAACAGTGTGACCAGAACCAGCTACTCACATTGTGATGAAGTAATTAATTGCAAAGGGAGCAGTAGTTGGTGCATTTTGCAGCACTTACTTAAATTATCAACTGAATATGTTTCGGATCGGTCTCTAGTTGCTTTTCTTGCCATTCTTACAGCTCTTCATCATTTACTTCTTAGCATTTGTACTTTGAGAGAAAGTGGTACAAGCAGTAACATTTTTCCATACTAGCAAATCACACTAATAGTGGGACTTTGATTTATTTCTAGACTTTCATCCTGGGAACTATAGTGTAAGCCACCCTTCAATACAGCCTAAATGCAAATGTAGCTAATGTCACAGATGTATTCCTACCCACTAGATCCTTAAATGAGATAGACTGAGAAACAACACTTAGTGATGCTGTCTGTGGGAAAGAATAGAAATAAATAAACACAGATGGTAGTTGGATGGCGGTCTAAGGCTTGGTCATATGATTGGTCCCTTATGGACTTCAGTATCAGCTGATGAATTACTGATCATAATTTGGTGATTTTCAACACCAAATTTTCTCTGTTGTCTCTTACTAAGCATGGCCATGAAAGTAAATTAGAAAATTGTTTAAAATTAATAATGTTCTTCCTTGTGTGTAGTATGGTATTTATACACTAATAAAACAGAAATACAGTACAAGGCTTTGGGATCCTTACAGAATTGTTCTAACCAAAAGGAGTTGTGTGGAAAGCTGTTTCAGGAGTCTGAATCACTTTGGGCTGCTTACACTTACTTACCTTTCTGCATCCCAGTCTGTTTTCTCCCACGTCGAGTCCTAAGCCTGGATTGTCATAATTCATCATTACCACCCAGTCTTCCTCACTCCAGAATTCTTGTATTTGTTGGATGTTGTCCGTTCATATATTTAGCAGGTCTCCCTATGGGACTTTCTGTTCCATGCTGTACTGTAGGGTATTGAACAAAGCAGCAGAATTCTGCCTGTGAAATTACTGAACGTGGAGATTGGTGGCTGAAAGATAATCAGAGCCTCAAAGTCATTCTGCGGAACATCTTGCTAATGTTGAGGAGCTACGTGTATTTGTAACGGATCATCATTTTTCTCAGCCTACATAAAATCATTTTGGAAATTGTTAACACTTATAAATAGATATACTTCTCCTTTATTCTAGATATAAATCATAATACTTCAGGATCCCATTATGAAAATTGCCAGCGGGGACCTGTGTCTTCTACAAGTGACTGTAGCACAAGCTGTAAGAATGCTGTAAACGACTTGTTGGAAAAAGAAGCATGGCCCTCAGCCCCTGGCAGTGATCCTGAGTTGGCTTCAGAATGTATAGATGCTGATTCTGCCTCCAATTCTGAGTCAGAGAGAAACATCACTGTCATGGCTTCAGGGAACACAGGTGGTGAGAAAGATGGCCTTCGGAACAGCACTGGACTCAGTTCTCAAAGCAAATTTGTGGTCGGTAGCAGCAGCAATAATGTGGGCCATGGAAGTAGTACTGGCCCATGGGGCTTTCCTCATGGAGCCATAATAAGCACATGTCAGGTCTCTGTGGATGCTCCTGAAAGCAAACCAGAAAGTAGTAACAATAGAATGAATGCTTGGGGCACTGTAAGTTCTTCATCAAATGGAGGGTTAAATCCAAGCACTTTGAATTCAGCTAGCAACCATGGTGCCTGGCCAGTATTAGAAAACAATGGACTTGCCCTAAAAGGGCCTGTAGGGAGTGGGAGTTCTGGCATCAATATTCAGTGTAGTACCATAGGCCAAATGCCTAACAATCAGAGTATCAACTCTAAAGTCAGTGGCTCTTCTACCCATGGTACCTGGGGTAGCCTTCAGGAAACTTGTGAGCCTGAAGTAAGTGGTACACAGAAGGTTTCATTCAGTGGTCAACCTCAGAATATCACCACTGAAACGACTGGACCAAATAACACTACTAACTTTATGACCTCTAGTTTACCAAACTCCGGTTCAGTACAAAATAATGAACTGCCTACTAGTAATCCAGGGGCCTGGCGTGTGAGCACAATGAATCATCCTCAGATACAGGCTCCGTCAGTTATGAATGGCACTTCCCTTTCTCACCTTAGTAATGGAGAGTCAAAAACTGGAGGCTCCTACGGTACTACATGGGGTGCCTATGGTTCTAATTACTCTGGCGACAAATGTGCAGGCCCTAATGGCCAAGCCAATGGTGACACTGTGAATGCAACTCTAATGCAGCCTGGCATAAATGGGCCTATGGGCACTAACTTTCAAGTTAATACAAATAAAGGGGGCGGTGTATGGGAGCCTGGGACAGTGAATTCCCAGAGTTCACCATGGGGAAGTGGAAATGGTGCAAATTCTGGAGGAAGTCGGAGAGGATGGGGAAGTCCTGCACAGAACACTGGCACTAGTCTATCCAGTGTAGAGTGGAACAAACTGCCTAGCAACCAGCATTCCAATGACAGTGCAAATGGCAATGGTAAGAAGCTTACAAATGGATGGAAATCTACTGAGGAAGATGATCAGGGTTGTGCCACATCTCAGACGAATGAACAAAACAGTGTGTGGGCCAAAGCAGGAGGCACAGTGGAGAGTGATGGTAGTGCAGAGAGCACTGGGCGCCTTGAAGAGAAAGTAACCGGGGAAAGTCAGAGTAGAGATAGAAGAAAAATTGATCAGCACACATTACTCCAAAGCATTGTAAACAGAACTGACTTAGATCCACGTGTCCTATCCAACTCTGGGTGGGGACAGACTCCTATTAAGCAGAATACTGCCTGGGATACAGAGACATCACCAAGAGGGGAAAGAAAGACTGACAATGGAACAGAGGCCTGGGGAAGCTCTGCAACACAGACTTTTAACTCAGGGGCATGTACAGATAAGACTAGCCCTAATAGTAATGATACCTCATCTGTATCAGGGTGGGGTGATCCCAAACCTACTCTGAGGTGGGGAGATTCCAAAGGCTCAAACTGCCAGGGGGGGTGGGAAGATGATTCTGCTGCTACAGGAATGATCAAGAGCAATCAGTGGGGGAATTGCAAAGAAGACAAGTCTGCATGGAATGATTCGCAAAAGAACAAGCAAGGCTGGGGTGATGGACAAAAGTCAAGCCAAGGTTGGTCTGTTTCTGCTAGTGATAACTGGGGAGAATCTTCCAGGAGTAACCATTGGGGTGAGGCTAACAAGAAATCCAGCTCAGGAGGCAGTGACAGTGACAGGTCCATTTCTGGTTGGAACGAACTTGGGAAAACTAGTTCTTTTACTTGGGGAAATAATATAAATCCAAATAACTCATCAGGATGGGATGAATCTTCTAAACCTAGTTCTTCCCAGGGATGGGGAGACCCTCCAAAGTGTAATCAGTCTCTAGGTTGGGGAGATTCATCAAAACCAGTTAGTTCTCCAGATTGGAACAAGCAACAAGACATTGTTGGATCATGGGGAATCCCACCAGCCACCAGCAAGCCTCCTGGTACAGGCTGGCTTGGGGGACCTATTCCTGCTCCAACAAAGGAGGAGGAACCCACAGGCTGGGAGGAGCCATCCCCAGAATCTATACGACGAAAAATGGAGATAGATGATGGAACTTCAGCTTGGGGAGATCCAAGCAAATACAACTACAAAAATGTGAACATGTGGAATAAGAACATCCCGGAAGGCAGCAGCCGCTCAGACCAGCAAGCACAGATGCACCGGCTATTGCCAGCTGCAAGTGCAGTCTCAAGCAAGGAGACCAGCAGTGGCTCTGGTAAGCGTTCCTATGTGGAGTGCAGAGGTATTGTAGAAGCAAGTTTTGTGTTGACACGCTGTCATAAGATTTATGTAGCGCAGCTCTTGGATGTGCACATCGAGGCCTTTCAGCTGTAACCTAGAGGTGATGTTCACATGGCAACAGCTCTGTCTTGAGGAGTGTTGCTCTATTCTGTTAGGAATGTAGTAGAAGGGGTTAAGTGGCAAAGTTACATACTTATTTAGATATTCTTAGTCAAGCCTTAACAATGTGGTTTCACTATTGAAATATAATAAAGACAAGTGCCTGAGTACAATACTCTAGATATTTGGTATTATATTTGACCTTAGGGGATTTTCTAAATGAGGCATGAAGTCAGCATCTCCTCAGATAGCTGGATACAGTGTGTGCATCTGAAGCATCACACCGCTTTCTAGTATACTCTGACTTTTCCTCTCCTGTTCTCAAAGTCTTTTCTCTGTAAATTGATAGGGCAACATTACCTAAATGTGGTAGGCCTACATTGCATTTGTTAATGGGAGTTTTATTGAGTAATGCTCCATTGGTTAGAGAGCCGGTAATGTTTGCACGAATTATTTTAGTGCGTAATTGTGTGGGGCTTTTGTTTTGAAATATAAGCCTAGTCTATTGATTTATGTTTAACTCTTAGGGAAAGTGTAGACCTTTTTTCCAGTGTGTATAAGGTAGTCTGGCTGCATACCTGATGGTAGTCATATAGTCAGTTGTTCTACACTGCAGTGCTGTGGGAAGAGTGTCTTTTCAGGAAAGTGTAATTAGTGTAACTTTACACCACTCAGTTCTCAAGCTTTGGTTCAGAAGAACCTAACATTTTTAGGAGGATGATTTGCTATAATTAAATTATTAAAAAGAGTGCCCTAACACCAAAAAGGCAGTTTTGAAAGAAAGGGTTAAAATGTTATACAATTATATTAATGCAGAATAATTTGTACTCTTCACAAAATATGTCTCTTGCTTGTCACAGCATCATTCAGTGTGTGATGTGAAATTCTTCATCTCGTTTTCCAAGTCCTCTTCCTTGTCCTTTATTTGAGGTGCTTCCTAATATCTATGCTGATGACTTCTTTTCCCATACTTTCTAAAGGCTGGGGTGAACCTTGGGCAGAGCCTTCTACTCCAGCCACGACTGTGGATAATGGTACTTCAGCCTGGGGCAAGCCCATAGACAGTGGTCCCAGCTGGGGAGAACCCATTACTGCAGCATCCAGTGCATCCACGTGGGGCTCCAGCTCTGTTGGTCCGCAATCATTAAGCAAATCTGGTAAGTCATCTGTGATCTTTAGCAGCCGTTTTGTAGTGGTGCTGCTGATAAACTCATGAGCTACATTTAAATGATGGGCTAGTGCTCCTAAATTGTCACTACTAATTATTTCTCAAAAGTAACCACTAATGATTTACATATCCTCTACCAAATCTAAATTCTTTCTCTTGTTGGATTATTTAAAACTGAATTTAGCAGCTTTCATGTCATTTAGCTTGAGAGATTAGATAGTATAATGAGAGACACGTGTCCAGTCCATCAAATCTTACATGGGAAGGACCCTGGAATGCACAGGAATATTGTTCCTCTACCCTGTTGGGCTCAGGACGCGTTGTAGGAGCCCCAAGGACTGTGTATAGAGATAGACGTTTGTTCTATTGTGGCCTCAGTACCCTTTGAACAGCCTTGTAGAGAATATTGTATAGAAAATTATCTTTTCTGTCTCATTTGCCCTCTGTCCTTTGTATCATTTTAAAGACCAAATAGATATGCATAAGAAACCACTATTGCAGGGCTGGAGAGATGGCTCAGCAGTTAAGAGCACTGACTGTTCTTCCTGAGTCAGGTCCTGAGTTCAATTCCCAGCAACTACATGGTGGCTCACAACCATCTGTAATGTAATGGAATCTGATGCCCTCTTCTGGTGTGTCTGAAGAGAACAATGGTGTACTCATATACATAAAATAAATAAATAAATCTAAAGGAAAAAAAGAAAGAAAAGAAACCACTATTGCCCATGATTAGAAACCCTAAGATCTGTGAAGACATGGAAACTTTCATTGGATGTTTTAATAAAAATAATTTCTTTCCAGTGACTTTCTTTTTTTTTTTTTTAAAAGATTTATTTATTTATTATATGTACACTGTAACTAGTTGTTTTCAGACACACCAGAAGAGGGCATCAGCTCCCATTGCAGATGGTTATGAGCCACCATGTGGTTGCTGGGAACTGAACTCAGAACCTCTGGAAGAGCAGTCAGTGCTCTTAACCACTGAGCCATCTCTCCAGCCCCTCCAGTGACTTTCAATGTCATCAAAATACACCTTTTCTGTTCCATGTATTTGAGAAGTAAAAGTGTGCTTGGTTTAGCTCGCATGTCTCTGTACTTTGAAACATGCTTGACCTTTTGGAGAATTCTTTCCTTAAATTCTGTTTGTCTTTGTATTATAAATCTACAAATCAGGGCCCAAATCTATGCAAGATGGCTGGTGTGGTGATGATATGCCATTGCCTGGAAGTCGCCCCACTGGCTGGGAAGAGGAAGAGGATGTAGAGATTGGAATGTGGAACAGTAACTCATCTCAAGAGCTTAACTCATCTTTAAATTGGCCTCCATATACCAAGAAAATGTCATCAAAGGTAAACATTTCAAGAGCTGTGCTCTTGAAACTTTAAATTTCAAAGGTAGTTTACCCACAGAAAATTAATCTATCTGCCCATTTATGGCAGTCAGTACAGTCCAGGCAGCCCCCAACTTAGGTGTATAGCCTCTTGAATGGGCAGCTACCTAGAAAAACATAAGACCATGGGAACTTCCTTTCTCCCCACTGCTACAGCTCGGGATTTCTCTCCTCCTCAGCTCCACCAGTACTGCCTGGGGCAGCCAGCCCCACGTGGTACCAGCAGTGGTGAGGATGAAGAGAAGGGCAAATCCATGTTGACTCTCCATTTCACTGCCAGTTCATCTCCATCTCCATTAACTTCCTTACCGGAGTCCCAGCCTTCCCCTTACCCAGAGTCACCATTCTGTTTATTCACTAACCATCATTGTCCCTCTCTCATCCCCAAGGTCCTGTGATGAAATCCCTAGGAAGAATTTCCATACCTGGCTTTACATGAGAAATGGGTTGCATTTGTTCAAAACATTGTCTGCTAATCCTAAGGTCTTCTCAAGTTTTGGAAATTGCACCAGCTCAACAAATATGTCTGATGTTGAGCCAGGTTTAGGAACCACTGGGTCCTGGGAAGTAGTAGTATTGGGGACTGGGGACTGGTGGTATATTCTCCTGGGGACATCTCTCAAAATAGGTGCCCAGTCTTACAAGTGACTCTAAAATGTCCTCATCACCCTATTTGAGAGTGATTATCTTTTGAAGACCTTGAAAAGTGGGTACCTGGCCTAACTCAAGGCCAAGGTTGGTCTGTTTTAATCCTGGGATTCAAAGTCTAGGACCTGCCATTTTTATTTTATAATTTTTTCATTTGGCTGGATTTGCCTATTGATGCCTGGCCATGTAGCTTATGACATGCTTGTACATGTTTTACATGAATCATTTGATCCTCATAAACTTCTGAGATAGGATACTGAGGAGGAACTTGAGACTGGAAAAGGTGGTGATTGGCCCAAAGTTGCATAAATAGTAAGTGACAGAGCAAGGACTCAGCTTAGGTCTTGCGATTCAACACCTTGTTCTTCCCACTGGACCATGCTGTTTTGTGACTTTGTCTTTCCTTACAGGGTCTGAGTGGCAAAAAAAGGAGAAGGGAAAGGGTGTGTAGCCTTTTTACTCTTTCTCCTTTGTTTCTACTAGTAAAAATCTTTAGAGAGCAACTGCAAACTCTTATTTAGCTTCTGCTGTGTGCCAGGTACTGTGCTTGGTGCTGGGGTTTGAATACACTGAAGAGCAGCCCCTTCAGGGGCTCCTAGTCTCTGGTGGGGCATCAGGCAAGCACACGTGTGCTGGGATGTAGAAGACACCTGGGGTGGCTGAGAGAACGGAAAGATTTCTAAAAAATGACAAAGAAAGCTGGCTCTGTAGTTAGAGGAAGGATAAATAGGAACTTTATTGTTGACAAAATCTGGAGCCAGTGAAATTTACAAGAAGGCAACTTCAATGGCTTAAAGAAAACTTACTCAAAAAGAGATATCTAATACTGGTGTGAAATACCAGTTGGAGTAGAGAAAAACCAGAGGTAGGGATCTCAAGGAGCCGCTACATCATCCCAGGTGGGAAGGAAAAACAGTTAGAAATGCATTTGAGAATAGAAAGGGCAGAGATTGGCAGTTGTTCAGACCATGGGAGGAAGTGGAAAGGGGAAACAGGAATCAGAGGCGCCTTCAGATTCTTTGGAGAGGGTTAAGTGCTTGCTTTAGAGATCTGCCTTTGTGGGGAGTTAAGCTGTGCTGTTTCACAGTCAGAAGGAACAGATAATAGCATTGGGAAAGGACATTAATACACTGAGATGGTCCTATGGTCATTACATCAGTGTGAGGCCTAGGTCTCTGTGGCTTCCAGCCTCGCTCTGTGACTGCTGCCAGTTCTCAATGTGCTATCTGTACTGCTCAGCCCAACACAGCAGCCCAACTGCTGCTCAGGATATTGTTTTCTTAGTAACACAAATGGAAACCTTTAAAGACATTATCATGTGGAAATATTTAGTGGATGGGAGAGATATTGGTTTTTTAGTAAAGTGTTCCTTCATATCATGATTAAATTATGGACTAAATTGGTTTGTTAGGACAAAGCTGAGAATCTGTATACTAATTTTTACTTTGGTATGAGAATTCCAAAAACCTAAATGGTGATACATGTCAGGGAGCACAGACCATCTGTGAGGCCGGAATGTCCCATGGTCCTCCATTGCTTTTGTCTTTTCCTTCTGACTGCCTGCCTTTAGAGATCTCTGTACATTACAGCTATACCAGAGGCCTGGAGCAAAGGAAGTTGAAAATCAAATGAGAGCTTACTTATTTAATTGTTAACACCTCTAAATAAGAGTTGATTGAAGGAGAAAATATTGGCTAAAAATGAGAGTTGGGAATTGTCTTGAAGTTTTACTAGTCCATCACGATGTCCAGATAATTAGAGACGGCCATGGCATCTTCTCTACTCTTTTATTTACAAAGGGAATGATGAAAGGCGGAAACAAACAAGAGGACGCATGGATAAACCCCTTCGTTAAACAGTTTTCAAATATCAGTTTTTCGGTAAGTATATATTCTTAGCAGCCAATAATACCCTTTTTAGTAGTGGTTCATAGTATATCCCAGTTTTATTTTATTTTATTAAAAATTATTTCTCGGGCTGAAGAGATGGCTGAGCAGTTAAGAGCACTGACTGCTCTTCCAGAGGTCCTGAGTTTAATTCCCAGCAACCACATGGTGCCTCACAACCATCTGTAATGAGATTTGATTCCCTCTTCTGATGTGTCTGACGACAGCTACAGTGTATTTACATAAAACAAATAATATGTCTTTAAAAAATTATTTCTCATCTTTAAAATATGAGTTGATTAAGAGTAAAATTAGCCAACAAGACTTAATTCTTAAATTTTATAAATTTTGAGCACATCTTAAAAATACATTAAAATATAATAATATTTTTAAAAATAGGGCTGGAGAGTCAGTTCCAGGGTTGAAAGGACTTGCTCCTCTTCAGAGGAGCAGGATCCGCCCTGTACTTGTGGGTGTTCACACCTACGTGACTCTAGCTCCAGGGTGTTTGAAGTCTGTCCTGCATGCCTCTTCATGAACTTGCACATTTGCGCCAAGCACACAGGAATACAGACACACTTAAAAAGGAGAAACTTCATGATCTGCTTGCATTTTAGATGAGGAAATAAAGAAAGTTCTTCACTTTTTGTTTTGCTTGGTAAAGTCTGCTAACACATTGCTTTTTCCTACCTCAGAGAGACTCACCAGAAGAAAATGTACAGAGCAATAAGATGGATCTTTCTGGAGGTGAGAGAAAAGCCAGTCATTCTGATCTGTATTTATGTCACTGATAAACAGTCCTGCTTGTGTCCTGCACTGTCTGAAGGAGCCTCACTCAGTGGAAGAGAGCAGCTCCGGCTCCTCACACAGACACCTTGGTGCTGCACTGTGTGAGCACAACCCAGTAAAGTGAGTTGTGACGTCCCTTTCAGGGACATGTCACTGCACATCTCAGGTGGTGCTGGTGTCCATCTGTGGACTCAAAGCCCTATCAAGAGGGCATTATTGAGGTGCAGGATGTAGTCATCTGGATCAGAGGACTGCATAATAAAGACTTTGGTAAATGACAAACTTCTCAAACCATAGAAATGCCAGGCAGTCTCTTGGCTGGGGCAGGAAGTCTGAGAGTGATGAAGGAGGTCAGGGCTGGAGTAGGTGGTGCAGCCTGGCCAAAGTGACAGTGCCAGATAACCAGGCGGGGGCTGATGAAAAACCCTCCCCAGATCATCAATAATCTCAAAACAATACCCCTTTTTTTTTTTTCAGTTCTTTCCCAAAGAGATACGTGAGGAGCTGACCAGAGTTCTGTCCATCAGTGAGGCATGAGGAAGTGTTTAGCCCTCTTTAAAAGCCAGCTCTCCTCACCTCACTGTCCTAGGACAATCTTCTGATTGTTTTTTTATGAGGAAGATAGAATGCAGTCCCCATCGTGTCACTGAGGAAATGACCCTCAGTGCAGCCAGTTTCTTACCTAAAGACTAAATGAGAGTTAACTTTTGAATAAAGCAAAGTGGGAAAGAGAAAGAAAATGATTGACCCATAGAAATGAATACAAATTTAACATCCAGTTGAAACGAGATACACTGCAGGTGATTTCAGGTAGGACCAGAAGCATTTCAAATGCTGAATTTTTGGATTTTGATAGTATTTACACGAAGTACCAGTTGAACATCTAGAATCTAAAAACCTATACTTTGAGCAACATCCACACAGAAACTCTTATATTCAAGGCAGACAGACACCTTGGACTCTTTCCTTGTCTTGCTATGATTACAGCACTGTTAGTGATGACCAGCTACTTACATGTCTCTTCATTCTAAATTCACTTCTTTGGACTGCTCTATGTAGACCTATGTAGATCTATTACCTGCTTTAGTTTGCCACTCAGCACAGAAGATGCAGAACTTATGTAAAGGAAATGGAGTTTTTACATATTCTTGTTAAAGCAGAAATTGTTTCATTTTGGAAAGTGAACATTTTTTTTTTAAACGAAATAAATTGGTTCTCTTCCTACTGGTGATAATCTTTTGCATTTATTAGGAATGTTACAAGACAAGAGGATGGAGATTGATAAACATAGCCTGAATATTGGTGATTACAATCGAACGGTCGGGAAAGGCCCTGGGTCTCGGCCTCAGATTTCCAAAGAGTCTTCCATGGAGCGCAATCCTTACTTTGATAAGGTACAATCTTTCCTTCTTTTTCTTTCTTTCTCTCTTTCTTTCTCTTTTTTAATCTGAGAATAATCAATCATACCCTTAATAGTATAATATTTAGGGAAAATGTATATAATATAAAAAGTATGATCAAGTGACTTTCCTATTAATGAAGTTTTAGTTTATTGTTTTATTATATCTCAGTTTAGCATAGACCTTGTGTTTATATTTCCTTCTTAATCCCGTGAAATATGTGTTTGACTCTTTTTATGTGCTCTAGAATTAACACTAATCTGATCTCTTCTGTTTTCTACCTGTTTCCTGTTGGTGCTGGAATGTCATGTGACCTCTCCTCTGTTCCTGCAATGATTTCTCCCTTCTACTTGTTTGCTTGGCTGGTGTTACACATCTTTCTGTCTGTCCAATCAGGATGGCATTGTAGCAGATGAATCCCAAAACATGCAGTTTATGTCCAGTCAAAGCATGAAGCTTCCCCCTTCAAATAGTGCACTACCTAACCAGGCCCTTGGCTCCATAGCAGGGCTGGGTACGCAAAACTTGAATTCTGTTAGACAGGTAAGTTCAGATGTGCATTATAGGCTTTCTCTTGAATGATCTGTCTTAGTAGTAACGTCTCTCTTGTATGTAGTTTAAACAGTAGTATCATCTGGTAATGAGTGTCTTTCACTGAAGAATCACTTTGTTATTTTGTTGTTTGTTCTTTAGAATGGCAATCCCAGTATGTTTGGTGTTGGAAACACAGCAGCACAACCCCGGGGCATGCAGCAGCCTCCAGCACAACCTCTCAGTTCATCTCAGCCTAATCTTCGTGCTCAAGTGCCTCCTCCATTACTCTCCCCTCAGGTGAACAAGCTTCTGGTCTTCTCCTCCACTTTCCTGGGAAGAACCTTGAAGAACTTTGAATATGTTTATGTCTGGGGGCTGGAGCAATGGCTCAGCATTTAGAGCCCTGGCTATTCTTCCAGAGGATCCAGTTTGATTCTCATCCTCATGGCAGCCCCCAGCTATTTGTAACTCTATTCCTAAGGAATCTGATGCCCTCTCCTGGCCTCTTTGGGCATCAGGAATGCATGTGTCACTGACATACATGGAAGCAAAACATCCATTCACATAAAAATAAGTTAAATTTAAAATTTTATGTTTGAGATAACCACTGGGCATTATAATAATTTTTGACATCTTTGGGGTGCTGAAAGAGCTGACTAGCTGTTGTTGCAAGAATGTGAGCGAAAATAAAGAAAATTAATGGTTATTTTAAACTGTACCATTTTCATTGTAGAACATTGTCAGGAGAGCAACAGCAAAGTCAAATGGGTTAGGAGTTATCCTTGTCATTTTTAGTTACTATGAGAAAGAGTATGTGTGAGAACACACTTTCAATGACTAACTCCTCATGAAACAGCCACTACTTTAGCTGCCCTGTTGATAATTAAGTTGCACAGTATATATATTTAGCTAGTCTGGGTATTACAGCAACATTATTAACTTACCATTGTGATCCTAAGGTTCCAGTTTCATTGCTGAAGTATGCACCAAACAACGGTGGCCTGAATCCGCTCTTTGGCCCTCAACAGGTAGCCATGCTGAACCAGCTATCCCAACTAAACCAGCTTTCTCAGATCTCCCAATTACAGGTAAGTACTTACTGTCTGCTTGGTATGCAGTGGGAGTTCTGTATCGGGCACTGCAGTACAGAGGCAGCACAGTTATAGCCTGCATAGAGCTGACAGCATGTCAGAAAAGATGAACCATGAACCTACATGAAGTGCAAGATGTTTTCAGGGGAGATACAGGAAGGAAAGAATGAGTAGGAAAAACAATCCTGTTACAAGTGTGAGCTTGGATGAAGGGGTGTTTTATTGATAGAGTTTAACATATGCAAAGCCCTTGGCTCTAGTCACAGTACTGTACTAGTGTTGTTGTTGTGGTTTTGGGGTTTTTGTTTTTTTTTTTTTATTTTTCCCCATTTCTAGAATCTAGTAGAGATATTCCATGGAAAGGTGTTACTATGTGAGGTGGGACTTGGATATGTTGCATAGTTCTACCAGGTCCATTGACCATAGTTATCCTTAAACGTTCTAATTAGTAACAGCTGAACAATGACAACCCTTTTCTGTCTTCTTTCAGCGATTGTTAGCGCAGCAGCAGAGGGCACAGAGTCAGAGAAGCGTGCCTTCTGCTAACCGACAGCAGCAAGACCAGCAGGTAGATCAGTCCTCTCCACTTGTCTATGAAAGAATTTTATTAAAATATAACCAAGTGTGCTTTTTAGTCATTGTAGCTATAGAACTTTAATTGGTGACCTTCCTCCTGAGAAGGAAGTGAGTTCAGAAGTGAAGAGTATGTCCCTATAAACACCCCCCACACACACACACAATTTTCCTGCATTGTTTTGTTGTTTGAAGGGTCGACCTCTTAGTGTGCAGCAGCAGATGATGCAACAGTCTCGTCAACTTGATCCAAGCCTGCTGGTGAAGCAGCAGACTCCGCCTTCTCAGCAGCCGCTCCATCAGCCAGCCATGAAGTCCTTCCTTGACAATGTCATGCCCCACACTACACCTGAGCTGCAGAAAGGCCCATCGCCAGTAAATGCTTTCAGCAACTTTCCTATAGGTGAGTTCCTGCTTGGCCACTATACACATGTGCCTCCACTGCCTTTGTAGCTCTCCTTCAACACAGCACGGGGCTTAAACGCCACTTATTGGAGAGTAATGTACTTTCTTCTAGATTAAGCGCATCTTCATGTTTCAGGGGTGGTATCACAGTATTTCAGACTGTTCTACCTATTGGAAGGATCAGACTAAAGGACACACTCATTTTTCAGACTCGGACTGTAGAGTGTGCCAGGGCAGGAAGACTCATGACAGCGCTGTGAGGAAGAGAGGTGGTGTGCAGGCACTGCTCTAGAAAATTCTGGGGATAGTCCCATCATGTTGTCACTTGTCTCAGGAGAACAGGTGTGAAGAGAAATTGTCATTTTCTTCACTGTAGAACCAGGCTTTTTATTCTTTGAGGAAATTTAAGGCTTGTGTGTTTTCTCTTTCCCAGGTTCCTGATTATGTTTTGATTCTTGGTTAGCCACACTTCCTTTGTCTTTTATCTCTCCCCAACCTGAACAACAGTTTCCTATAAATGAGTTGTTCCTCATGAGTAGTTGGTTACTACCCCAGTTCTGCTAAAGACTATTAGTTCTCCTAGCATATTTTGGGCTGTAAACAGTACTTGGGGTATGCGTTTCTGCTGGTGATTTTCTGATTGGGAGGTTTCTTATTTGATTCTTTTGATACTACATAATAGACTCTCAGCTAGGACATAAGACCTTGGAATGGTTAGCAGAAGCATTTCCATGTCAGCTATAACTGCTACACAGTCCAGAAGCCACTGATGAGCTGTGCTCCTGGCGGCCTGTCCCTTCTGCTTCATTCACACAGACATCATAGCCTGTGAGGAAAACTTGGCCCCGTCTTCATTTCACAAAGAAAGTTTTATTTGGACAGAGCTATGTTTGTTTTAACATTATCTGGGGTTACTTTTGCATAGTGATAGAGAGAAGGCTGTATAGCCCATACATTCTCCAGGATACCTTTTGAACCTTTATGCAATATATTTGCAAATTCTTGGTCAAATTCATAGGTTTAAGAGCACAAATTTGATTGCTTTCTGCAAAAATGGAACTTGGAATGACTTTAGAGAATTCATACTACAGATGTAATATCAGAATTTGAAACCACTGAACTTCTAATAAAATGTGCCTTCAGATACTGGAGTCGTTTTCTCAGATGTTACTGTTGGAGCTAGGAGCTGTACTTTTAAATAGCATCCTTTGGCTACTGAGCCATCTGGAAATCTCATCAGTTTGCAGTCAAGGACTGACAATTGAGAGTGATCATATATTATACATGGCATTCTGGGAAAATGGCTAAACTCACAGTGCAGCAACAAACTTTACATGGTCTCCTTAAAACTTTTTTGCTACTATTTTGGGAAGTTTTAAAACAATCTAGCTTGTGTGGAGGAGTAGTTTCCACCTATGACAGCATTAGCCCTTGTGGCTTGGAAACAGAGTACTGTGAGCACTAGAGTAGCTACAGTTCAGGCACCTGTGACCTCACTGCACATTTGCAGGGTTGAGAATAGTAGGAAGAAGATGTTTGGAAGGAAAATACACTGTTTTGTAAGATTTAAATTGTGTTTTCAAGGCTTGAACTCAAACTTGAATGTAAATATGGATATGAACAGTATTAAAGAGCCACAGTCTCGACTAAGGAAGTGGACAACAGTGGACAGCATGTCTGTGAACACGTCGTTGGATCAAAACTCCAGCAAACATGGTATCAGTTATAGTCTTAGACTTGTCTGGAAACAAATGCTGGGTGGGTGTGGAGGAAGACTGCTTAGCAGGTTGTCTGCCACCAAGCTGGACAACCAGAGTTGAGTGTTTAAGACCCACATGATATGAAGACAGAGCCATCTCCCCAACTTGTCCTCTGCCCTTCACATGCACACCACATACACTGTAATTTCAAAAACAAAGCAAGAGCTGAAGAGATGGCTCAGGAGTTAAGAGCACTTACTGCTTTTCCAGAAACTTCCAAGAAGAAAACAAATTGACTTCAATTATGATGTGTTACAGAGACATAGGAGCAATCTGAGGATGTATTAGTTTTTTTTTTAAACATCCCATTTTCTCTCTTTAAATAATGTATTTATCTATTCTTTGACAATATATATTGTCATATAACGTGTGTGTGTTTGTGGGTGGTGTTTTTTTTTTAAACTACCAGCAACAACTATGGAGGCCAGTTTGTGTTGTCTCCTGGCCCTGTGACCTGTCCTTGAGTGTCAATTGAAGAAAATAACTTTCCCTTCCAGCCACAATCAATGCCAATAGCTCCTCATCTGGGAGTGAGACTTTGTGTCCCTGTCCCTTCCTGGATACTGGGATTTTGCCTAGCTTGAATTTACACAGGTCTTGTGCATGCTCTCATGATCTCTGTAAGTTCATATGTGCCTCTGCCCTGTTGTATCTAGAAAATACCATTTCCTGGCTCTTAAAGTCTTTCCATCCCTTCTTCTGCATATATTCTGAGCCTTGAGGTGAAGGATGCAATATAGACATCCTAGAGAGCTGGCTATGCACTCTGGTGTATCTTACTTTTGGAACAATGACCAATCATGGGTTAGTTAATCACTAACTACTGCAGAAAGGTTGAGAAATACACTGATCCATGGAGATACATCACTAGGAGTTGATTTATTTCTGTATCTATTTCCAGAATGATAGTCTCAAGTCCCCATCCACCCAGTACACACAGGGTCTAGCTTTCTAGACCTGCTGTCCTGGTATGCACCTGGCATTAATCCTCTTTATGGTCATTTAGGAGGTATCCAAGTGATTTTATTGACCTTATATTCTATTTTTTAATATTCTCTGAATTTAGCTTGCTCATTGTGGAATTAAATTATACAGCAATTTTCTATTTGATTTTACTATGTAGTCCAGGATGGTTTTGAGCTCACACACAGTCTTCCTACCTTGACCTCCCTGGTACAGGAATTATAGGTCTATACTAACATATCTGGCATCCCACACACACATGTCATAGGTTTGATAATTATCTTTTTAGCAGCTACTTTAATTTCTTTTGGAAATCTCATATTTAGCTGGGATATTACCTATTTGTCGTCAAAAGTTAATGGATTTCCTGTGCCTTCATTGGATGATTCTAGACTCCTAGAATGCACAGATGAACAAGTACTTCTGGGCCCATAGTTGAACTTGTAAACTATAGATGTTCCTGCACACACTTGCCTTAGACGCTCTTTTGTTAGCAGAGGTAAATGTGAACACTCATGATACAGTATAATAAGTACTCCTAAGATGTAGCACATTGAGTTGTGTTAAAAGTCTGAGACAGTGTTCCATAGGAATGCCTGGGTGTGCTGAGTCTCAAGAGGCTGTACGAAGATACTCAACCCTAAAGTCTTAAACTTACCAACTACTCAGCTGTAGGAAGACCTACTAAAAGAGAACAGCTTGATGACATCTACTTCTGAGCCAGAAAGGAGGCAGAAGACAGAGTAGTAGATGTGGAGTAAAGCTTTTAGGCCATAATGAGGTGGGGCTGGAGAGACAATGCACATGGTTAATACCAGCTCTACACTTGATAGAGGCCCTCAGTTTATCTTCCATCACCAGTGTTTGACAACTCACAGCCCCAGGAAATCAGACACTCTCTCTGCCTTCCATGAATGAACACACACACACACCAATTAGTAGAGATAGATCTGGCACTTTGGCAAAGGGTCTGTCATCGTCAGAATGAAGTTATAAGCAGAGAGGCACAGAGAAAAGAAGCAACAGGAATCCTGGAGTCACTGGTTCTTTCCACCCACTCTTTATGTGATGTGTCAAAATCCTTGCTTGCTGTCTGTCAGAGAGTAGAGCGCTCCTTTTCTCATGCATCTTCATATCATGTACCGTTCAGTTGGGCGTTCATTTTCCTGATGAGAAGCTTTGCTATAGAAGTGACTGTGATGATGTAGCTTGCTCATATTTCACCACCGTGTTGTTCTTTGTAGGTGCTATTTCAAGTGGTTTTAGGCTGGAAGAGTCTCCATTTGTTCCCTATGACTTTATGAATAGCAGTACTTCACCAGCCAGTCCTCCAGGTTCAATAGGAGATGGCTGGCCACGTGCCAAATCGCCTAACGGCTCTAGCAGTGTTAACTGGCCACCAGGTAAGATGCTTACAGCCTCTCCGTGTCTGGTCTCAGCCATGGCTTAACCTGGTTCTGTGATCAGAAGTGCTGATGTGATGCAGTGGAGAGGTGAGCTTGAACTTGGGTCATTGACTGCATGCACCAGTTTACTGCTCCAAGCAGTGATGGTGGATGAATCCACCAACTGGTATGAGGAGTCTCTTGAAAACCTCTAGTCGATGATTCTTCTCTGACTATGTCAAAGGACTCATTTGACACTGAGGATCACCAGAGGTGCATCTCTGGCCTACTTGAGTTGCTGCAGATATAAGCTCAGAGAAATTATTTCAGTTGTATAAATAAGCAAGTTAAGGCTACAGGTGTGTTACCAGCCTGGCCTTTTAGGGTGTTGTCACACAGAACTTAGAAATGAATGTGTGCATATTTAATTTGGATTTTAAAGCTGTACACTAATTTTGAATTTGTATTTGCAGAATTTCGCCCTGGTGAACCATGGAAAGGTTATCCAAACATTGACCCTGAAACTGACCCTTACGTCACTCCTGGCAGTGTCATAAACAGTCTTTCAATTAATACTGTGCGGGAAGTTGACCACCTCAGGGACAGGAACAGTGGTACGTAGGGGCATGAGTTGGTGTCAGATTGTTGTGCAGCAGCGTGGGATGAGAACAGGTCAGGATGACTCAGGAGTCTTCAGTCAGGATTCCTCCCCTTACACCTACAGGAGTTGTGACAAGAAAACATATTAACTGTCTACTTTTAAAATGATTTGGATTTGTGACTTGAGTAAGTGGACGCCAAGGAAATGCAAACATTTATTTCCAACAGCGCTGTCAGCCACTGCTAGTTGTATAGTTCATTTATACTTGGAATGGTGACGGACTTTCCTCAGGATAAACAGTCTGCCTGCCTGGAATTTCAAGGTTCTATGAAACATAGGTATTTTCTAAAGGGTTTTCAGGTGAGATAACCCTATGACTACCATGGGACTGTTTTCACTATAGGCATATGTGAATATTCTGTCCATTGTTTTGTCCTAGAAGAAAGATTAATGAAAAGAGTTACTGAAATACTAAAATAATTGAATTTTTTGTGTAAAATATATTCTCCTTCTGTCCCCTTTAGTAATTTACAAAGCATGTAAAAGAGCTAACAGTCTTTACTGATATATAGTTTATTTAGGTAGCAAGTGTCTGTCATATCACAGTGCTAAGTGAAGAATCCTGTCATTTCTGAAATGGCAGAATCTGCCCAATGGCTATGTAGAGATCATGAAAGTCAAGTCAATAGAAGATAGTGAGGCACAAGGCCAGGCTTAAAGGGAGTTATAGAAGAATTAGTTGTTTGTAGAAACTGTTTCTTGGTGGAAAGAATGTTCTGAAAGTCAAAAGATTAGATTTAATGTTTAAAAAAAAAGAGAGAGACAGCTATGACCAAAAGTCTTTAGCGGAAAGGTCAGTGTATCCAAACGGAGTGCACAAGGGACTGTCCTGGTGCCCAGGTGATGGTCAGGTCTAGGCCAAAACTAAAGGAAGAGAATATGTTAACTACGGAGCCCAAGTTTGGAGAAGGCTGAAGGCCTGGCTCTTGGACTGCCTGTGACAGGCTGCCTTGATGACCTGCCCCGCCAGTACATAGTCATTGTGGTTCAGAGTCGAGCTAGGAGCAGCACAACAGCCTCTTGAGTGCCCAGTGGAAGCTGGAAGGAGAGCCGGCTCATCTAGCCACTGCACACTCTCGGGGATCAAGGAGGAAGTGCCTGTTCTGAGCCAAGGCAGAGACAGTCAGCAGGAAGGAAGCTGCTGTCGTGAGCCTGCAGCTTCCCAGGCACCATGCCTGCTCTGCTAATTGACTCTCTTCTGCAGGGTCATCCTCATCCTTGAACACCACGCTGCCTTCAACTAGTGCCTGGTCATCCATTCGTGCCTCCAACTATAATGTTCCCCTCAGCAGTACAGCACAAAGCACTTCAGGTGGGCCCTCTCAGAAACTGCCTACCTGGGGCTTTTCCTCTGCTGGCTTCTCAGGTTGCTGGGGAGGGTTTGTGATCCTATTGAAGTGTTGCAAACATCACCTCTCCCCTTTGAAGAACAGTCACACAGCTCTCTGCCATCTAAGCCACCTCAGCCCTGTGATAAAGCACCATTTAATCCAAAGCCTTCTGAATGCCATTTGTGTTTATTCTTTATTTTCAGTCCTTCACAGACTGATAGTTGTATGACATGTGGGCAGTGCAGATGTGGAGGTGAGGTGTGCCTCTGCAGTGAGCTCGATGGCTAGAGCCCGGGGTCTCAGTGTGCATCTGCTGAGCTCAGTACACTCTGCTGGGGCCAGGCTGCCTGCAGCCACACAGGGAGGAGCCTTGGCCTAATGGCCATGTACTGTGTAATAACTCAGGTCGGAATGCTTAAGAGTTACTGAGGAGCTTCCCGCTCCTCTCTTCTCCTGTCTTTTAGCACTGTGTCTGACATGGTTGCCTTTCTCCCAGTGAGCATTTGCTACCTTTCTAACTTAGAGTAACTGCTACAGCCTTTCTCTTATGAGTAAATGATGAGATTAAAATGTATCTGTGGCTTGTGTCTCTCTTGAGTGGACCAATTGGCTAGGAGTCCACGTGTGTATCTTATAGTCTGTGCTGGAATCTCAGAGAGCATTCTCTGCTTGCACAGTCTCAAGACAGTAACAGATGAGGGCCCAGGCCCGAGGGAGGATCGCCAGCTTTGGGCTGTTTGTTTCCCTCCTGTAGGCCTTTAACTTTTCATAGTTTTTGTTTATTCGACTCACTTTTCATGGGACAGTGAATATTATTGTGTGAATTTTTTCTTTCTAACATCCTACCTTCTTCAATTTTTTTTTTTTAATTTTCTTTTTCTCTCTTCTTTTTTGAGTAGCCAGAAATAGTGATTCCAAATTGACGTGGTCTCCTGGTTCAGTTACAAACACCTCTCTGGCTCATGAGCTGTGGAAAGTCCCTTTGCCACCTAAAAACATCACTGCTCCGTCCCGCCCACCTCCGGGGCTGACTGGTCAGAAGCCACCCTTGTCTACGTGGGATAATTCTCCCCTTCGTGTAGGTGGAGGATGGGGAAATTCTGACGCCAGATATACCCCAGGTAGGACACAGTAGCTATGGTGCTTGATTATGGGCTATTTGTTGACTACTGGTTAGTACCAGCTCTCCAATTTAACATGGACCAACACCGTCAGCTACAGGATCACACTCTGTAAAGGCTTACTTATCTTTAGGAGTCTTGACTAATTTCCTTAAGAATATTTAGCCAAACCTGTGTGGTGGTGCATGCCTGAAATCCTAGCACAGAGGGAGTGAGGGCAGTAATAGTCGTATGAGGACGTTGGTGTCATCTGTACATGAGACCTTGGTTAAGTAAGAATGCTTACCCAAATCAATGCTAGTGGGGTGGTGATCTCTTCTCAAAAGCTCCTTGGGAATGCTTGCTTTTTTGGTTGGTTGGTTGGTTGGTTGGTTTGGTTTTGGTTTTGGAGAAAGGGTTTCTCTGTGTAGCTCTGGCAGGTCCTAGAACTCACTGTAGACCAGGCTGGCATGAAACTCACTGAGATCCACCTGCCTCTGCCTCCCAAGTGCTGGGATTAAAGGTGTGCACCCCCTCAGCCCCAAGGGAATGCATCTTAAAAGGTCTGTTGGTTTCCTAACTCATGGCTGGCTTGAAGAGCAAGACTGTTACATAGAAAATTTAGCTGGAGAGAGTATATGGAGATTGGGCTTGTTTGGGTAATAGCTTGGCCTATCCCAAGAATGACCATGAAGCTTACTATTTAAGGGGACATTTGAGAGTAGAAGTGGGTGCTATTGACCCTTAAGGTAAAGCAGACATAGGCCTACGGTAACATACAGTGAAATACCTGTAAGGAGTCTTGGGGGGCAGGTGGTTCTTAATTGTATTTAAATGTTACTTTCTAGAAGGAAAAGGATTGTCTTGAAGTCATGCAGGAAAGGCTCAATGGGGAATTCACTCGGTAACCTAGACAAAATCAAAAGATGTCTGGGTGATACCAAACAGTTCAGTGCCCTTAAAGGTTCTTATCTCAGGGACACAAGCAGAGAGGCATACCTGAGGCCTGCCTTTTGAGGCAACTTTTGGAAGTACTTTGCCCTAAATGAAAAGATGACGTGGAACAGAGGCACCTGAAGGTAGAGTCAGCACCTGGTCAAGCTGGAGCAAGCTGATGTCACAGGTCTTTGGTTACACAAGGAGAAAGTAGGCAAAATAGAAAGAAGCCCAGATTCCTGATGACTGAAATTAACTGTCATTTGATTGGCTGGATTTGTCTTAAACAGTCATTCAGGCAGACCTCTGGGATGCTGACTGCTTGTTCTTTGTTCAGGCTCCAGCTGGGGTGAGAGCAGCTCAGGGAGAATAACCAATTGGCTTGTTCTGAAGAACCTCACACCTCAGGTAAGGAGGGGCCTGCTCAGTACACACAGTGGGCTGGGGAGGGCTTAGTGTTCCAAATAGGCCCATCATTGATCATCAAGGCTAGGCAGAAGGTGACACTCAGCTGCCTCTAGTCTGATCCAGCGGTTCTCATGCTGTTAGGACAACACAATAATGCAAAACCTATGTCTCACCTAGTACTGGTGGTGCTGGCCTTTGCAGGGGTGTTTCTGTGGGATTATGTTGCCCTTCAGAAACCTTGGCCTACGTTTTCCTATCTGAGCATTTTCTTAGCCTCTGGGCTACTCTCCCACTCCTAGGGAGCAGTGCCTTGAGGTTCTGTCCTGGATTGGGTGAGGAAAAGACATGAAGAGCTAGCCATGCCTAGCTCTAGGCCCACTGCCCGTAAGGAAGGGTCACTAAACCCGGCATGAGAAGGAGGTGTCTTCCAATGGCTCTTATAATGGAGCCCCTAACTGCAGCCTGCTCTGTCTAGATTGACGGCTCAACTCTGCGCACCCTGTGCATGCAGCATGGCCCACTGATTACATTCCATCTGAACCTCCCACATGGAAATGCTCTGGTCCGTTACAGTTCAAAAGAAGAGGTAGTGAAGGCACAAAAGTCTCTGCACATGTAAGTTGCCCCAAGACTCCTGATGGGGAGGGTCTGGGGGAGCTGTTGAGTAAAAGCCCAACCCAAGACCCCTGTGTAGACCTGGTTAGTGTGGACCTAGAGAGACTAAGGCAGAGAGATAACTTGAGCCTAGGAGTTGGAGGCTACTTCAGGAAATAAACAAGACCTTAGATCCTGGAGAAGCCCTTACATTGCCTGTGGGAGGCAGACCTGGTCTAGATACTCCATGACCCCTTCTGGGACACTCATGGGACAGCCAGGCTCCTTCTGCACCTCCTTGATTTTCTCTCAGAGCAGGTCCCACTGCTGGTTGAGCTTGTGAAGCCATGCGGCTAGAAGCCCTCATGCTGTGTCCTCTTCTCTAGGTGTGTGCTGGGGAACACTACTATTCTCGCGGAGTTTGCCAGTGAAGAGGAGATCAGTCGCTTCTTTGCACAAAGTCAGTCTCTGACCCCTTCTCCTGGCTGGCAGTCTCTCGGGTCCAGCCAGAGCCGGCTGGGCTCCCTCGACTGTTCCCACTCATTCTCCAGCCGGACTGATCTCAATCACTGGAATGGTGCTGGGCTGTCGGGAACTAACTGTGGAGACCTTCACGGCACTTCCCTCTGGGGGACCTCACACTATTCCACAAGCCTGTGGGGTCCCCCAAGCAGCAGCGACCCCCGGGGAATTAGCAGCCCATCCCCCATTAATGCTTTTCTTTCTGTTGACCACCTGGGTGGGGGTGGAGAGTCCATGTAATTGCATAGGTGTAGACGTAAACTGTGACCTCAAGAAGAGAAAGAAAGGAGCACTAAGTTGGGCTCGCCGCCTGCAGCCAGGGCCACCTGTGGGAACAGCTGTTTTCTGCACATTTTCCACTTTGTTTTCCCCAAAACATATCAGTTTGAATACTTGAATCATGCAGGCCAATATTATAATGTGAAAGGGTATCTATCTATTTACACTCCCAAATAGCGCCATACAGCTAACCGTGTGGAATGAGCTCACTTGTGTATTCATCATGTTTAGCCTTCCGATTCCTTCTTTCCTTCATTTCCATCCCCCATCCCCACCTTTTATTTTTTTTTTGTATTTTTTTTGCAAAACCGTTTTTGGGCTGATGTATGAGCTTTTACCTTTGCACTGAGTGATGTTCTCTCCGTCTAATCGGCAATATGGGGGGGCAGCTGTTCCAGTGTAAATGTTTACTCAAGGATGTTCTTCAAGGCGTGCGCTCTCTACTCTGCCTCATGTTGCCTACCTTAGTGTGGTATCGTGGAGTTTAAAAGATCAAGTGAAGATACTGACGTAGGATTCTTAATGAAAGTATTGCACCAGTTTTTTCATGTTGTAAAACTAAAGAATTTCGCTCTACAGTTTGAGAAACTGTGGCCACCGCTGTGACCTGCAGCCCGCCTGCTGCCCAGGACGGGCCCTGCACTTTGAACAGGCTTTCCATGTTGTTTTGAAGGTTCCCACGGTGAACCTTCTTGTTTACAGATTTTTTGTTTGTTTTTTGAGAAAAAAAAATGTTTACTCTTCCATCATTTAAAAAAAAATTAAAAGACAAAAAAAAAAAAAGAGGAGGGTGATTTAAAAGACGCTTTCTATCTCTGGGAAAAAGAGCAGCATTTGGCCATGTTCTTCTGTTTTCTATTCCTGTCCTAAATCAAAGAGCATGGTTCTCAGGAAACCAGTTCCCCGGTCAAAAAAATCTTGTAGTTTCTTATAGGAAAGAAGAAAACCCAACTTTTAGCACTGATACTACGTATTGCTCTGTTCAAGATTTTCTCTGCCAAAAAAAAGAAAAAAAAAAGAAAAGAAAAAAGAAAAAAACGCGCTTCGAGCTGGAGTTGCTGTCTGCTTTCAGATGCTGTCCTTTAGTAGTGAGTGATGATGGTTTGCTAATCGCTAGGTGACTTTTGTAACCCCATCAGTGGCTCTCATGTCTCTGCTCTCTTGTGACTGTGTTCATGTTTAACTGTTGTACCTTAAAGCCGAGATCAGTAACTATGCATACTGTAACCAAGACATTGGGCTTACAGAGTTGTTTGTTGTATAAAAAATTTTAAATGTTGTTGCAAACTAACGAGTTACACCATTTTAAAATTTCTTTCCTCCCTAGCCCCTGTTGTTTTGCCCACAAATGGTATTATAATGCTTGCTTAGTCGAAGAGAGACTAAACAAGGGTAAACTCTTAACAGTAAAGAATATGCCATCATTTCATTGCCTTGATTCTAACTGTTTGTGTCCTAAGATGCAAAAGAGGTCAGTGGCTTTTAACTGTTTACAAATAGGATGTGATTGTAAATGTACAGTTTGGTTGTGTTTGAATTATGAAATCTTCAGATAATAAACCATGACTTTTTGGCTGCTCAACATTAATTGTCTCTTTTTTGTGGATTTATTTGTAGGCTCTTTTATAATGAAAGTTACAAAGTTGCTGCATGTGAGAATTCTTCTCATAGAGCAGCAGATTAAAAATCTAAGCAAATATTTGAACGTTTTACCTGAACTTCTCCACAATCACCCTGAGATAATGTGAGAACAGTGGGAACTGTAGCTTGCTCCCTCCTCCCCTGAGCATCTGGGAGCTTGTTGCTCAAAGCTCTTCTCTGGCTTCACCTTCCCCACCATCTGTGCCCATCTCAAGCCTCATCGGGACCATTCGGACACGAAGCTTACTGACTTGACAGCGTCCTAGCGTTAACCTCTCATACCTCACACAGTGGGGATGCCACCACCTGGACTGGCCTCTCTTCCCCGTGCCCTTCGTCCCTCCTCACTGCAGGAGCTTTGGGCCAAGAACCTGTATGACTTCAAACCACGCTCCACTTGCCAGGTGTAAGCTAATGTTGGACACCGTAACCTAAGCAAATGTTTAATGCATTCGGTGTGTGTTGATGTCCATACTGGTTTTTCCAAAAACCAAAGGTAGCTTTGAAAAACCATGTGTGAAGATGTTTGGAGCGTTAAGCTGAGTGACCGTTTGGGGCTTTGAGTAGTATGTAACTGACTTCATGACTTCGTTAATTGTATTGTTAAAAGTGTTTGGGAGTTTTTTGCGCTTGTTATGTGGAAATAAAGTGTTTGATTTAAAAAGTATATTTTAAGTGGCTTTGATATTTGCCTTATTAATAACTGCTACTTCCTTATCCCTACTGAGTCTCCATATCCCTCCCAGTTATCATCGGTACCTCGTTCTTAGCTGTCCCTTCCCACAGGCCTGTGTCTGACACACCTCCAACTGCTCAGGGCCTTTGGGAGTCAGCCTAAACTGAGGCAGTGGCTCAGGCCTGGTGCAGTGTGCTCCCCCTTCCCCTTCAGTCGGGTTCTCACCTCTGCCATGAGCTGCCCTGCAGTCTCTCTCCCCTCCATGGCAGACCTTCCTGAACCTGTCTTGTCCCCAGACAAGGCTGCTCAGCAATGTTCGCTGATCCCAGATCTGAGGTGTTACAGAGGGTGGTTCTTAGAGTTAGAACTCCAGCAAACCTAGAGTTTGGGCCAAAGTGGGCTCTGGATAGCGTTTGCATGAGACAGCTCTATAGAGCTTCATGCCTCAACCAACTCTCCCCCCAACCCCCAAAATAATCCCAGTTAGAGGAAGAAGAGTGTGAGCCACTTTCTGGCTCTACTTCTCCAGCTGTGTGCTGGAGGTACCTAGCTCCACAGACAGTTGTTTTTATTTTAGTTTTAAGATTTATTTATTTTATGTGAGTACACTGTTGTTTTCTTAAGACACACCAGAATAGGGCATCAGATCCCATTACAGATGGTTGTGAGCCACCATGTGGTTGCTGGGAATTGAACTCAGGACCTCTGGAAGAGCACTCAGTGCTCTTAACCTCTAAGCCATCTCTCCAGCCCCTAGCTTTTATTTTCTTGATGTCTATGCATAGTGCGCACACCCATGTCAGAGGTTGATGTACTCACTGCTCTCCACCTTATGCTCACAATACACTGTCTCCAAGACAGTCTCTCTGCCAGGACCCACAGACCACACTTAAAGAAGCTGACCATAGCTTACAGTGCTCGGGAGGCAGAGGCAGGTGGATCTCCGAGTTGAGGCCACTTTGGTCTACAGAACAAGTTCCAGGACAACCAGGGTTACACAGAGAAACCCTGTCAAAAAGACAGGACCAGGGGTAGTAGAAAACACTTCCCAGATTGCAGGGTGGGAGTTGTAACTAACAGTTTAGGGCTGACAACCTAGGATATCTTGTTCCACAGACAGGAAGGCTATGGGAAGTGGCACTTAGGTCAGTAAAGTAGAACTTTACTTAGAACCTTATCAAGATGACCTCTGGCCCAATGTGCATACAGTGTGTGGACCCGTAGGGTGTTGTCCCATGTCATCTTTTTATTGGGAGGGAGTGTTAAGATGTATCATTTTGTGTACCATGTGCATACATGTCTTGTGCCTGTGGAAGCTAGGAGAGAGTATTGGATCCCCTGGAACTGGAGTTACATGTGATTGTGAATCTTCATGTGGGTATTGGGGATTGAACCCAGGTCCTCTGTAAGAACAGTTCATGCTCCTAGCTGTTGAGCCATGGCTCAAGTCCCAGTCACCTAGGTTTTAAAGAGTTTGGTTGTTTAAAAAAACAAACAAACAAACAAACAAAAACAACCCTAACTTCTTTGCAAAGAAAGCTGGCATCATTCCTTTATACAGAAAAATTCTGGAGAGAGAAAGGTCCCTTTTAAGGGCTGGCCTTTGAGCAGATACCCGGATAGCATTGCAGCAGTTACACATGGGCAAAAACAGATATCTGAGAGTGAGGTAGACTTGGAGGGGCTCCTGAATGATCAGATGGGCACAAGGGAACAAGGAAGCCAACTGGGGCAGGCCAGGCCAGGGCTCTTAGTCCTGCCTGCCTAGGAGGATTGCCTGTGCCCTGATCCGTGTCATTTCATAGGGTCCAAGGTTTCCTGGCCTTAATATACTTCTACAGCAAGTGTGGACCATCACCTGGGTTCTATCTTTTCTTCTGGCGCTTCCTGCAAGGTGCAGCCCCAGTCCCAGCCCTTATTTCTCACATTACTGGCATGCTATGAGCAGCCAGATTGTTGGCTCCATAACAGATTCTGCTGGTAATAGGATGCTTGGTGTCTTGACTGCTTTAGTCAATAATGCAGTGTACACCAACGATTTGGTCACAACAACTGGCATGTACACACTCGCACACACTACACACACACTCACACCTGTGACCATCTGGCTGCGGGCAGTGAACTCTCTAGATGCAACTTCTAGTTGCAATGTTGTACAGTGATAGCTGTGACTAGCAAAGAAAACTTGGAAATCCATGAGTTTCTCTTTATTTCTCACAGATGCGTATGGATCTACACATAAAAAGAAAGTTTCAGGTAAAAAATGTAAACTGGGGGATGAGGAGATGGCTTAGGGGCCAAACTGCTTGTTGTCTAAGCACGAAGACCAGAGTTCATTTCCCCATTACTCACCTAAGAAGTGAGTCTGGAGGTGTGCTCCAGCCACCCCAGCACTGAGGGTCACAGATGGGATCCTGGGGACGTGTCTAGTCGCCAGTCTAGCACAATTAGAGAGCTCGGGCTCAGTGAGAGTCGCTGTCTCAAGAAGTAAGGTGAAGGGGCTAGCAAAATGGCTCTTGGGGGTGGAGAAACTTGCTTCAAAAACTGATAGCCTGAGTTGTTCAGCCTTTGGAGGTCACATAAAGGTGGAAGGAGGTAACCAGGGCCACAAAGTAGTCCCCTAATCTCCACTCAGGTCACACACACACACACACACACACACACACATACAGAGAGTAATATATAAAAGAAGTAAGGTAGATAGTGAAAGAGGGAGACACCAACAATTGCCCCGGTTCTACAGACCACCCCCCCTACTCATATGCACACTCATACATACACTCATGTGCACACACTCATGCACACACTCATACACCACACACTCATATGCACACACTCATATGCCACCCCAGCAGGGATGTAATTGAGAGGTGGATCACTTGTCTAGCACGCTCAAAGCACTAGGAAAAAAAATTTTCCTTTTAAATGTATGTGTATGTGTTTTGCCTGAATGTATGTATGTGCTCCACATGCAAGCAGTGCCCAAGGAAGCTGGAAGAGAGAGTCAAGTCTCATAGGACTAGAGTTACAGGTGGTAGTGAGCCACCATGTGGATGCTGAGAATCCGGGTCCTCTGGAAGAGCAGCCAGTGCTCTCAACCATGGAGCTATCTCTTCAGCCCTCAGATAAATATTCTTAAATTGAGTCTTGATTTTGAGGTGAACCAAATTTTAGAAATCTCCTAAGTAGGGCTGAAGTAATGACTCAGCAGTTAAGAGCACTGGCTGCTCTTTCAGTGGACTCAAGTTCAGTGCCCTCACATGGCAGCTCTTCCTATCTGTAACTACAGTCCCAGGGGAACCTGCACCCTCTTCTGGCCTCCACGGGCACCAGGCAAGCACATAGTGCTCATATATACATGTAGCCAGTCACACCCATAAAAAACCATGAATCTTGAAAAACAGATACAAGCTCCTAGGTGAAACCATGAGTGTCCAAGGGGGAGGGAGCGACCGGGCAGCCGTACACCTGCCTAGTTCCTCGGAAGCTGCCTCTATTTCCTGGCTAAGGAGGCTTTGATTGGACCTACCGAGGGTGAAAGTCTTAGCAGGCTGCTTGCACCGCCCAGTGCTGGCTCTTGTGTAGCAGCTCACCTGTTTTCCTCTCAAGAGTTTCTACAGGGCCAGGTCAGCATCCCACCACATCCACACCATAACATCCTCTCTGCCTCAGCATCTCTCTGTTTCTGCATAACATTCAGCTCCTTGCATTTTCATAAACAATTTTCCTACAGTAAATTGCCGGAGCTAAGAATCTGGCTTCAGACAGAGCCTTGCTCACCGGTCCACAGAGTCACCACCAAAGTCAGAATGAAATCTGGCCTTCACTCCTCTGCTCAATCCAGTCACTGCTGTGATTACAACCCTGCAATGACTTTCTTCAGCAGCTGGGGAGAGCCAGTCTCCACACCCCAGCTCAGGAGCCAGGACTGCAAGGATGTCTCCTGACATCTGAGCAAACTTTCTCCTACCTCAGGACATTTGCTGTTTGTCTCCTGACCCCACTGCAGGTGCTACTTTAGGGAACCATTTCTAAGTGCAGTGCCCCTCTCAACTAGGGCAAATTTGTCCCCATCAACATTGGGACAATGTGGCCACATCTGTAGACCCTGTTAATGGGGAGAGCCATGAGCTCTGTTCCCTAGCAACAAAGAGAATGTGAGTGCTGTTAAACTTAGCATGCACCCAGCACCCGGCAGCCTACAAGAGAGCCCAGTATTGACAGCAACACCAGACCAGCACTTACCAGCTGTCTGCACCCTCAACGCCTTGCTGCCTCCGATAAAGCCAGTGAAACCCTGCCAAGGCCAGTATGCCATCCGTAGGCTCCGAATGCAATGAGAATGACTCAATGGAACTTCCAGCTGTCGAGCCTTCGAGAAATGACCAGATCTTACTGTAGCCTGGAGGTCCTCTGTGACCCACTTCTGTAGCGCACCTCTGAATGCTTGTCCCTGTTCATGCACTCGGGGGTTCTTGCTCTTTCTTCTCTTCTCTCCTTGGCTTCAGGTTTCCTGGTGCCTGGCAACTTTCCTGGCCCCAACACAGCTCCCTGTGTGAGAGACTGGGAGGAGCTACAGCCCGCAAGCTCTCTACTCACAAGGTAACTTACACATTCTAGAGAGGACCCCATACCCCGGAGAGAGGAGACAGGAAACTGAAGGGATATGGTCAGGGAATCCCCCAACACCCTTTTTCTGCTTTTGAGACAAGTTTTTATTGTGTAATCCAGGCTAACTTCAAACACACAATCCTCTGGCTTCAGCTTCTTGGGTCCTGGGGTTTACAGGAGTGTACTACTGCTCTGGATAGAAACTATGCTTAATGCACTGGGTATAAAACAATGAGCATCTGCTGGGGCGGCCTGCCTCTGTCCTCCCATTCATTACAGCTCACATGCTAGAAACCTGATGCTCATGCTCATCCCATAATGGTACTTGGAGCCTTTGGAAGGTGAAAAAAATCAACCCATCCATGGCTAGTGGGTTAGTGGGTATGGAATGTGGCTGTGTGATAAATGTAGGCGCTCTCCAAAAGGCTTGCTCTGGTTCCGTGTTATCACACAGCGAGAAGACCCTTGCCAGATGCCAAATACAAGCCAGCATCATGTTCTTGGAATTCCCAGCCTCCAGAACCGTGAGCTAAATAACCCTCTAATTTTTTTTTTTATAAGCTATACAGCTTCAGATATTTTGTGTAAGCAACAGAAAGTAGACTGAGGTGGCAGGCAAGCAGAGAGAGGTTGGGCTAGAAATGCTGAGAGGCTGAGGGATGTCACTCAGGGGCAGGAGGCCTGGCTTCTGTCCAGAGCTCAGGGGTGGAATTGTATAAGGAAGCTAGGTTGGAAGCCAATGGGAAAGGAGGTGGGGAATGAGGCGGAGTCAGGAACTGCACCAATGCGCATGTGTGCCCTTGAAAGAAGCAGCTAGACTGTTCAGAATACACCTCAAGAGGAGTAGAGGGTCTCAGGTGGGAAAGGCCAAAAGGGAGTTCTGAAAAGCAGAAGTCACCGAAAGAAGGTGGAAACAGGAAGCTTCCTGTTAAGGAAGAAGAGTTTTGACATCGATGAGAGAATCTTTCAAGGCTAATTTTGTGTGTCAGATCAGTTGAACTATGGCATTGCAAATATATGATTACTATTATTCTGGGTGTTTCTGTGAGGCTATGCTTGGGTCTGATGAACATTTAAAACTGAAGATTGTTCTCCATAATGTGGGTGAAGGAAAGGGGACCAATGATGGAAGGGGATGTCTCAGCAAGCCCATACCAAGACATCTCCCTGAGGGACCAGCCACAAGACGGTATAGCATAGAATAGAGTTTATTCAGGGCATGGAGAGGGGAGCCAGGAGGGTAGTAGAGGCAGAGAGAGAGAGAGAGAAAGAGAGAGAGAGAGAGAGAGAGGAAGGGAAGGAAGAGAAGAGAAGAGAGGAGAGGAGAGGAGAGGAGAGGAGAGGAGAG
>NW_021604600.1:4198156-4215377 GCF_004785775.1 Grammomys surdaster
GGAGAGGAGAGAGAGGTAGAGGTAGAGGAGTAGAGGTCGGCCATGACCACGTGGAGAGAGGGGGAAGGGAAGGGGGAGGGGCAAGGGGCAGAGAGAACCCACAGGCGAGGGGTCAAGGGATCAAGAGAGTGAGGAGGAGGCAAGCAGCCCCTTTTATAGTGGGCAGGCCTACCTGGCTGTTGCCAGGTAACTGTGGGGAGGAGCATACCTGGCTGTTGCCAGATAACTGTGGAGGTGTAGTTTAGACAGAATACTAACAGGTGGGGTCAGCTGGAGGTTCACTAGAACGAAATAGTTACCTCCCTCAGAGCTAGGGACTTGGCAGTAGATGGCCAGCGAAGGAATAGCTATCAGCTGTTTCAGAATCTCTAGCTAGCCCATAGTCCACGGGCAATTTACATTTGCCAGCCTCTATAAGCATATAAGCATACGAGCAGGTTCCTCAAAGTCAAACACAAAGGCATCCCCCCCACACACATACACACACACACACACACACACACACACACAGAGAGAGAGAGAGAGAGAGAGAGAGAGAGAGAGACAGAGACAGAGAGACAGAGACAGAGAGACAGAGATTTAACAAACAAGTCAATCAATTAATAGAAGCTTACAAAAAGGTTCAAGTATTAAAAATAAAAAATCTTAGCTGGCCAGTGGTGGTTCATGCCTTTAACTCCAGCACTTGGGAGGCAGACAGTGGGTCTCTTTGAGTTTGAGCCCAGCCTGGCCTACAGAGTGAGTTCCAGGACAGCCAGGGCTATACAGAGAAACCCTGTCTCAAAAAACAAACAAACAAGCAAAGTTAGCACCCTACTCCAAGAACGTTTATTTATTAGAAAGAGCCTAACCATTTCATTGACAGAGTCCCCATGCCATAATTCACTCATGGGTCAGAGGCACTGGTTGTGCTCAATGGTGCCAGGTTCCCCTTAGATCGCCAGCACTGTAAAACCAAAGCACTGAGTGTGCTCAGAGTCCAGCAGGCCCCACTGAGAAGCTCACACCTGGCTCACCACTGTTTGCTAGATCTCCCCCCCCCCCCATTTTCTCCACAAACTGCCCTTCCCCACTCTAGGCAACCACCAGTTGGCTGGGTCTTGGGCTGGATTAGAACCCTAACCCCGTGAGGTCATGAGCATGCAGCTCAGTAAGTGCTCTAGCACTGAGCCAGCACAACAGACAGCGGTGACACTATGTGTATATATAATTCTTGATTTCCCTGCCTCTGTCTTCTGAGTGCTGTCAGGAATGGCTCACTTCACTTGTCTATTCTGGATGTTTTTACAACTGGAGTTAGCCAATATGTAGGCTGCTGGTCTGCCTGTATGGCTTTGAAGTGCTTCCAGGTTGCAGTGTGGATCAGAACCTCGTTCTTTTTCATGCCCTAATAGCACCCCTCTGACTTCCTAGAGCACGCCGTAGCCATCCTTTCCTCTGTGTTGGCATTGCAGGGCCTTTCCCTCTGGGGCTGTCAAGGATAGAACTTCTGTGTCTTGTGTGAAGTATCAGCTGTCCAAGAGAAGTGTGGGCATATCCTTCTCCCCACATCCCAGTACCCACAATTGCAATGGAGGCACAGTATTGTGATGTGTGTGACATTGTGTTGGGCATCTCATTGACCTTCCAAGTCTCTGCTTCCTCAGATGGAGATATGTCATGAGACCACTTGTCTACTATTCTAAAGCTCTGAACACCAAAGACTTTTTGGTGAATTTGTATTAAACCCATGCAGTACAAAGTTGTCAGGGTGGAGCCTATGTAAAGGTTTTATTGTTATTTATTTAGGTGCTGAGGATGGCACTCGGGGCCTTGTACATGCTGTTCTCTCTCACTGAGTCATACTTCTGAACCATGACTCAAACTTTGTGGTGGTTTGAATATGTTTGGCCCAGGGAGTGGCGCTATGAGGATGTGTGGCCTTGTTGGAGGAAGTGTGTCATTGTGGGAGTAAGCAATGAGATCCTCCTCCTCCTAACCAAGTGGGAGCCAGTCTTCTCTTAGTGGCCTTCAGATGAAGATGTAGAACTCTCAGCTCCTCCTGTAGCATGCCTGCTTAGATGCTGCCATGCTCCCACCTTGACAGTAATAGACTGAACCTCTTAACCTGTAAGCCAGCCCCAATTACGTCTTGTCCTTATAAGAGTTGCCTTGGTCATGGTATCTGCTCACAGCAGTAAAACCCTAACTAAGACAACCTTATTCACAACCTTTACTTTTCTTATAAAAAGTTCTGTCTGGGGAGGAGGAGATGGCAATGTGAGGACCAGAGCTTACAGTGCCAGCATGAGAATCTGAGTTCAAACCCCCAGCACCTGTGTAAACAAAGCCAGGAATGGCCACATACAACTATAACCCCAGGGTTAGAGGACATGGAGATAAGAGGCTCATTGGACTCAGCGGCCACCAGCCTGGCTGAAAATATCAAATTCCTGGTTCAGTGAGAAACCCTCAGGGCTGGAGAGATGGCTCAGCGGTTAAGAGCACTGCACTGGCTGATCTCCCAGAGGAGACAGATTCAATTCCCAGCACCCAGATGGCAGCTCACATCTGTCTGTAACTCCAGTTCCAGGAGATCCACCACTCTCACACAGACACACATGCAGGCAAAACATCATCAATGCATATAAAATGAAAAATAAATTATAAAAAAGAAAAAATAGAGAAACCCTGCCCTGTAGAGGAGGATACTTAACATGGCACAACATGCATGCCTGCACGGGTTAGACACACAGTATCAAAGTTCTTTAGTCAATAAATGAAATAAAAAAATTCTGTTCTCAGGTGGAAATGTCTCAAGTGGAAACACGGCTGTGTTTGCTTCTTTGCCCCAGGTACTACCAGTGGTCCTTAAAAAGCAGGAAGACAGTGCCCTTCCCCCAGTAATAATGCCATTTGAGCCAGGCTAATTTTGCCTGCTATGCAGTATTCTAGTAGCTCAAACAGGTTTTGCAAGTGTTTGTTGGCCAAGAGGCCAAGTGTGGAAGCAGGAGCCCCCGCTCTCCAGTGCATCTCCCCAGAACAACCCCTCGGTGTATACAGGATACAGAAGCTGGTGACTGAAGGTTACCAGGCAAAGCTGCCAGGAGATACCCTATGCTTTCCGCGGGCAGCACCCACCACAGATCTTTATAGGATTTCTGCTTAGGAAATAACAGTGTCAGCATATCACAAAGATAGAGTTTTGGGACCTGGGAAGTTAAAATATCACCCATTAGAAGGCTCAAGTCAAGGGTCAGTGGCCTTGACAAGAGTGATCTTCAAGTCCCTGAGAAACAACCTGGGTTAAGTGTATTGTCATAGCCCACAAAAAAGGCTATCTACACAGAGTTGGCAGAAGGCCAAGACTACGTCACACAGTGCACATGGGCACATGAACATACACACACATATATACACACAAACTGGCAGGAGACTAAGACTATGTCACATAGTGCTCATGGGCAGGTGAACACACACACACACACACACACACACACACACTTTTCCCCCATTTTGATTCAGAGGGCTTCATGCTTACAAGGCAAACAGGTGATCAACTGATTGTATCCCTAGCCCTAAATTAGTGGGTTTTGTTTGTTTGTTTTTTTGTTTTTGTTTTTGTTTTTTTGTTTTTGTTTTTTGTTTTTCGAGACAGGGTTTCTCTGTATAGCCCTGGCTGTCCTGGAACTCACTCTGTAGACCAGGCCAGCCTCGAACTCAGAAATCTGCCTGCCTCTGCCTCCCAAGTGCTGGGATTACAGGCATGCACCACCACAGCCCGGCTAAATTAGTCGTTTTTAAAGTTAACTGAGCTCAACTGAAGCCAGGGAGTTTGTTCGAATTTCTCTTCCGTTTTATCTAAAGGCATGAAATTCTGAGTTTTCTACATCTGGTCTAGAGAATTTGGGATCAAAGGCAAGGCAGGGTGGAGTGTGCAGGCATACTGATGAGGGACATCCATTGTCTGAAGCTTACAGTTAGTAAGGTTTGAAGATGTGCTTCTGGAGGGAATTTATGATAGGCATGGTGTGTTGGTATAAACGAGAACATCCCCATAGGCTCGTATATTTGAATACTTGGCCCCCAGTTGGTGGAACTCTTGGGAAGGATTAGGAGGTGTAGCCTTTTTAGAGGAGGTGTGTCACTGGGGCAGGCTTTGAAGTTTCCAAAGCCCACACGATTCCTAGTCAGCTCTCTCTGCTTTGTCTTTGGGGATCAGATGTTAGTTTTTAGTTACTGCTTCAGTGTCATGCCTGCCTGCCTGCTGCCATGCTCTCCTCCATGATGGTCATGGACTAGAACCCTCAGGAACTGTAAGCCCAAACAAACTCTTTGTTTGTAAGAGGCAAGAGATATTGTTGTGCAATGCCAGACTTGCTGTGAATTCTTATCAGTCCCTCATGTGGGAATTAATCCCAGGGGCATACAGCCGTTACAAATTTGGCAAATGGATGTGACTCACATACCTTCTTTTGGGAAGTCACAATATCTACATGTCTCCATTGATACCTGTTCTGGAGTTCTGTCAGCTACACCATTGACGGGGGAAAAAGCTTCCCATGTAATTCAACACTGTCTTGAGGCATGGAGTGCTTGGGGCCAACCTAAGATTCTAAAAACGGATAATGGACCAGCTTATGTGTCCAAAAAGTTTTCCCAGTTTTGCAGGCAGATGGGGGTTACTCATCTGACAGGTCTACCTTATAATCCACAAGGACAAGGCATTGTCGAACGTGCACATCGTACTTTGAAGACTTATCTATTAAAACAGAAAGGGGGAATGAAAGACATTCTTCCCCCAGTTCCCAGAGTAGCCATATCTATGGCACTCTTTACTCTCAATTTTTTAAATTTAGATGATCATGGTCGCACAGCGGCTGACCGCCACTTCGCAGAACCTGATCGACCAAAGGATCTAGTGAAATGGAAAGATGTTCTGGCTAATAAATGGAAAGGACCGGATCCTATTTTGATAAGATCCAGGGGAGCTGTTTGTGTTTTCCCACAGAATGAAGAAAGCCCATTTTGGATCCCAGAGAGATTAACAAGGAAGGTCGGAGAACCGGACCAAGATGCTGCCAGCGACCAACAACCCAGTGATGCTGTGGATCCTCCATCTCTGGGTTCCTAGTATTTTGGGGGTTCAGAGATGGGCCATAATGAATACATTCCCTATTCCTATGCCAGTGATGCATAATGCTCAGGTGTTTCCATGCTTTTTTGCGACCAATAAAACGCTGTGGAAACTAACAATAGTTATGTTTTGAAGGGGAGCCTATGTTTTATGATCATTCCCTCCCCTAATAAAACCAGTCAGTATATCCAAATTTATAACCAGTCCACAGCATGGTTGCTAATCCCTTTGATCAATGGCTTCTTTGTGGCATTAACAGAAGCTGCACAGATTTATCTTCCATGGTTATGATTAATGGAGGCAAGGCTGCCAAAGGACAGTTAAAATACGATTGGAAAGGACGGGCAGGGTCAAGAAGTGTTTCCTGGATGACCTCAGTCATTTCTTATTCTCCTTTTAGGGAGTTGGCCTTTAAACCCACACCAGTATGTGTTTGGCCCCCTTTTATCTGGCTTGTTAGTAATGATAGTACTATTTGGAAAGATACCCTACGATGTATTCCTAAAATTTGTTTTTATAGACTTTGTTGGAATGCTACTGCCTTTCCTTTTGCTTTGGTAATTTGGCTACCTAGATTTGTATCTGTGCCGGTTGAGGCACCTAATAGTTTAAGCACTTTTAGAGTGAAGAGAGATTTTGGTATCTCTGCCATTATAGTTGCCATCATTGCCACAACAGCTGTGGCTGGCGCAGTTACCACCTCTGCTTTGGCCCTTTCCTCTTCAGTACAGACAGTAGCCACTATTAATCATCTGTCTGCCTCGGTCACGTCAGCACTAGATGAACAGGTCTCTGCCAACTCACAAATCCTGGGAAGATTAATGCTAGTGAATCAACGCATTGACCTCGTTCAGGAACAGATTGACATGTTGTGGCAATTAGCCCAATTGGGCTGCGAACAAAAAATGGCGGGACTTTGTGTTACCTCTATTCAATATGAAAATTATACTAGAGCAGCAAATTTTTCTAAAACTTTATCTCAGTTTTTATTACAGAATTGGACTGTAGAGTTTGAAGAGACGCTTCGGAAGTTACGCTTTGCGATTATAGAAGTGAATTCTACCAGACTTGATTTGTCCCTGACCGAAGGACTGTCTACATGGATCTCTTCAATATTTTCTTATTTTAAAGAATGGTTGGGGGTGGGTCTTTTCGGAGCCTTGCTCTGCTGTGGGCTGGCGCTCGTGTTGTGGCTCCTTTGCAAGCTCAGGTCACAGTGACAACAGGATAAGGTGGTGATTGCCCAGGCACTTGTAGCACTGGACTAAGGGACTGGATAGCCATGATTAACAACCGCCCCAAAGACCTGTTAAGACAAGGCCATAATCTGTAATACCATCTCCTCCCCCTGCCAAATGGCCCTGGCACCTCTGGGAGTTTTTCTCCATTGCACAAGAGTTGGGCATTTTGGCTTCCCTAATTCTTTCTCTCTATCTGTCCCAGGAACCAAATCCAGACTCAAGAAGGGCTCGGGTTCCCATTGCACCTTGAGGACTGTGATATGGTTGTTCTCACACTCGTTAAGCTCGGGAGGGCTCGAGTTCCCATTGCACCCCGAAGTGAGTGTAGAGACACGGGCCTGCCTCACTTATTGAGGAGGAGAAAATCTAGACCTCTCTCCTTTTGATTGGTTTGTGTCTGCCCGGCCTGAACTCTTTCACTTTTCTATGGCCTCTTCTTAGGATCACTTTTAAATAAAAAAGGGGGCAGATGTGGGAAGCTATCCTTATCACATCATTGCCATTAACAAGTCTGTGCGCATGCGCTGGAAGGTTTTCCCGCCTTTATTAATCTGACAGTTGGAACACGTCATGTGGCCTGAGGCAACAGGAGCCCATCAGAGACTGCCACGTCCCAGGCGAGCTTAGCTTTCTATATAAGGGAAGGGTTTTAGGCCCTTGGGGTCCCTCCTCGTTTGTGAAGCTTATGCTCTCCCTCTCAAGATGCATTAAAGCTTATACTGCAGAAGGATCCTGAGTGTGCCGCGTCTTTCCTGCTGGCGGGAGGTTGCGCGGGACAACAGCAATAGGAAAGTAACTTAGACACATAGCAAGTCTGTGGTAGGATTTAGGATAGAATAGCCCAGAATATCAAGCCACCCAGTAGCTGCACAAACCAAGGCTTTGGGAAATTTAAAGTGCCTGTTACAAAGCCACCTGGCTGGTGAGGTGGGAAGCAATGGAGCTAGAACTGTGTGGCTTCAGAACAGACAAAGGAACCCTTTTGTGCTACTCATTCCCCTCTAGGCAATGGACAGTGCCACAACCACTTGCAGACAGCTTGGCTATTTCTGAAGCAAACACATACTGACCACAGGTTCCAGCTGCTTACCTCCCCAGTCATTATCAGAAAGGATATATCAGCATAAGGATGTCCACTATTGCTCATGGTACTGGGACCACAGAGAAGCCAATTCAAACGTCCATTAGCAGAGGAGCTGATGAACATACTGTTGGGTATCCAAGCAACAGGGACAAGCACTAAAATCAGCATGCCAAGTGAAGCAAGCAAGTCCCAAAGTATGTAGAGCATGTGATGGACCACAGACACATCTGCAGAGACTTCAGACATAACTTGGTTGTCTGCTGGTGAGGCTGGGGGAGGGTGACAGCACTTGGGACACTAGAAAGGACACTGGTTGTTATTTTGTGGTGATAATTTTGTAGATACATGAATCCTCCAGCCTTGTATTTTCAGTGTGTGTGGTTCTCAGCTTCCAGAACACCATTCGCCTATTGTTTCATTTGGTCCTTTAATTAATTAACCTATTTAATTTATTTATCTATCTTTATTTTCTGTTTATATTTACTAATTGATTGATTGTGTCTGTATGAGTCTCCTTCTACATAGGAGATCAAACTCAGGTCACCAGGCTTCATGGCAGGAGTCTTTACTGAGACATCTTGCTGGTCTTATTTTTTATTTTTATTGTTTTACCTTGAAAAAAAAAGGTATTAACTGCTTGCTGTCTGTGTGAATGCGTGGTCATGAATGTGGGAGACTCATGGTGTGAGTTGTGCTCACCTGCCAGTAACTGAAGGACCTCTGGGATCCGCCTTGCATGTAAGTGGAGAAGGCAGCCACAGGGGGGCGCACAGAAACAGACTTCGGGGGGGGGGGGAAACAAGAACAAAACTTTAGCAACCTCCTTTAGAAAAAGGCTCAAATAAATAAATAAATCCCAAATTTATACCACAGATACATCACTGATGATTCTTTTATAAATCTCCTCCCTGGAGAGCACAGAGTCCTCACATCTCTGATCTGGCTGACTTAGACATTAGCCCAAGAAAGTGGATCACCTCCTCACTGTCGATGTGATCGCCCTGCATGAACATTTGGAAACATCCCTTCTCAAACTTTAAATGCATATACTCAACTAGGGTAGGTGTTCTCAACCTGTGGGTCCCAACCCCTTTGCTAGGGGCTCAAATGACCCTTTCCAGGGGTTGACTGAGACCATTGGAAAACAGATTTATCCAAAAACATGATTCTTAGCAGTAGCAAAATTATAGTTAAGAAGTAGCAACAAAAATAATTTTATGGCTAGGGATTCACCACAACATGAGGTGCTGTATTAAAGGGTCACAGCATTAGGGAGGTTGAGAACCACTTTTTTAGGGGATTTTGTTCAAATATAGAGCTTGACTTGCAAGGTCTGGGATGTGACTAGAAGATGCTGCTACTCTAGGCCAAAGGACCACAAGCTTAGGTCAGCATTGAAGACTTCAAGAGAAGTAGGTTCAACCACAGAGAACAGGACTGCTGCAATCTGTCTCTGATTGCCATTGTAAGTGGTCCAGGGATGCCTTACTTGCCCTCCTTGAGGACACGAGACTCCTCCATCCTCAAGGGTTTGCTTCATCTACTGGGACCAAAGAATTACACTGTCACTCTCCTGTCACAGCCAGGGGAGAGGAAGTCACTGGGGCACTGTAGAGCCTTGGGTCCCTGAGGTCCACATCAAGGGTGAGTGCATCCCACTGGGCAAAACTCTCACAAACAGTGAGACTATAACAGAGTGTTCTTGCGACTGCCATGTTACCAGCTCTGTTACTGGAAGAGAGGGCACTGCCCAAAGACAGAGGCCAATAGAACTTGATCCTAGAGGGGACCAGTCAAATAAACCATAGTGCACCCGGAGGCAGGAATGCTCAGCTACCAGATAATGAAGTATGTCTATGGAGACGACACTAGGGTGCCATTTTTTATTTGGGGAAAAATAGCATTCACGAGCCACGCGTTCCTTCCAAGGACAGTGCAGAGTCTTAGAAAGCACACTTGGGGGCTGCTAGGTACAATTTGGTCTCAGGGCAAGGTTGTGTAATTGGAAACGGGTCAAGGTAAGATGACAAAGGACAAACTGCCTACCTCAGATGGGATTCAATATCTGATGTCATTTGCAAGGAGACACACAGGAAGCAGGTCACACCAGACCGTGCGCTTCCCAGCTAACCTTTCTCCAAAACAGCTACAAGAGGAGGTGGCTCTGTCCACTTGTCTGTCCAGCACATCTTATTCCCATTTCTAGAAACTCCAAACCAGTTTCCTTCCAGAAACAAGTGGAGGCATGGCACCACTGTCTGTCCCTCCACGGTATTTGATACATAGTTGAGCATGTGACCATATGGGAACCAAAGAGAGTCTGGCCAAGGAAATCAGGCTTGTCTAATCTGTTAAGGAATCTCCGCTTCCCCCTGACCTTGAGTCCTTGAGGACCTCAGCTGAGGTTTTCAAGATCCTAACAGAGAAAACATTTGCTAGAGAGTAAAGACAAGACGAAGCCTACCTGAGAAGCCACACTGAGTCGGCCATCTGAGTGGCTGGAGCAGGTCAGACCCTAAGCTTTCGATTCGGAGCCAGGTGAGCCAACCTTTTTGCTTCCAACTAGTTTGAACTGAGGAGCTTGTTTGTCTGTGCTAATAGACACACCTAGGACCCCGATGCAATGTCCCATCCTCTGTGGGCTTGTTTCTTCTAAAACTTTTTTATTTTTTATTTTTTTTTATTTTTTTTTTTTTTTTGGTTTTTCAAGACAGGGTTTCTCTGTGTAGTTCTGGCTGTCCTGGAACTCACTTGGTAGACCAGGCTGGCCTCGAACTCAGAAATCCGCCTGCCTCTGCCTCCCAAGTGCTGGGATTAAAGGCGTGCGCCACCACCGCCCGGCAACTTTTTTATTTTTAAAGATTTATTTATTTATTTTATTTATGAGTACACTGTAGCTGTCTTCAGACACACCAGAAGAGGGCATCCAATCTCATTACGGATGGTTGTGAGCCACCATGTGGTTGCTGGGATTTGAACTCAGGACCTCTGGAAGAGCAGTCAGTGCTCTTAACCGCTGAGCCATCTCTCCAGCCCCCTAAAACTTTTTTTGAAAGAGCAGACTGCTAGACACAGAGACTCTTTTCCTTTAGAAATATATTATTTTTTTATACTGCTCAAAAATAGAAGTGTACGCTTTTGTATATAATTGATGAGACAGGCCGGGCGGTAGTGGCTCATGCCTTTAATCCCGGCACTTGGGAGGCAGAGGCAGGCGGATTTCTGAGTTCGAGGCCAGCCTGGTCTACAGAGTGAGTTTCAGGACAGCCAGAGATATACAGAGAAACCCTGTCTCGAAAAACCAAAAAATAAAACAAAAACAAAAACGATGATGAGACGGAGAGAGCCTGTGGGAAAGTAACCTCCCGCGTGGCCCTGTGCAGTTCCTCCTGCAGACAGCAGGGGGCCGTTTGAGACGCGTCCCAGCAAGGACGTGGTTATCACACAGTGAAGGACTCTAATAATGATTTAGGTGGTGGAACATCCTTGAGGTGATCCAGGCAGGGTTATCCAAAGGCTGGTGACTGACCTACTGCTTGGCATTTTCAGGAAGCAGTAGTTTGTTAGAACGTGGGAAAGCTGCAGCCACAGAGGACTAAAGGCTGGCGCAGAAGTTGGGGAGGTAATAAGGAAGCCATGCTGGTCCCACCTTCTGCTGTCAGCAAAGGGAGAGCCACTGAGAGCACACGAATCTCACTGCTTGTTATGAGATGAAGGCCGTTATAATAGCGAGCACTGTAGCATTCAGAGGGCACTGGCCCTGGTACGTTAATGGACGCTTGTCATCAGGAGGCTAAAGCCAAGAGGATGACGCATTCAAAACCGACTTAGGCAATATTGCAAGTTCTACCTAGACAGCTTATTGAGACCGTGTCTGAAACCAAACACAAAACCAGGAGTAAAGGGACATGGTATAACTTATGACGTCTGAGCACTTGCAACTACCCGCTTCTTCCAGCCAAGGGTAGAGAAAGCACAGACTCTGTGCGGCTGTAGGGTCAACAGGCACCACAGAGGCAAGCAGTGTTTCCCAAAACATGGTTGAGGTCCCATATGTGCCTTCTCAACCTTAAGGCAGCTTCCTATGGGACGTGGTGATAGGCCTGGGGCTAGGTGTTTTGAACTGCCAGTGAATGTACCTGAGAAGTCCAGGGGTGGGGCCTAGTTAAGAACCAGCAACACCAGTAATCCTGAAAATGGTCATGAAAGTAACTTAATAAACAGAGAGTATCTTTGTTTCTCACGGAGCAAAGCTCCGTAATTGGCTTGCACTCCCTTGAGCCCTCTCTTGTTGCCTTCTCTTTCTTACAGATACACGTCTCTTACAGGTGTGCATCAAGTTTGAGGAGGCGAAACAACTTATCCAGGTCACACACTAGCTGAATCACAGGGACCAGACGCAAAGTGGAGGGACAATGACATCCCAGGATATTGTGTCCATCCTTCCTAGGCCGAGGATGGAGTCACTCTGTCTTTCTAGAGCAAGATAGCAGAACCTTCATTTTAAAATGTGTCCTGTACTCAGCATAGGCCATTGCTTCTGTGAACTTTGGGTGGACATACTAGGGCCAAATCCCATGCTGCAGTAACATGAGGCTCTTCCAGTGTGAATGTGAAGTGGCTTGTGTGTTGAAGGCCTGGTCCCCCGTTCTAGGTCTAGCCTCTAAAGGAAGATGACATTCCCAGGCTCTGACTTAATGGATAGGTTTAGGCATGGATTCACAGCAGGTGACATTCCTACCTCCAAAGTTTAACTGGACACTGACCACAGACCCCAGGGACATGGGTCATGAAGCTGGCTCCATGCTGACTCAACCCCCATGACAGACCTTCAGCAAAAACACCTGGAGTCTCAGACTTGTGATGGCACAAGTTTTGGTCTGCTGATATCTTAGTTTGTTTCCATTTCTATAACTGAATCCAAGAGCCTGGGTAATGTATACAGCATAAAGCTTCATCTCCTCATGGTTCCAGAGGCTGGGAGTCCAAGGTGGAAAGGTTACATCTAAGAACTTGCTGGATGAAACTCTAAGATTTTTAAAAAAAAAAAAATTTAAGATTTATTTATGTATATGAGTACACCGTTGCTCTCTTCAGACACACCAGAAGAGGGCATCAGATCCCATTACAGATGGTTGTGAGCTACCATGTGGTTGCTGGGAATTGATCTCAGGACCTCTGGAAGAGCAGTCAGTGGTTTTGAAGAGGAACTTTGGAACACTTGTCTCCCCTGATGGGAGAGGCTAATTAACATTCCTCTGTCAGAGGAGGAAGGGAGAGGCTGATTCACATTCCTCAGACCACAAGGAAGGGAACCCACCTGCGGGTGGGAAAGGCACATAGACACATTCCGCAGGACCGACTAACCCTTGCCACTTACAGACAAGGAAGGTCCTTGCCACCTCATTTCCCAAAGATCAATCAGTTTAAAAGTCACACTGTTCTGCCAATCATTGTGCCTAGTTACTGTTTCTCTAGTCCACCCCTTAAACTGTATAAAAACTGACCAGATGGGCTGCCTGGGGTCGACACTCCACCTCCGGTGTAGACGGCCCCAATGCACTGGATCATTAAAATTCCTCTTGCTTTTTGCATCTGTTGGTTCACTCGGGGTCTCCGGTAAGCTAAGGCTCCCCAAGAGTCTTACACTTTTAACTGCTGAGCCATCTTTCCAACACCCAGGAACTAACTCTAGATTTTTAAGGAAGCCCAGAGTACCACATAGTGAGAGTGGCAAGCACTCAAAAGGTAAAGTCATCTTCTGGCTGGCCCAAAAGCATGGGCACAGCGTGACACCTCTTCCGTACCCTCTACAGTCCTCCCACTGGTCCAGTCCAGCATCTTTGTGCAGCGCTGGGAGTTAAAGGTGGGGAAGAAGGAATTCTCTGTTGAACCCTTAGCTCATCCATTGATCCTTTCAATACAACACACAACAGCCTGTGACAGCCCAGCCTCAGCTCCACGATTCACAGTCCCTTATGTCGATCAGTTTCCCTATGCATCCTCACACATAGTTTTTCCTGCCACTTCCTTAGTAGTAACTCTTGTTTCTCCATAAAAATAAAACTTTTGGAGGAAGGGGGACAGTGAGGGGGGAGGGGTGCTTTGATAATACAGGCACTTAAGAGATAACCACTGATCCAGAAATGACACCCTCAATCCTAATCATGTTTCCCCAGGTCTTACCTCCAAATGCCATTAACCTCTGACCCCCAAGGATAAAGTTTCCCACAGATTCAGGTATAAAGTGCAGCACTTGGCTTCCACAGATCTTGTTCCACTCTGATAAACTTCCAGCATGGTCACATTCCTCCAGACCTCAGCCCCTGCCAGCATTGAGCTTTAACCTCAACCCCTGAGGCTGAAGTGCTTAGTGGTTAACGAGGTCGAGCGCTTTAACAGCCTCCTATGCGACGCTCTTTCTGCTTTATTGAGACACAAACATCTGCATTAATGCAGCAGCTTCTGCTGCCCTTACAGGCATCCCAAGGTCTGCACTTATCAGAAGACACCATTGGTGTGTGTGTGTGTGTGTGTGTGTGTGTGTGTATACATGTGAAGCCCCGAGGTCCAGTCAGGTGTCTCCCTAGATTCCTTTCCACCTTACACTTTGAGACAGAGTCTCTCACTAAAACTGAAGCTTGCCAATCTGTCTCTGTCCCACTCTCCAGCACTGGGATTATAGGTGCACACTGCTGTGTCTGGCTTTTATGTGGGTGCTGGGGATTGATTGACCTTTGGATTTTTTCTGATACTCACAAGGCAAGCACTTCACTAACTGAGCCCTGGCACCTTTTGACACATACCCAGTGGCTCTGGCTTTAGACAGGATGTGTTTCAGAGAGCTCACAGGACAGGCGCAGACTCGTGCTGGTCTGTGCGGGTGCAGTGGTTCTCAGACCTCTCAGACGGGGGAACCTCTCACTTTGAAAGACCTCAGAAAGCTTTTGCAGTCAAATGTTCTGGTCATGAGCTACCCTTACATGCAGGAACTTGTGTTAGGTAGAGTATTTCCAGAGTTATTAGACACTTAGGAAACCATTTTAGATAGTTATTGATCCTAAGATAACAACACCCCCTCCCTGCATATTTATTTAAATTGGCTCCACTTCCCTGTTCAAATCAGCTCACTGTCCTTGGTGTTTGCAGTCTTTCTGTTTTCTTTCTTTTCTGTCATCATGGAACCCATGCCGGCTTTGACCAGCCTGCCCCAGCATCCCCTAGAGCACCTACAACATTGGACTCTGCACACTTCCTTAAGACATGGCTTCAGAGCAGACAGCTGGATTCTCATGGCTGCCCTGCACACTCTGCCGCTGGAGAACTCCACAGAACACTCCCGAGCTAAAGAGGACAAAAGGGAAATATCCCCTGTGCTGGGACCAGTGTTATAGGCATCATCTCAAGGCATCCGCTTGATGAACCGTCTGTGCACTGTTATCATCCTGCCTTTCAGATGAGAAAATCAGGGCTTAGACACTTCAGATATTTGCTCTGAATCTTCATACTCGCCTGCAGTTGCTGTAGATGAAGGCAACCTTGTGAAGCCCTTGAAACCCCAACCTCCAGAACCATGAACACAGTAAACCTTTCTGCTTTATAAATTATCCAGGCTCTGAAAATCAGCTATAGCAATGACAACAGCAGCAAATGAACGGAGATATCAGGATCCAAAAATTCCAACAGTAAAAGTCTGGGTTGAAAGATCAGAGGGGAAAGAGTGTGGTGTTTTCTCATTGCAACGGGCAGCTCCTGGCCAATCAGGGAGAGCCTGAGAGCCAAGGCTCACCTGTCTGCAGGCTAGCTCTTCCTGTGTACCATTTTTAACCATTATCATACCTGTGGACACCTGCTATAGCAGGGTACTGAGGTTTGGTTTGTTGCTATGCATTGTAATGCTACATTCTGTTCTAGAAAGTTCTAGGTCTACTGTGAATTCTCACATTACCAGTTTTTATTGTGCAAATCTTGTTCCTCAATCTAAAACTACTGGTTAAATAAAATGTCCACAGCAAATTACTGGAGGGATTAGAGGTAGGAGGGTTCTGAGTTACCTGACGGGGTGACAGAAGGAAAGGGGAGGAAGAAGACTGAGGAGGAGAGAGAAGGAAGCCTCCGAGAGGAGGGAGCACATAGCCAGGAGAAACAGAAAGTATTTGAGGTGTACCCCTGGTGAGTTAGCTAGGTCAGCAGTTAGAAAAGTACATTAGGGGTTACTTCCAAATAATTGTCATAGCCAAATAAGCCAGACTCAGAAATTCAAATAGCACACGTTTTCCCTCATACACAGAATTCAGATTTAAAAATATATAGACCTATGGATATGACAAGAGAGTAGAGGGGACCATCAGGGAAGGATATGTCCTAAAGAGAAGTAGCAGGAAGGGACAAAGGCAGGAGATGGAGGTAAGCAAAGAAAAATAGGTACTGCACGCATTCACACGTGTGCGCGTATGTGTGTGCGCACGCATGCGCACACACATTTCTCCTGTGTAGAACATCGATGTAAATTTACATATGTGTGTGCACACACACATTTCTCCTGTGTAGAACATTGATTTAAATTTACATACATGTGTGTGGGTCTTGAACCTGGAAAGGGGGCACTGTGAGAAGGGAGCTGAAGAGGGAGGAGGGGAAGAGAGAGCCCGAGAACACCTGAGACATACAAATAGAGAGAGTTTGGGGGAAGGAAGGGAGGGAACCAGTTAGAGGGAGGCAAGAGAAGGATGTTACTCGAGTAAAAGGACAAGGGTATGAAATGCCACTGTGAAGTCCATTGCATGATCTCGTCACTACTCTTTAAAACAGAGGAAAACACGTAGGGCGTGTGGGGAAGGGAGAGGGTGAACGGTGGACAGAGACCAGGGAGAATGACTGGGGTGGTGAGTGGAAGCTATAAACTAAAAAATATAAAATGAACAAAAAATTAGTAAGAGAAAAGTCACTGAAACAAGGGGTGTAGATCGAAAATGCACATAGCTCTCCCAAATGGCCACGATGTCTTTCTTCCTACTCTTTATCACCCTGGGTAAAGGCAGAGGTGACAGCCACAGTCCAGTGGCTACTTCTGGCCCTCACATATGGCCATCACGAGCTCCGTAGAGCTCTGTAGAGCTCAAAGGGTTCCTACGTTGTGCCACCACTGGGGCTGGGTCATGGCTGTCTCTCCTACAGAGGTGCATGTTCTGCCATTGGTGGCAGCTCCCCCTGTCCTGCCTTGCTAGATATACAGTCTTCCTCTGAAAGTTCCTGGAACCTGCCCCAGGTCCCCCCAAGATCTGTCCAAAGAAATCAGGGCTGGACTAGGGGTGCAATGTGTCCTCCACGACAACCTACTTCTGTCGCTGGTGCTGTGTCCACATGGCTCTGTTCCTAGTATCATCATCATCATCATCATCACCACCACCACCACCACCACCATCACCATCATCATCATCTGCTGCTGCTGCTGCTGCTTTTGAAAAATCTCTCTCCCTGGCAGGCTCTGACCTTGGGACCAATGCAGAGTGCTCTTTATATTATTCCAGAAAGGTGGGGAATTCAGAGCATAGTCTCGAAGTATTTGGGGGGGTTGTTGTTACAAGTGTACCTGACAAAACAAGCTAGGCTGTGGTGACAAAGGAATGATAGTGCTCAGCTCACACTGTGTGTGTGTGTATGTGTGTGTTTGTGTATGTGTGTGTGTTTGTGTGTGTGTGTGTGTTTGTGTGTGTTTGTGTGTGTGTGTGTTTGTGTGTGTGTTTGTGTGTGTGTGTATGTGTGTGTGTGTGTGTGTGT
>NW_021604600.1:4215777-4227609 GCF_004785775.1 Grammomys surdaster
GCCTCTGCCTCTGCCTCTGCCTCTGCCTCTGCCTCTGCCTCTGCCTCCAGAGAGCTGGGATTAAAGGCATGTGCCTCTACACCCCTCTGCTACCTTATTTTTTGAGACAGTCACTGAAACTGACGTGTATTGATTGGTAGATGGGCCGGTCAGTGAGCCGTGGCATCCTCCTGGCCCCAACCCCCAAGTGCTGGGATTACAGACATACACATGATGCCCAGTTCTCTGCAAGGATTCTGGGGATCCACACTCAGGTTCTTGGGCTTGCACAGTCTTCCTCTTCTGTTATCAGTGTGAACCATCCCATAGGCTGCTGCTTCCCACATTGAGGGTAGGTTCCCCTGGTTAAACCTCTCTGGAAACATCCTGACAGACACGCTGACAGGTGTCACCTAAGTGGCTTTTCACCCAGTAACACTGACAGTGACTTCAGCATAGCAGCCTACAAATGCTAGGAATGAATAAAACTGTTTGCAGCCTTGAGCAGCTGGAAGCCTCGCCACTCTTCCCTGGCCTGCCCTGGAGTCTTGTACGCTGTGTGAGCTCTGTTCGGGGCCTGCTTCTTCCTCACAGTTAGTCTGGATGCTGCGTGTCTGTCCTGCCTTGGTCTGAGGAGACAAAGCACAGTTGACCGCACTGGGGCTGCTGTCCATCTGGGCACATCCCTTTTATCTCCTGCACCCCCTTCTCCCCCTGCTTCTCCAGCTGTCCTAAGGCTGCCTGCTCCCAGAGTGGAGGGGAGGCGGGAGAGTGAGTGAGCAAGGCAGCCCAGGACCCAGGCTCCAGGCTCCCCTGCCTCTCCAAGCCATGGGCCCCCTGCCAGGTAAGGGCACTGGCCAAGGCCCAATGAGGGCAGGGCAGGCCCCTTTCCTCACGGGGCCTGCTCAGAGTTCAAGGGTTCTGGAGAGACCATCCAGGCTTCCTTTAAACTGCTGCCGCAGCCGAGGCTGGAGTTTGGAGTTTGACCTGTGTGGAACCTTTCTCAGCAGCAGGCAAGGAGGCAGGGCCTCAGCTGTCCTCTGCTGCTCTCTGCTGCAAAGGACAGGAAATCCCAGGGGTCTCCCTTCTCACAGTCACTGCCTTCGGCCTCTGAAGTCCCTGGGACCCTAGGGCGGTAGAGCCTGCATCCTGAAGAAGGTAAGCTCCCTCCTCCCTGAGATGTCCACTGTCTAAACTGGGAAGCTCCTTGGGTCTGAGGACTGGACAACCACTCTGGCTGAGCTCCCATCTGTGAACTTCGTGGGAATCAGAGAAGTTTCATTTGCTCCTGGCCTACAGGAGTGTGGTTTGGGGGTGGAGGTGTCAGCAGCTGACAGCATAGGCCAGGGGGTCTCAGCTCTTCTATTCAGGAACAATGAGGGACGGAAGCCTCAGATTCTTTATCTGTCAGATGAGAATTTGGAGGTCAGCCTGGCCTGGCCCTCAGGTGTGGCAGAGAAGAGTCCGGAGAGATAAGGAAGGGGAAAGCTGCTTGGGTCACAGGAATCTGGAAGGCTATACTGCTGCTGTTAACTAGCACGGCAAAGCCATGTCCTACCTGCACAGCCCACCTACACAGCCTGGATCTCTTCCAGCTGCTAGGGAGGGTGGGTAAACAGACATCCCCTAAGGCTGTTGAACATCTTGCACAAGGTGACACAAAGAACAGGGCAAAGCTGAGAACCAGTCCTCATGGCTGTGAGCTGGTCAGCTCTGGAGAATGGCTGATAGACGATTCTGAAACTGCACTTGACAAATGCTGCCATTGTAGGGATATTTGTTTGTAAGTCTAGTGTTTATGGAGTGTCTGCTTTGGGGGCACAAGATAAGGCAGACTAGTTATCTCTGCCTTCCTGGTGCTCACAGTACTGTGAGACAAGGAATTACAGGAGAGTTATACAAACCATGTGCCACGCTTCATTAAACTGTGAGCAAAATGACATTTGATATGAAAGGCACCTGACTTAGGCTGAGGCTAGGAGTGGGCGGGTGGCGTCTAAAGAACGAGGAGGGCTTTGTAAAACTGTGGGTGAGAGCATATCAGACAGGGAAGGGAAGCCAAGGATCCTGAGCTCATAACGAGCTTTCAAAGAATGGACAGAGGCGAGCAAGTGATTTGCTTTGTGTTCAGATTCCTCCTTGGCTTCCATATCAGGAAGAACTTGAAAGGAATCTAAAGGAGCAGCAGACAGGAAGAGAGTAGCTCCTTGCTCTGGGCGGGACATGAGTGAAGGTGGTTAGTTAGGACCACGAACAGATTCAAGGTATGTTTTGGAAGTAGAGGAAAATAGAACTGTTCAGATATCACTTGTTGGATATCTGGTTGGATATATACATGGATCTCGTGGATGGATGGATGGATGGATGGATGGATGGATGGATGGATAAATGGATGGATGGATGGATGGATAGATGGATGGATAAATGGAGGGACAGATGGATTCTTGGGTGGGTAGACACATGGAAAGATGGATGAATAAACCAGCATACAGCTGGGTACGTGGGTGGATGTGACTTAAGGATGCTTTGGGCTTCAGGTGTGAGCACACATGGCCAAAGTGTCAGAGACACCTGCCTTCTGCTGAAGAGCTTGATCTCTGGCCTGTACTTGCATATTTTGGATATCTGCGGGGCATCTGTGAGAGATGCCATGTTGACATGAATGAACATGTCTGGGTTAAACAGATGATCCCACAGGATCATACCACAGTATTTTGGGACAGGGCCATACCTGTATGGGATAGGTGGATAGAGAAGATTCATCTAGTTGCCCAGTACTCTCATCTCTTACCCCCTGTGGCCCATTAGGGAAAATTGCCTTGCTATCCCATACTTTGAAATTCTTCCCTCACCACCAGAACTGTGGTTTTTTTTTTTTTCCTAGTGAGCTGGGATAAGTCTGTCCATCAGCCTTTTTCTTTAAGATTTATTTATTTTATGTATATGAGTACACTGTCTTCATGCACACTAGAAAAGAACACTAGATCCCATTACAGATGGTTGTAAGTCACCATGTTGCTGCTGGGAATTGAATTCAGGTCCTCTGGAAGAGCAGCCAGTGCTCTTAACCACTGAGCTATCTCTCCAGCCTCCATCAGCCCTTTTCTATCCCAAGCATCAGGAGGCTGGTGAGCTCCTTCTTCCGGCAGCCCCAGGCCCTCTCAGTTTTCCTGGCCTTGCAGTGGACCGTCTCCCCCTTGCTAGGTCTCCCCCTAGCTAGGCTGGTCCACCACCAACCTCCTTAGACCAGGCCAGACACAGAGCCAGCTTGTGGCCATGAAGTGGCAGGTTTCTGTTGAGGCACAGGAAGGAAGGTATAAGTGGCTACAACTCAAAACTTGGTGTCACTTCTGGGCTTCTGCCAAAGGTTCTATCTATCTCATGATGGGTGGAAGTCAAAGAGTTAAACCTGGGCTGGGGCCTAGTTCAGGAAGCGGTACTTTCCTGTTAAGTGGAGGTTACTGGAGGCCTAACCTTGTAATGCTGAGTTGCAAATGAGATTCACTCGCAAGCATCCAGGTCTCCCTGGCCACAAAGTCCACACTCCTTTCTTTCTTCCCAGCTGCTTGTAATTGAAGGGTGTGAACATATCGAGCATCTTGTTCCAGACCATGTGACGACACTCACTTGTTCACTGCGGTGGACACCTGACTGTCATTCCCATTTTATAGATGGGTAAACAGCCTGGGAGAAGCTATTGCTCCAGATCACAGATAGAGGAAGCAGGGGAGGCTGAGCCTGTGTGCTGAGGTTCTGAAGTCTGCACAGTTGGTTTGCAACAATACATCTATTTCCCAGGGAGTCTTTTGCCCATAGTTAAAATTTATAATTAGATGGTAGTTTTCATTTTCTACTGGTGCAGGGGAACCACTTCCTGCCTCCCTGCGTGTGTGTGTGTTTTTTTTTTTCCTTCTTCCTGGGAAACTTGCCAGCATCTTGGCAGAAGCATCAAATTTGACACTTGGTGTTGGGAGTGTCTCTAACATACACAGGAAGGCATTAAGCTGTGAGCAGTGGGATGTGGATAACACTTCTTTTCCACCCCTTTTGAAAAGTTTGGAACACACATAAGTTGAAAAGATTGTGACTCTCATCAGCAGGCACATACAGGAACCAGACTGAGACCAAAACCCAAAAGCAAACCAAAACAAAACCCGGAGCAAATATAGTCGGCTGCAGGTGGCTCTGACTTAGCTTGCTTTGCTGGTTTGGTTTTGTCTGCCCTTGCACTGTGGTGTGGAAAATTTCCACATCTCCCTTAGCACAATCGGTCTGTAAAAGGCCAGAAGGAGCTGTCCCTGCTTGACTGAGCTTCCTTTTGTGCTCTGGCCACTAGGCAACCTCAAGAGCAGCCTGTTCTGCTTGCAAAGAAAGCCTTTGTCAGGACTGGCTGCCCTCACCCCACCCCTCCGGAAGGGAGCTGGCAAGGGGCTTTGAGAAGGGGATCGAAAGGCCCACCCATCCCTTGGCCGTCGGAAGCAGGCTGGGTTCATATAATCATGGTGCTCTGTGCAAAAGGCACTGAATGGAGCTCATTTCATTTGGTGGTTCTGGGCATGGCAAGGGCCTGGGGTGAAAATCATGAGAACGGGAGCAGGGCTGCCTCCCTGAGTGTGGTGAGCTTGGTACACAGCTAGTGCCTAATAGGTACTTGCTCTACTGAGCCCCCAAAGGCAGATAGAGCTCACTATGGCACACAGATGATAACTAATAAATGTTCCTTTGGGCATCCAGGGCCTAACACAGAGCCTGGCACACAGCTGGCATCTACTAATGGTCTTACTAAGGGGCTGGAGAGATGGCTCAGTGGTCAAGAGCCCTGGTTAGCTCTTCTGGAGGCCTTGGGCTCAGTTTCTGGTACCACACAGTGCCTCATAGCATCCTATAACTGGTGCCAGAGGATCCAGTGCTCTCTCCTGAGCTCACGCACACATGTGGTACACATGTGCACACACATATATCCAGGCACATGCATGTAAAAAAATAAACAAAACATTTTAAATGTCTCACTGCATGTCCAGGGTATAACATAGAACCCGCCACATAAATGGTGCCTAACAAATACTCTACTGAGTCCTAAGTCCCAGCACAAATATGACCTAAGGTGTATAAAAAAGCAGTCAAAGGGAGGAAAAGAGAGACAAGAGAGGAAGGCAGAAGGAAGGGAGGAAAGCAGAACAGACAGCTGCATGGACACAGTGACCTGTCCTGTGTTCCAATAGCATCTGTGGCCTTGACTGGCACACCCAGGGCCTGACCTGGCTTCAGTTTGGCGTCCCAGTGCCTTGTTTCTCACCCATGAGCTGAAAGTACGACCAGGAGGATGAAACAAGAGGATGCAGAGAACATACAACATACTTGGCACCCAAGCTACATGTCACTGTGATCACAGTTGTTCTGTGTGCTGTGGGTCAAGGCAGGTGCAGGGAGGCAGCCCTGGATTCCCAGCATCTGTGGTCCAGCTCCTGTCCCCACCAAGAAGATACAGCCTCCCGGCTCCAACATCTCTGAATCACTTAGAAGCTGTGCCAGCCTCCCCCCTGCAGTGATGAAAGACTTGCTTATGTGTGGGCCCCCTCAGTGCCTGGCAGGCAATGGCAAAAAGGAGCCCGGTAGGGGCGGGGGTGGGGCTGGGGACACCGATGGCCCAATGGGTTCAAAGCAGAAGGCCGCAGTCCTTCCTCCCCTCTTGCTTCTTTCTATTTCCTGAGATTTTCTAGATCCTTCCACCACTTTTCTCAGGTACAGCAATTATCCCTACCTGGATTGCATTGTGTGCTTCTCCAGGGTTCCCTGTTTTCTGAAGCAGAGGATCATGCCATGCTGAGTCCCAGGCTGTTGCATTTCTTATGTGACTTCAGACAGGGATGCTAGACCCCTAGGACCCACAACTTTCTCACCTTTAAAGGCATTGAGAACATGTCCTACCCAGTGAGGCTTTGATCCTTAAGACAGCACCCAAGGCCCGGGGAGCTACCTCCTTCCCGAGCCTCCAGAGTCTTTCAGAGTTGGAATCTACAACTCCCCATGCCCATCCTAGAGCTTGACTCTGGTCACATAACACCTCAGCTCAGGTATCACCATCCTAGTCCACAGAAACAAGGGGCCATAAATTCCAGACCTGCCTGGGTCTCAGGGGAGGCTGGAGCTGGACGGGAGCCTGCCTGCTCCTTTATCCTGTTTCATAGGCCGTGAATCAGAATGCCAGTCTTTCAATGCTGCTCTTCCTTTTCTTGTTTCCCTATAAGAGCTTATATTAGCATTTGCCCTTGTTTTCTCTTCCTCAGAGAGTCTCCTGTCCCAGATCTGAAAAGCTGGGTGTGCTGTTACCTCAGGACTAAGAGCAAGGTTCTGCCTGGGGAAAGACAGTCAGGGCTGCACTTGCAGTGATAGAGGCCTTGCAGGCCTCGGAGTACCTGTGGCTTCTCAACGAAGAGCCTACAATTAAGGGGCTATCTTAGCCTACAGTTAAGGGGCTATCTTAGCCTACAGTTAAGGGGCTATCTTAGCTTTCACAACTTGGGAGATGCTCCTGGCACATAGGGGATACAAACCAGAGATGCTGCTGAGCATCCCATAATACCCAAGAAATCCAAAGTAACTTCCCGGTCAGACAAGAGTCCTCTTAGCTACCTCACACAAAAGTCAGTTTGAACATGGGTCATGGGCTGGAGAGATGGCTCAGCAGTTAAGAGCATGGGCTGCCCTTCCAGAAGACCAGAGTTCAATTCCCAGCAACCACATGGTAGCTCTTCTGGTGTACATGAAGATGGCTACAAAGTCCTCATATACATAAAATATACATAAAATACATAAATAAATCTTTAAAAAAAAGAAAGAAGGAAAAGAAAATGGGTCAAAGACCTGAATGTAAGGCCTGAACCTCTAGGCAACAGCTGGCTAGGCCTTTTTAATAGCCCTCCCTCAGTGCAGCGTATACAGCAGGCGTCAATGTGTGGGACTGTGTATAACTGAGAAGCTTCTGCAAAGAAAACCACCAGAGAGAAGAGGCAGCCTCAAGAACAGGGAGATGACAGGAGATTAATATCTAGAGTATGTAAAAAGCTAAAAAAAATTAAACGCCAAATGCCACAATCATCCAGTCAATGAACAGGCAAAATGAACTAAGCAGACAGAGTTCTAAAATAGGGCCAAAGGCCAGCTATGACACCATAGGGTAAACTGAGTCAGGCTGCCAGGTGTGGTGTCCACGACTGGGGTCAGTGGTGATAGCAGCTTACAGCAGTCACACACAGAGTGGCTGAAGCAAAAGCAGACTCCAGCGTTTTATTTTCCTCTTAACTCTTTGTATACATAGCCCTTAAGACAAAGTTTTTCTATGGAGGAAGAAAATTACCTCATAGCCATAAGTTACATATTTTCTAAAAAAACAATCACCACAAAAACATTCTTCAAAACCAGATTAAAATCATTACACAAAAGGAAATTACAAGAGGATTCTCATGTCTTCCTTTTTTTTTGGAAACATATCCAACTAAACAAATCTCATCTTTCTTCCCACAAGCTCACTATAATCATAAGGCAGTGACTCTCTCGTCATGGATTAACAAAGGCTTAAGCAGGCCAAGTCTATAGGAACAAGTTTCTCCCCGTGCTTGGCTAAGGACAATCTGTATTTACTAAGGAACAGGTCATTTGTCTTTTTTTTTTTTAAAGATTTATTTATTTATTATATATGAATACACTGTAGCTGTCTTCAGACACACCAGAAGAGGGCATCAGATCTCATTACAGATGGTTGTGATCCACCATGTGGTTGCTGGGATTTGAACTCAGGACCTCTGGAAGTGCAGTCAGTGCTCTTAACCACTGAGCCATCTCTCCAGCCCCCAGGTCATTTGTCTTAACGTCTTAGTTTTGAAGTCTTGAGTGGCTAGACTGTTCTCTGTTTTTATACTCATAATAGAAGTGTTTACAGCTTATTTACAACCTTCTTATTTCCTGGTGCACACCGAAACCCTGTTATTATATCCCTAGATCACAAGATCAGGGAGCTCAGGCCCAACCTAGGGTGAATGCTTTCTTTGATCGTTAACTTGTCCCAAGCCTATTTTTCTCACTACAATTATATGCTTGTAACGCATGAAGGCTCACTGTTCTCCTGTCTCTAACTCACACGGCTTTCGCCCTTGAACGAGAAAGGGACACATTCTATTCTTGATTCTGACTTTAAACTTTCCGTCAACTACCCTCACTTCCCAAAACTCCTTAAGTCAAACCAGGAATTCCATAAAATCATAAATTCATCTAAACAGCATTATCTCATGAACTTTCATCTTCATGCTGATCTGCAGGAAACTTGTCCAACAGAGTGGGCTATCACTCAGGAAGTAATCACACCAGGCTGTAGGCAGTGAGGGTCTCCGAGTGTCCACTCACACCGAGCCAGATGAACGAGGAGTATGGCCGTGACAAACATCAGAAAGCACATCAGTAGCAGGAAGCAATCCTGAGACAAGGTCTCTGGATCCATACCTTTTTAGAGTGCACCCACTGTAGTCCAGCAAGATGGTGGGCCATCTCCAGGGACCTCACTAGTCCACTGTAGCTCTTCCTGCATGGTGCCCACCAAAATAGAGATAGAAATGGCTAATCGATACTTGAATAAATGTCCAACATCCCTGCAACTAGAAGGAAACGAAAATCAAAACTCATTTAAGATTCTATCTCTCCTGTTAAATCACCAGTGAGTAAAGCAAGTGTCCACAGATGCTGACAATGATACAGCAAAAAGGAACTCTGGTCACTGTTGGGAGCGCAAGCTGATGTGGCCGCTACTGGCATCAGCATAGCTGTTCCTCCAGAACCGAAAAGCAGAACTACCCTTTGCTGTACTGCTGGCATGTGCAGAAAGGCTCAAAGTCAACATTCCACAGACTCACCACCATGTCCTGTTTATTGCTGCATGCTCACAACAGCCACTGTATGGAGCCAACCTTGATGCCCATCAACAGATGAGATAATGAAAATGGAATTTGGGGACTGAAGAGATGACTCCACAGATAGGAGCATGTACAGCTGTCCCACAGGGTCCAGGTTTGGTTCCCAGCACCCAGGGGGCACAGCTCACAATGCTTGTAGCCCCAGCTCCAGAGTTTGACTTCCAGTTTAATCTGCACTCATGCACACATACCACAGACAGATATGCACAAGTAAAAATAAATGATAAAAAGAAAGAAAGGGGAATTTTATTCAGTTATAAGGAAAGAAAAGCTAACCTCTGCAGGTCTGTGGATGGAGCTGGAGAGCACCATGTTGAACAAAAATGTCAGATACAGAAAGGTGGTCATTGCACGATTTCTCGCATATACAGAGCCCAGACTTTGTAAACATAAATTCGACATGAGCGCAGAGGTGGAACTGTAAGAGGGAGGAGGGGTCAAAGATAAGGAGAGGGAAGCGAGAGGGTAAGGGAGGAAGAGACAAAATGCCACACATTTTCTTTCATATGGAAATAATTTTATACATGACAGAAAAGCTGAAGGGGGAAGTTGAGAGAAAAAAGGAAGTCAGTGGGAGGGATGAGGGTGGCCAGCTGGGTGATGTGAGCAAGGCACACAGTACACACACACACACACACACACACACACACACACACGCACACGCACACGTGAGAGTGTGGTTGTGAAGCTTGTTCTTGGTTAAGAGTGCTTGCTGCACTATCATAAGGACTGGAGTCTGAATCCCAGCACCCAGGAGACAAGCCAGGCATTCTACAAAGGCCTGTAACTCCATGCATGCATAAACACATGTTTATGACACACACACACACAACAACAACAATAAGTCAGACAATCTAAAATGTCAATAAGCAGGCTGGGCATGCTGCTGCATGCCTGCTATCTTGGTAGTGGAGAGCTAGGTGTAGGAGGATCACAGCAGGTTTAGGGTCAGCCTGGGCTTCATAATTCAGGCTACAGTATATAGCAGGATCCGCTCTAAAATCAAGAGCAAAACAAATTAATTGCTCACTCAAAGTGTCAATAGCACGGTGAGCCGGGCAGTGGTGGTGCACGCCTTTAATCCCAGCACTTGGGAGGCAGAGGCAGGTGGATTTCTGAGTTTGAGGCCACCTTGGCCTACAGAGTTCCAGGACAGCCAGGGCTATACAGAGAAACCCTGTCTCAACAAACAAACAAACAAACAAAATGGCATGGAGAAAGAGACCTAGCTCTAAGGACCAAGAGTGCACACACATACACACATACACACATACATCCTCGTCACTGCTCCCCCCCTCCCCCACACTCAGGTGCTTAGACCCAAAAAGTCAATAGCACAGAGAAAGAGAAAAGCCAGCTCTAAGGACCAAGTATATCCTGCTCAGGTGACCAGGCTGCAATGGTCTCTGTGCAGCTCCTAATAGAAGCAGGACATTGCTCTTAAATGTCCCTGTCCTGCTTACCCTACCAAGTTTTATAAGCAAATTGCAGATGCTTTCTCTGACCTTCTACCTGTGATGTGGTTAGATTGTGTGTGTCTCCTTAAGAGTCATAGGTTACAACCCAAATCCCAGCACAAAAGTGAGAAGAGGTGGGGCCACTGAGCAGTGCTTAGGTCCTATAGCAAAGCCATCACAGACTGGATTAGTTCCCTTCTAAAAGAAGCTTTCTGGAGGCTGCTTGTTTCTTCTACCCTGGGAGGACTCAGAAAAAGCATCATTTAATGAGGGCCACCTTTCACCAGATAGCAGCAAACTGTTATCACCCTGATCTTGGGCTTCTCTAGAACAGTGGCCCACAGATTCATGCTATTGATAAATTATTCCTGGGGCTTGAGAGGTGACTCCATCATTATGATCACTTGCTACTCTTGCAAAGGGCCTGGGTTCAATGTATACCACTCATATCATTGCCTATAACTCCAGTGCCAAAGGCTCTGACACCTTCTTCTGTCTCTGCAGACACCTACATGTACACGATGCACAAACATACACTCAGGCACACACATGTACACATAAAACAAACCTTTAAAATGTATGCAGGCTAAGCTATTTTGTTACAACTGCAGTAACAGACCAACCAGCCTTGAAAGCCACGCTGTACTTCGCCCAGGCAGAGCCATGGCCTTAAGACTCACTTCCTGCCTCTCTCAGGCTGCCATCTGAGCCTATCTCTCTATCCCCAACTGCTCATGCTACTTCCTTGTTGTTATTATCAGCATCTTACTGCAGTGCTGGGAATGGAACCTAGGCCCTTGTACACCCTAGACAAGTGCTCTACCACCAGGCTGCATGCCAAGGCCCACCACTTCTTTATTAAAAATTCTTTAATGGCACTATTTAACCTGGGGCAAAGGTATGCACTGGGGATATTGATCTTTCAGGATGTGAGAGATTTTGATCATGATGATTTGTACCTAGTATATAGAGATCAGATGCAACACGTGCCACAATGGACAGGACTACCTCATAGCTAAGGCTTTCAGACATCCCAGACAGTCATGGGGGCAAAAACCATGCTTGTAAATATATGAGTCTAGACCCTTCTCCAATTTATGGAAGACACTAGTGTACTTGTTTTGTTTTTGTTTTCTGAGACAGGGTCTCTTTATATAGATAGCCTTGGCTGTCCTGAAACTAACTATATAGACAAGGTTGACCTTGCACTCACAGAAACCCTCCTGTCTCTGCCTCCCAGTTGCTGGAAATAAAAGCGTGCACCACTATGCCTAGATGTGTACTCATTTTTAATATTCATGGCATCGTCTAAAATATTTTTCTTAGGACTCTTTCTTAAATTAGAAGAGTGATGGCTCAGTTTATAAATTTAAATATTTGCCTTCTTTCCTTCCTTCCTTCCTTCCTTCCTTCCTTCCTTCCTTCCTTCCTTC
>NW_021604600.1:4227619-4247674 GCF_004785775.1 Grammomys surdaster
TTCCTTCCTTCCTTCCTTCCTTCCTTCCTTCCTTCCTTCCTTCCTTCCTTCCTTCCTTTTTTCCTTCCTGTGCTGGTCAGTTTTTCATCCACTTATAAGCTGGAGTCATCTGGAAAAGGGAGCCTCAGTTGAGTAAATGTTCCCATAGAACTGGCCTCTAGACAAGACTGTGGGACATTTTCTTAATTGATGGCTGATGAGGGAAGACCCAACCCACTGTGAGTGGTGCCTGGGCAGGTGGTCCTAGGGTGTACAAATAAAGCAAGCAGAGAAGGCAGGAGGAGCAAGCCAGTAAGCAGCATCCCTCCATAGCATCTGCTTGAGTTTCTGACTTGGCTTCCCTCAGTGGACTGTGACCCAAGATATGTAAGCCAAATGAACCCTCTCCTCTCCAAGTTGCCTTTGGCTGAGGTGCTTATCACAGCAACGGAAAGTAAGCTAGGGCTTCTTCTCTTTTGCTTTCGTTTTACAGTATTGGGGCCTGTCTCAGCAGACAGTCATGGGGGTAGACAGCATGTCTAGCACAACCTATCTCCTGAATTCCTTCACATAAAGTGAGACGCTCCTCTCCTCAACCACCTTGCAGGAAATAGTAAATATATACTAAAGAAACAGGAGGGCCAGGTGGTGGTGGCGCACACCTTTAATCCCAGCACTTGGGAGGCAGAGGCAGGTGGATTTCTGAGTTTGAGGCCAGCCTGGTCTACAGAGTGAGTTCCAGGACAGCCAGGACTACACAGAGAAATCCTGTCTCAAAAAACAAAAACAAAAACAAAAACAAAACAAAAACAAAACAAAAAAACAAGAAAAGAAAGAAAGAGAGAGAGAGAGAAAGAAAGAAAGAAAGAAAGAAAGAAAGAAAGAAAAAAGAAAGAAAGGAAGGAAGGAAGGAAGGAAGGAAGGAAGGAAGAAAGAAAGAAAGAAAGAAAGAAAGAAAGAAAGAAAGAGGTGATACCGACCGTGGTGGTGAATGTATGTGTTCAATGATGAAGTTCAAGGCCCTACACTCAGTGTCAAACAGGCAGCTAGTCTTGGTGGCACACACTTGTGATCTCTGTACTCAGGGGGCTCAGCTATAGGGCTGCAAGGTGAAGATTAGCTGCGAGATGGAGTGAAAGCCCCCAGCAGGCTCAGAACCATAAACTTGTACTGTGTCCTATCTGTAGCATCACATGGCTTGTTCAGCTTCTCAGGGCTGATAAAGGGTGGGGCAGCAAGGTGCCTCCAGAGCTGGAATCCTTTTGTTTTTTAAAAGATTTATTTATTTATTTTTATTTATATGAGCACACTGCAGCTGTCTTCAAACACACACTAGAATGCATCTAATCCCATTACAGATGGTTGTGAGCCACCATGTGGTTGCTGGGAATTGAACTCAGAACCTCTCTCCAGCCTGCTGGAATCCTTTTTACTCTCTCTCCCCTCCTTCCCTCTCTCCCTCCCTCCCTCCTTCTCTCTCACTCCTCCTTCCTTTGGAATGTATACAGTTCATGTGTGCTGCAAATGTGTGCGTGCATATTTGCACGCATGTAGACACCGGAAGTCATTTGGATCAAATTCAAGAGTCTTTCCCTAAGGACTATTCACCTTGGGTTTTGTTTGTTTTTGAGATAGTGTCTCAGTGGGACCTGTGGCTCATCAATTAGGCTAGCCTGACTGGCCAGCAAACCCCAAAGACCCTCCTGTCATTGCCTCCCAAGAGCTGAGATGACAAGATCATATCACTATGGCCAGACTTTTTGTGTTGTTTTGCTTTTCCGTGGGGACAGAGGATCAAGCTCATGCAGAGAGCATTTTACCGACTGATCACCCCGCCCCCAGCCCCCAGAGCATGAATTCTTAAAGGTTCTGATTTGTCAGAGTCTCTGCATTTATACCACACAGACCTACACAGACCATCACAGAGTATTGTCTCTGGGGAGATCTGTCCCAGTATTGGGCTGTACAGTGTGGATAGTGGGGCTGACTACTTCTGACCCTAACTACACCCATACCCCAGTCAGAACCACAGAAGGAGTTTTTGTAGTTTCTTCTTGCTGCTGCCTCCAATTATTCCAGATTTGGAGGCTAAACAACACAGGCTCATCATCTTGAGGTCTGGAGTTCAAAGTGCCAGATGGGTCTTACTGAGCTCAAATCCAGGGGTCAGGAAACGGCTGAGGAGTTAGCTCAAAGTGGAAAGAACTCGAGCTCAGATTCCCAGTAAACAGCTGTGTGGTGTCTGCCCTTAACGCCGGCTCTGAGGACAGAGAAGGTCGATCCCTGGGCGCTCTCGGAAGCCGTCTAGGCACTGGATGAGCTCCAGGTTCAATGAGACTCTACCTCAAAACATAAGGTGGAAAGCCAAAAACGATTCCTGATGTTGACCTCTGCGAACCCCTACAGGTCTGTGCACATACACAGACACACCCACAGTTTACACACTGAGATGGCTATTCCTGGTTATCAACCTGACTAAATCCAGAATGAACTACAATCCAGAAAGTGAGGGCACACCCGTGATCCAGATCTTGAGGTTGGAAGGCACAGGCTTTTGATGCTGTAAGTGTTGAATGACACACGCTTTTGATTTGGATCTTGAGGCATAGTGGCCATAAAAATCTTAGGCCCAGGCAAGGTGGTACATGCCTTTAATCCCAGGAGACAAAGGCAAGCAGATCTCTGAGTTCAAGGCCAGCCTGGGATAGACAAAATTTCAAGATAAGAAAAATTTAGGTCAAGGTGTGGTGATACTCCTCTGGGCCACACCTCCTGCTGGAAGGCCTACTTAAGGACAATGGAAGAAGGAAGGGCTCCTTCTTCACCTGCTTGCACATTCTAGCCAGCAAGCACATCTGTTGGAGCTTCCTCGGGCAGACTGTAAGTCATTCCAATAAATTCCTTTAATATATAGAGACATTCCATAAGTCCTGTGTCTCTAGAGAACCCTGACTAATATGGAAGTTGGTACTTGGAGTGGTTCTAGAGGAACAGATGTATAAGGATGAATCTTTTAAGCATCTGGAGTAGGCTTTATAATTTGACAGCACCTTCTCTCTTTTTTCCATTTATTTATTTATTCATTTTACTTTCCAATTGCTGCTCCCTTCGCAGTTCCCCCTTCTCCTCTGAGACGGTGTCCCCTCCCAAGTGTCCCCCCACCCTGGCTAATTAAGTCTGTGCAGGGTTAGGTACAACCTCTCCCACTAAGACCAGACAAGGCAGCCCAGTTGGATAATGGAATGGATTCCACAGACAGACAAGATCTTTAGGACAACCCCCATTCTAGTTGTACAGGACCCATATGGAGACTGAGTTGCACATCTGCTACATATGTGTGGGGAGGCCTAGATCCAGCCCATGTCTGCTCTTTTGTTGGTTGCTCAGTCTCTGAGAGCCCCAAGGATCCAGGTTAGTCGATTCTGTTGGTCTTCCTGTGGAGTTCCTATCCACTTCGAGGCCCTCAATTCTTCTGAAAACTCTTCCGTAAGAGTCCCCAAGATGCTTCCAGTTTTTGGCTGTGGGTCTCTGCATCTGTTTCAGCCAGCTATTGGGTGGGGCCTTTCAGAGGACAGTCATGCTAGGCTCATGTTTGCAAGCATAATTCATTATGTATCATTAATAGTGTCAGGGATTGCTGCTTGCCCTTTCGATTGGTCTCAATTTGGGCCAGTTATTGTTTGGCCATTCCCTCGGTCTCTGCGTTCTCGGTTTCCATTTTTGTCCCTGCGTTTCTTGTAGACAGGACAAACTTTGTGTCAAAAGTTTTGTAGGTGGGTTGGTGTCCTTATCCTTCCACTGGGATAGCACCTCCTAATTCACCAGCACCCTCAGCTACTGAAACCTCTTCAGTCACCCTCCCTCCTGAGAATTCAGAAAATATTGAAAGCCAATGGTGGAAAATATATTTCAAACTTAAAGAAGTAAATGCCTTTGATTATGCTTATTTGTCAATTCTGAATGGCAATGGTTTAAGTGACATGGTATATGAAACTTTCTGCAGTACGGGGGAAAATAAGGAAAATGATTTTGCTAGTTGGTTGTCCATAGCATTTCTGTATAAATTGATAAAAGAATGAACTGCATAAGATTGTCCAGCTCCAGATGCAAATAATCTAAATGTGCCTGTGAAGAGAATCGTCTCTCCAGCAGCCACAGGGCATTAGTTTCAGAAAATCAAACTGAAGCCCCCATGATAAGTATCTTAGTCAGGGTTTCAATTCCTGCACAAACATCATGACCAAGAAGCAAGTTGAGGAGGAAAGGGTTTATTCAGTTTACACTTCCACATTGCTGTTCATCACCAAAGGAAGTCAGGACTAGAACTCACATAGGGTAGGAACCTAGAGGCAGGAGCTGATGCATAGGCCATGGAGGGGTGCTGCTTACTGTCTTGCTTCCCCTGCCTTGCTCAGCTTGCTTTCTTATAGAACCCAGGACTTCCAGCCCAGGGCTGGCACCACCCACAATGGGCCCTCCCATCCTTTATCACTAATTGATAAAATACTTTACAGCTGGATCTTATGGAGGCATTTCCTCAAGGGAGATAACGTCAGGTTGTGTCAAGTTGACACACAAAACCAGCCAGTACAACAAGGTTGGCTGAATTACATTGAAAATTCAAGTCTCAGCCTCAGAGGGCGTCAGCAGTTAAAGTAAGGGCGTTAATTGGCAAAGAATGGGCTCCTGTGACTTGGGATGGGGATGTGTGGGAGGACCCTATTGAAGCTGAGAACTCTGAATCCTCAGAGTCTCAGGGGTTTACCTCCCCTGAGGAAGTAGTACCCTCAGTAGTCTCACCTCTTAAAATATTGCCCCATTTACCTGAGGAAATTAATACTTCATTGCCTGATAAACCAGCAGTGATTTTTTTTCTGAAGAAAATGCCAGGCAAGACAATACTGATGTTCCTCAAGACCCACCAATAGTTTCCTCTAGACCTACAACCAGATTCAAGGCAAAGCAGCCCCTCGAGGGGAGGTAAAAACTGTCGTCCATGAGGAAGTGTGCTACGTTACTAAGGAGCTTCATAAGTGTTTTAGTTAGGGTTTCAATTGCTATGAAGAGACATCATGACCAAGGTAACTTTTATAAAAGGACATTTAATTGGGGCTGGCATACAGGTTTCAGTCCATTATCATCAAGTTGGAAGCATGGCAGCATCCAGGCAGGCAGGCAGGCAGGCAGGCAGGCATGGTGCTGGAGGAGCTGAGAGTTCTACATCTTTTTTCCCTTTTTTTTGGGGGGGGGGTTCACTGTAACTGACTTCATGCACATCAGAAGAGGGCATCAGATCCAATTACAGATGGTTATGAGCCTCCATGTGGGAATTGAACTCAGGACCTCTGGAAGAGCAGTCAGTGCTCTTAACTGCTGAGCCATCTCTCCAGACCTCTACATCTTGATCTGAAGGCAATCAGGGCAGAACTGTCTTCCAGGCAGCCAAGAGAGGGGTCTCAAAGCCCACCCCAACAATGACACTTCTTCCAAAAAGGCCACCTCCTAATAGTGCCACTTCCTGGGTCAAGCATATTCAAACCACCACATTGAGTTTGATAATTCACTCAAGCAGAAGTCTGGCGAATATGTGTGGGAACGGATTTTAAGGGTGTGGGATAATGGTGGAAGGAATATAAAACTACATCAGGTTGAGTTTATTGATATAAGTCCTCTGAGTGGAGATTCTAGGTTTAGTATGGAAACTTGTACATTTAAAAAAAGGTGTCCAAAGCTTATTTGATTGGTTGGCTGAAGTGTTTATCAAAAGATGGCCTACTGAAGAGGAGATGCCTGATATCCCTCAGCTTATCCTTATGCTGATGGGATTTTTAAGGCTCAGAGAAATTTCAATGCCAGAGTAAGTACACTGTGTAAAACCTAATCTTCCACCAGGTTGGAATGTCCAGATGACACGCCCTTCACGAATCCTATAAGATGCAAAATGGTGAGGGGGCACCAGCACATTTGAAGAGCTTTATTGTTTTCCTTTTTCTTGTGCCAGACCTTAGGGGTGGAAACACTGATGCTCAGTTGGTTGAACTAAATGCAATGGGTTTAATTGGGCCCTAAGGTAACAGAGACCAGGTGCCAACACTGAATCTCCAGAAGCAAGGAGATCATAGTTATTATAATGGCCATCATAGACAAAACAACATTTATAATCACCTAACTCAAAATGGTCAGCACAGGCAAGGTCAATTTTATAATAGCATGACATGTATGAATCTTTGGTACTGGCTAAGTACTCATGGTGTTTCCAGGCATGAAATAGATATGAAGCCTACTGCATTTCTGTTTGATTTGTATAAGCAGAAAAATTCTCAAACAAATGAAAGAAAGGCTACATTGGATCACAGCTAAAGGCAATCTTGGCCAGTGAATCAATTTCCAGACTTGAGCCAGTTTGTAGACCCAGAACCCCTTGAATGAAGGGGTGGCCAGGTTCCCCTGAGGAAGGACCTTGATAAGACATCTAAAAGTTTTTTGTTTGTTTGTTTGTTTTGTCTTTTTCGAGACAGGGTTTCTCTGTATAGCCCTGGCTATCCTGGAACTCACTCTGTAGACCAGGCTGGCCTCAAACTCAGAAATCCACCTGCCTCTGCCTCCCAAGTGCTGGGATTAAAGGTGTGCGCCACCACCGCCCGGCTGACATCTAAAAGTTTTGCTGTTAGCCTTTCTCCTGTTCTTCCACAGAGGGACCTACAGTCTTTTACAAGAGTAACTCTGAGGGAAAGGAAATAATTAGACTTTCTGGGGTCTTCTGAATTGATGCTAATTCTGGGAGATCCCAAGAAATATTGTGGCCCTCCAGTTAAAGTAGGGTCTTATGGAGGCCAGGTGATTAATGGAGTTTTGGCCAATGTCTGACTCACAGTAGGTCCAGTGGTCCCCTAGCTCATCTTGTGGTTATTTCTCCAGTTCTAGATTATATTGTTGGGATAGAGATACTTAGAAGTTGGCAGAATACTCACATTGGTTCCCTGACCTTTGGAGTGAGGGCTATTAGGTTGGAAAGGCTAAATGGAAGCCTTTAGAGTTGCCTCTGTCAAAGAAAACAGTGAATCAAGAATACTGTCATATCCCTAGAGGAACTGAAGGAATTACTGCCACCATCAAGGACTTGAAAGATGCAGGGGCAGTGGTTCCCACCACATCTCCTTTTAACTCCCCTATCTGGCCAGTGCAGAATACAGATGTCTCATGGAGAATGACAGTTGACAATCGAAAATTAAATCAGATAGTGACTCTGATTGTAGCTGCTGTACCAGATGTAGTTTCCTTACTTGAACAAATTGAACATCTTCTTGGTATGCAGCTTTTGGTCTAGCAAATGTCTTTTTCTTAGTACCTGACCATAAGGACAATCAGAAGCAACTTGCTTTCAGTTGGCAAGACCAGCAGTATACCTTTACAGTTCTGCCTCAAAGATATATTAACTCTCCTGCCCTGTGTCATAACTTAGTTAGAAGGGATCTTGATTGTCTGTCTTTTCTACAAAATCCACACTGGTGCACTATATAGGCAGAATTATGTTGATTGGACAAAATGAGCAGGAGGTAGCAACTGCTTTGGACTCTGGTAAATAACACATATGCACTTCAGTGGATGGGATATTGGTTATTATTTTCATTTGGACATGAGATATGATGTGTGTCAAGTTGACAAGGGGTGGATTGTGATGGCCATTCTTGATTATCAACTTGACTATCTAGAATGAACTACAATCCAGAAATGGAGGGCACACCTGTGATCCAGATCTTGAGGTTGGAAGGCACAGGCTTCTGATCCTGTAAGTGTTGAATGGCACATGCTTTTGATCTGGATCTTGAGGCATAGTGACTATGAAAATCTTAGGCTCAGGCAAGGTGGTACATGACTTTAATCCTAGGAGACAGAGCCATGCAGATCTCTGAGTTCAAGGCCAGTCTGCTACTGAGCAAGGTCCAACTAAAGAAAAGCTTAGGTCCAGGAGTGGTGGTACAAACCTGCCCTGGCCTGCGGGGGATTCAACAGGGTACCCTAAGAGAAAGGAGGAGAGAATGGAAGGGACAGGAGATGCAAAGAATGAGACCAAGTCAAGTTTTCTGATCAAGGTCCATCGAGCTGTATTTTCTCAGGCAATTTATACAGGCAGGGAAGAGGATAATGTGTTTAGGGGAATTTCACAGAAGCTGGGCCTTCTGCCACCCATATATCTTGCATCCCCAATGTTTTTGTCTGGCTCAGGGCACAGCAACCACTTTCCTTAGGGCACAGTTACCATTGGCCACTTGCTTTCTCAGAAGTCAATAGCTGAGGAAAAACAAAACCTAAAACTATTCTTTCAAAATGGAGTAAGGTTGGCTCCCGGCACACACCTTTAATCTGGGCCATATCTTCTGCTGGAGGCCCACATAAAGACAATGGAAGGAAGGGCTCCATCTTCACCTGCTTGCACTTATTTTGCCAGCACACCCACTGGAAGCCTACTTCTTCAGGATTCCAGCTTATACAGAAGACCAGCTGAAACACCTAGCCTTGTGGGACTGAGCAACTAGTAGCCTTTTGGACCTCCCATTCACAGCTGCCCATTGTTGGGTTAGTCGGACTGCAAACTGTAAGTCATTCCAATAAATATATCTAATATTTAGAGACATTCCATAAGTTTTGTGACTCTAGAGAACCCTAATATGCACACCCTCTACCATACACATAGGCACATACACATGACTTGAATATCCTCTACCATACACACAGGCCTCAGCAGAACTGAGTTCTTTCTGGAAGCCCTGGGTCAGATTCTGCTCATTTGATTTGTCAGCTTCTAGAAGTCACTTGCATTCCTTGGTTCAGGGCCCATCATCCTATGCTTAAAGCTGGAAATACTGAGCTGACCCTTCTAACCCTTATCTAACCCTTCCAATCTGTGCTGTTTGTGATTGCATTAGAAACACTCAGCTGCACCAGGGATCACCCTATTTTAAGGTTAACTTACTAGCATACAATCATACAACCATACAATCACAGGTTCTGGATATTAGATATTAATATCTTTGAATAATTAATACTATTCATCCTATTGTAGGACTCTCTTAAATTGCCCATGGAAATGCAGTCTTCAGAGAAGTAGTTTCTAATAGTAGTTCAAAGCATGGATTCTGGACCAAGGTTGTTTGGGTTCAAACCCAACTCTTCCACTTGAATTGTGTTACCTGGACAAGCTACGCTTAGCGTTTCTGTCTTAACTTTTTTTTTTTTTTTTTTTTTTTTTTTTTTTTTTTTTTTTTTTTTTACAAAATAAGAATGATAACAGTATCCACTTTGCAATGTAGAAAAGCACTTTAGAGGGACTCCGGGCAGGCAGCAGGTGCTCTGTGCTTATTAAATATAAACAGTCTATGGAAGGATGCAGCATTAGAACAAGACTGCCTCCTCTTACTTTGCTCTGGTCATGTGCTTACTAAGAAGAAGAGTGTGTACTGACTAGTTTTTTTTTTTAAATTATTGTTACTTTCCATCCACTCAATACAAACTTATGCCATAGGGGAAGAGGGACTTTCTGTTGAGGAATTGCCTTCATCAGACTGACCTGGGGCAAGTCTGTGGCCATTTTCCTGTTAACGATTGATGTGGAAGGACAAAACTCGCTCTGGGCAGTGCCATCCTAAGCAGGTGGTCCTGGGTAGTATAAGAGAGCAGGCTGAGTAAGCCTTGGGGAACAAGCTAGTAAGTAGTATTTCCCTGTGGCCTTTTCATCAGTTCTTGTCTCCAGGTCCCTGCATGAGTTCATGTCCTGACTTCCCTCAAGGATGTGCTGTGATATGGAAGTGTAAGCCAAATAAACCCTGTCCTTCTCAAGTTGCATTTGGTCCTGGTGTTTGGAAAGCAGCAGAAACTAGACCAGGACAAAAAGCATGCTGGAACTTTCTTTTTAATTTTCTCTTTCTGACAGGGTTTTGCTATGTAGCCCAGGCTAGCCTCACATTCAATAATTCTCCAAAGTGCTGGGATTACTAACATGCTCACTGTTGTGTGTGTTCCTTGAATTGTTTGTTCTTTATCTTTTGCTGAGTGAATAGTTGAATTGTTAAAATAAAAATAAAACCAAACAAACAAATCAACTAGAGTGGCGTGAACTTCTATGTATTTTCTGGATATGTGAAAGAGTGGATGGTCAGAGGGATGGATCTGACTTCCTAAAGCTCTGTCTTCAGATCTCCATCTAGATATCTTTCTTACTCTCTGTGTCTCTGTCTCTATCTCACTCTGTCTGTCTCTGTCTCTGTGTCTCTCTGTCTGTCTCTGTCTCTCTATCTCTCTGTCTCTGTCTGTCTCTTTGTCTCTCTGTCTCTGTCTCTCTCTGTCTCTCTGACTTTCTCTCTCTCTATACACCCCCCCCCCACACACACACACCCCATGGGGGATAGCCACAGATTAAGAGAAGAAAGGAATCTAACATTGCTTTGCTTTTCCCAGGACCCAGAGGCTCATTCAGCACCATGGAGAGTACCATCCTCAGCCCTCAGCCTCCACAGTCTGACACCCTGGAAGCCTTTCCCCAGAAGAGCATGGAGCCTGCAGACATTGCTGTCCTGGTTCTGTACTTCCTCTTTGTCCTGGCTGTTGGATTATGGGTAAGCCAGGAGATGAGGTGAGAGATGGAGCAAGGAGAAAATGTCTGGTCAAAACCCCAGAGTAAAACCTATCCTTTGGGAAAACACAATACCAAGAAGGGAAGAAATGAACTATAGCAATTAGGACTTAAAATATGTGTAGGCAGGTGATCTCTGTGAGTTCAAGGCCAGCCTGGCCTATATAGCAAGTTCCAGGACAGCCAGGAATACACTGTGAGACCTTGTCTCTAAAAGTTCCCCCCAAATATGTGGGTGCCTGGGGTACAAGTCAGTGGTAGAGCACATTGCTAGAATAGGGAGACCCCTGAATCTCTTAAATGCACTGCGTGTTAGGCATAAGTTATGTTATTTTGTGTAATTTGTAAAGAAGATCTCTTTTTTTTTTTTTTTTTCAGTTTTTCGAGACAGGGTTTCTCTGTGTAGCCCGGGCTGTCCTGGAACTCACTCTGTAGACCAGGCTGGCCTCACACTCAGAAATCCGCCTGCCTCTGCCTCCCAAGTGCTGGGATTAAAGGCGTGCGCCACCACCACCCGGCTGAAGATCTCTTTTAGAAAACTAGTATTTTGTTACTTTTCTATGTGTGTGTAGGTATGTGTGTGTGTGTGTTGTGTGTGTGTGTATAGATATGTGATCATGTGTGCCTACAGAAGTCAGAAGAAGAGACCAGAAGAGGATGTGAGCTAGAGTTACAGATGGCTGTGGGCCACCTATGTAGATTTTGGGAACCCAACTTTGGTCCTCTACAAGAAATGTAAACACTCTTAACCACTTAGTGTTCTTGCCAGCCAGCCCTTCAAGGAAGATCTTAAACCCATTATAGATAAAGAAAACCTAGGCCCTAAGAATTTAGATTCTTTAATCTATTACTAAATTATGAGCTAGACTCCTCATTTTTTACTTTGAAAACTATGCTCTCATGTATATGATATATTATATATCATATATATGCATGTATGTATATATGTTCATTTTCACAGTAATATAGTTATAGTCACATGGTTCAAAACTAATAGTAGCTTAATAAATATCATATAAAGTCCCACTATGACCATTTCCTTCAGAGGTGACCACAATTATTAACTCATGAGCTTTGGATATACTATTTATTAATATATTCTTCCAGGCTTAAAAGCAAATCAAAACAAATTATATGTACTTTGGAGACTGAGTCTTGCTGTGTAGTACAGTCTGGTTTCCAATTTGTGGGCCTCCTGCTTTAGCCTCTGGAATGCAGGAATTACAGGTGTGCAATATTATGCCCAGACAGCAAACAGTATGTGTGTGTGTGTGTAAGAGAGATAGAGACAGAAAAAGAGAGACAGAGAAAGAGAGGGAGACAGAGACAGAGAAATGGAGTAAATGTTACGTGTGTGTGTGCACGTGTGTGTATGTGTGAATGAGATACAGACATAGAGAAAACACTATTGTGTTTTTGAGAGAGACAGACAGAACAAATGTTGGTGTGTGTGTGTGGTGTAGTGTGCATCTGTGTGTGTGTGAGAGAGAGAAAAAACATTAATGTGTATGTATACATGTGTGAATAGTATGTGTATATGTGTATACATGTATGTGTAGTGAGTGTATGCGTGTTTGTGTGTGTGTAGTGTGTGTACATGTATATATATATATATGCATGTGTGTGTAGTGTGTGTATGTGTGTAGTGTGTGTACATGTGTGTGGTGTGTGTTTGTGTGTACACATGTGTGCATGTATACATGTGAATATGTACATGTGTGTGTGTCCTCTTTTTTCTAACCTTGCTATTTCCACCCAGCCCTGCCTGTCTCCTAGACATCTTTTGCATCAGTACATAGAACCATCTTCATTGTCTTAGAAGTTGCAGGGTGTTCCTACAGATGCTTCCAGTGTGACTTATGCAGTGACCTGTGCTGGGGGTCACCTAGGCTTTTGTTCTCCCATTTCTTACCATAGCGCTGTAATGGGCCAACTGTGCACACCCATTATTCTGGAGTGAGGTTAATGCAGGTTACTTTCCCTACAGTAGATTTCTCAGGTTACAAGACAACAGACATTTGTAGTATGGCAGCTGCCGGCAGAGTGTCCTCTTTAAGCTAGCTTTAGTCTGCACCCTCAGCAGTGATATATGCCAGCCTGTTACCGCCTTCAGTAGCAACGTATTGCTTTCATTTTGCCAACCTGACACGGGGAAAAGGATATCTCAGGGCATTGTTAACACTCCCTTGTAATGAATGAGGCTGAATAGCCTTCCATAGAGTATATTTAAGAACTACTTATGGGGCCTGGCAAGATGGCTCCGTGGGTAACGGCACTTGCTACCAAGTCTAGCAACCCCAGTTTGATCCCCAGAACTCACCTGGTGGAAGGAGGGAACTGACTCCCATAAACTGTCTTTTGATTTCCACAGACATGCTACGGCAAGCACATGTGCACATATGTGCTTGCATACATGCACACAAAGGAATAAATTAATAACTATAATTAAAAATTTCAATAAAAAAAGAAATACTTATGGGCTAGCTCAGTTGGTAAAGCATTTACCTAGCATGCATGAGGTCCTAGATTATATCCCTAGTACAGTAACAAACTGGGCACAGTGAAGTATAGTCATAATCCCAACACTTAAAAGGTGCAAGCAGGAAGATCAGGAGTTCAAAGTCACCTTCAGCTACATATAGACTTTGATGCCAAACCTGGGCTACATGAGACCGAGAGAGAGAAAGAAAGAGAAAGAGAGAGAGAGAGAGAGAGAGAGAGAGAGAGAGAGAGAGAGAGAATATGAGAATGAGCCACTTACATTCTTTCCAAACCTCATGTTGGATTTCTGCCTCTGTGTAATGGTATTAAGTGGCAGCACCTTCAGGAAGTGATTGCCAGGAGGGTGGGGGCACTATAAAAGAGATAAAGATACCAGCTAGTCTCTTTTGTGCCCTTCTTCTCTCTCATCACATGAGGGAGGACAGAGAGGAGTCTGCATCTAGAAGGACAGGCCCTCCAGAGGTTGGACCTGCTGGCACTTGACCTATGAGCCTCAAGACTGTGAGAGAGATATTTCCACGTTTACAGATCCCAACCTCTGGGTACTATGTTACAGAGCAAGGATAGACTGGGGCTTCAGCCTCAGTCTCTTCAACAACTGTGATACGAGCCTCCAAACAGCAACTCCATAGGGGTCAATGGAGATGGACTGCTGGTTGTGCATGGTACGTGCCTTTAATCACAGCACTCAGGAGACAGAGGCAGGCAGATCCCTGAGTTACACTAGCCTGATCTACAGAGTGAGTTCCAGGCCAGCCCTTGCTACATTGTGAACTCATCTCAAAATTTAAACTAGGAAGGTAAAAAAATGCATCTTAAGACATAATTTGGTGCTGGATGTGGTGGCTCAGGCCTTTAGTCCCAGCACTTGGGAGGCAGAGGCAGGGTGATCTTTGAAAGTTCAAGACCGCCTGGTCTACAAAGCAAGTTTCAGGACAGCCAGGGGTATTACACAGAGAAACCCTATCTTGGAGAAAGAGAGAGAGAGAGAGAGAGAGAGAGAGAGAGAGAGAGAGAGAGAGAGAGAGAGAGAAGAAAAACAGAAAGAAACAAATAACCTGGTGCTTATGGAAAACCTCACAGAAACAGTTTATAAAACAATGAAAACAATAAACAATGAAATCCACTTGGAGCTGCCACTGGCAAGCCACAGATCTGCAGCTCAGATGTCTAGAGGACCTGCAGGTTATCCCAAACATGTGAAGCGGGCACTTGCAGGGCTCCCTGGCCAGAGAGGAAGTCTGCTCTAAAGACAGACACGTCAAAGTTTCAGTCAGACAAAATGAATCTCGGTCCAAATGTGGCCTTGCAGTTCACAGCCTCTGCTCTCCTCAGATGGCCAAGCACACGTTCTCCTCACACAACCCTCTTCTTCGTCTTTGCAGTCCACAGTGAGGACCAAACGAGACACAGTGAAAGGCTACTTCCTGGCTGGAGGCAACATGGTGTGGTGGCCAGTAAGTGATCTCTGGTTTAGTTCATGTCTTAGGCTGGGATGGAGTTCTTAGGCTTGCCTAGGGTGCACAAGGCTCTGGTTCCCACTTAAGCCCTGCAAAACTGTAGGTTTTAAGTCATTTCTCAAAGACTCTTCAAGCTCTGACATTGTTTCACTCCATGTTGTCTTCAAGCTGGAGAGAAAACTAGAGAAAAACCTGCTCCCATTCAAATTTATTTACATAAAAGAATCTGTCATCCCACCTGCAGGATCCTTGCAGAGGTGCAATCTCCCGACATTGCTATGATTGGATAACTTAGTTTTGCAAACTTTCTCCTCCATCTATTGATCTAGCATCTACCTGTCATCTGTCTAGCAATCAATATATATACACCATCTGTCACGTATCTATCCATCTATATCAATCCATCCATCATCTGTCACCTGTCTGTCATTTATCTGCTTTAGCCTCTCTCCTTCTCCAAGGTCTCCATAGCCAAACACTTTCAGCTTCACAAGAACACCACTCCAGACTGCTCATCCCCCTCCAGGTCCAGGCTAGCATGTGAAGAACATCTGCCTCCCTCCATGACAGTATCCCTAGCAACTGTTGTATCCCTGATTGCACCTCAAGCTCACTACTGTACCAGTTGCCATGGCTAAGGTAGACTGCTGCTCTGAGCTGTCTGTTGGAATGAAAATGGAGGCTATTCATGGAACCAAGTGGAGTGGATATTGAAGGCACAGATAACAAGCACAACAGTCCAATTAGCTATCCCTTTTTAAGTGGATCTTCAGACACTGTCACACACACACACACACACACACACACACATGCACACACATGCAGACACACATGAACACACATGTACACACATGTGCATGCACGCACACACATGCACACATACATGTGCACACATGAACACGTATGCACAAACACACACACACACACACACTTTGCTGAACTGGAAGCAGAACTGGTTTGCATCTCGAGATATTTACCTGTAATCACGGATGCTACAGACACTTTCTCAAGCTGTGCACTGCACAAATAAGGCACGTAGGATAGAATGGTCTCACAGTCTATTTCCCTACCTGTCTTGATCCTTTTCAAGACTGGTCAGAACTGGGAGTCAGGACATTTTCCAGGCCCAGCTCCAGGATCTGTCCCATTCATCTCCCCACAGGTGGGTGCATCCTTGTTTGCCAGCAACGTTGGAAGTGGACACTTCATTGGCCTAGCTGGGTCTGGTGCTGCTGTGGGCATTTCTGTTGCTGCCTATGAGCTTAATGTGAGTTTTGCCATGATACAGACATCTCCCCTTTGTTCTACAGCAGAAACCAGGGAGACATGAGAATACTTACTTGGTATTTTAAAAGTGGATGCTGTTTTTAGTTAAACAAACAGGAGGCTTCAAAGGCGCTCCTGGCCAACAAAAGTTATTTGTGTTTCTCTGTATCTGTTTGGTGGGGACCTATATAGGGGCACAACCCCCAAGATCAAAAGGGTGATGGCTCAGAATGCTTCCTTGCCTATGTAGGAAGCTACAGGCAGTAGGTGACAGAAGGCATAGTCATATATTTTAGGCATCAGTTGGCCATCACTGAAATGAAATGCTCAGAGCTATGTGTTCTTCATGTCCCTGGAAACACAGAGATGCGTTCTTCACATTCCTCTCTGTTGGAGGCATCTCACAGAGTAGCCTTTCCTAGGGGCTCTGTGTTGTTTATAATCACAAACATTTTTAAGTGCTTACCCTGTGCCAGCCACAGACTTATGTCATATAAGAGTCCTCTACAGGCCAGAACCAGGTGGTCTCAGCATTCATATTCTCAAGCTGTGTGACCGTGGTCAAGTTGCTTGACTTTTCTGAACCTCCTGTGCACATTAGGAAGTGGTGTGGAGTTTAAATGAACTCCTGATTATGAAGGCTGCAGGAGAGTGCCTGGCATGGACTAAAAGCTCATTCAGTATCACTGGACTGATTCTGAAGCCGTCTAATGAGGTTCTCTTATGGCTTATTCATAGGGGAGGAAGATGGCTCTTCCTGGGGTGATTCTCCCAGAAGCCTCAGCTCCCTGTTAGTACAGCCCCCCTCCCACTGCAGGGGAATAGAAGGGGGTACAGAATCCACCAAAGAGTACAATGGTATTAGGAGGTGGAAATAGATGTCCCCAAGTCTTTTATTTCTGTTTCCTGTCTCCTTTATCCTCTTTTCGTTTGTTTGTGTGTTTGGGGTTTTGTTTTGTTGAAGGTCTCACTATGCTGCTCACACTGGTTCCAAACTCCTTAGCTAAAATGAGTTTCCCATCTCACCTTGAAGAAGCTGAGAATTCAAGAACTCTTCCCAATGCTGTTAGTCTCTTGGCATTTTAAAAATGGAAGTATAAAGGTCAGAGGAAAGGAACCACTCAGCAAGGAAGGGACTAAATCAGGGGTGGAGCGCAGGCTAGATGGGGCAGCTCTGACTGTGGCTTTTTTTTTTTTCTCCAGGGTTTGTTTTCTGTGCTGATGCTGGCCTGGATCTTCCTTCCCATCTACATAGCTGGCCAGGTGAGTGTGAAGTGGGGAGGGTAATATGACATGGGAACAACCTTGGAAAGGCCAGCACACATCCCACTATGTATGGATACCCATCAGACAGTGACCAAGTCTGCCACTGGGGACAGACACTGCACAAGTGAGGGGGAAAAAAAGGACCCCTATCCCATGCAGTTCTGACTGGACCCAATATCCACTGTACACATGGGGTACCCAGTGAATGGCCGCAAAAAGATCTTTTCAATGTCAGAACCCAAAGGTAAACCTTACCATCCCCTATATGCATAAGCCACAACATGTTGCTTTTAGCTAAAACACACACACACATATACATCCATGTATGCGTGTGTGTGACACAGTGGCTGAGCTATTTCTGACTGAGATGGCGTGTCAACAAAGAATTGGACAGATGATATCTACTTCGGTTTTTGTCTGTGTCTGCTAGGGATGGAATCCATCACTGCTGCCACCGAACCACACCCCTGGCTTAGACTTGGTAGAAAGCAGTTTGCAAAGGCTTTTTGATGCCACTGTCAGCTGCTTGTCCCTCATGTTCCTCAGGCCATCATCTGTGTCAGGTCACATGGCACCATAGCCACCCACTGAGCAATAACTGAATTTCGCTTTGTAATATGAAAATTTAAAAATAGACAATGTAGGAGGAGTTAGGGGATTAGAAATTATGAAAAGCTAAAAAGTGGCCAAGTGAGACCCATGGACTCCCCTGTGGAGACTGCCAGGAGTCTAAAGGAGGCTTGGATGGGCAGGGGGCCTGGGCCTGCTCATGAACTCATGCAAAATAGGGGAAATGGAGTAAATAACACTAAACATCTCAGATATGCCAAGAGTGTGATGTGTGTGCAAGTGTGTGTGTGTGTGCACAGGTTCATGTGTGCCACAGACTATGTGGAGGTCAGAGGGCACTTTCAGGAACTGGTTCTCTCCTTCCATGGGTTCTGGAGGGTTGACCTTGGGTTGTCTGATTTGGCCTGTAAGCACCTGCTAAGCAACAGGTTTTAACTGATCAGACAGGGAAGAAGAAAGGGTGACAGGATGCAAGTTGTACATCAGAGTTGAGGGGGGATAGGCAGGTGTTCTCAGATGATGGTCCCATTTTCTCTGGCAAGCAGACAGCAATGTTGGATGCTGGGAGGTTGGCTATGGGGAGTGGGTGAGGTTGAGAGGTCTGAGATAACTCAGGCTGCTATAAGTGTTTATAGTAGATAAACTATCAGTACCCACGGTGCCTTCCAAGGCAGAGGGGACATCCTTGCCATGGTCCAAAAAGCCAGGAAAAGGGACAATGAATAGAGCTGTATACTCTTACTGTCCTATAACAAGATGATATTGGACTGTGACACAGGCCAGTGGTACTTCGCTAGACCAGGCACACAGGTCCTGGGTTCCATGCCCTGTACCACAAAATAGGAAAAAAAAAATCCTAGGATTATTAAAAAAGACATCCGTTGTGTGGTGCCACGGATGAGCCCACGCTGGGGAAGTGAGAACATAAGCCACCACCCAGTTTGCTTTCACTGGGACATAAAGTCAGGTGTGGCAGCACACAGTAAACACACAGTTGAGCCGTAAAGCGCAAATGTGTTGTGTTGTAAGATGTACACCCACGTCCTCTTCTAGATGCTTCTTCCCCTTTGGTCATGGCTGCTCACTTCCTGGCTTAGTGTTACAGTTTCAACTATACACCCGTGCAGTGGAGTTTGATGCAGTTGATCTGACTCCTTAAAGCTGTGCGCATGGAACTGGGATGTATGCGCTGGCTAGTCTTAGCTGCGTAGCAAGGTGAGGTGAGAATCCGTTGTGGTGAAGGGTTGTGCAGAGTGACTCGAGATCTTGTCCTAACCATTCTGTGACTTGTGGGCTTTTAGTTTGTTCTAGTGGGCTGTGGGGAGCCATGATGCTAATGACACTTTCTTACAGGTTATAAATTCTGGAATTTGTAAAATTAGTTCTGGAAACAAGCTGTTGGGGAACTTAGTTATACATGTGTTTTCTATTCAGAGGCTTCTCCTTTTCTTCCGTGTGTGTGTGTGTGTGTGTGTGTCTGTGTCTGTGTGTATGTGTCTGTGTGTGTGTATGTGTCTGTGTGTGTGTCTGTGTGTATGTCTGTGTGTGTGTGTGTCTGTGTGTATGTCTGTGTGTGTGTGTCTCTCTCTCTGTGTGTGTGTCTGTGTGTGTGTGTCTCTCTCTCTCTCTGAATGTGTCTGTGTGTGTGTGTCTGTGTGTGTGTGTGTCTCTCTCTCTCTGTGTGTGTCTGTGTGTATGATACCAGGCGTGGAGCCTTGCACAGGCCAGGGAGGTATTCTACCACTTAAGATTCACCTAATCATCCACTTATTTACTAGAGTTTTTCCATAAACAGATTTCAGTTTTATCATAGTCCCGTTTATCACCTTTCCTTTCAATGTTTCATTTTAAAATGTTTTTTCCTAGTTAGATGTGATAGTTCATCTCTGTTATAGTACCATTCAGAAGGCTGAGGCAGGAGGATTGCCATGAACTTGAGACAATCCTAGGCTACAGGAGTTGCAGGCTGGCCTTTAGAGTAAGATCTTCTCTCCAGTCATAACAACAAAAATCCTTTCCTACTCCAAGGTCATAAAGATATTTTTTCTGTATACTGTCTTCTAGACCTTCTCCATTCAATGTTATCCACTGAGAATTTATTACCTGTGTGTGCACATATGTGTGTGCACATGCATGTGTGGGTGAACATGCATACTTATGCACATGCACGTCCAGACCAGAGTTCAGCCTTAGGCCTTGATTCTCAGGAGCCAAACCTTATTTTTTAAGAGAGGAACTCTCCCTGGGCTCTGAGGCTCACCGATTAAATTAAGCTACCTGGCTAGGATCCTCCTGTCTCTGCCTCCTCATCACTGAGATTTTCTTATTTTATTTTATTTTATTTTATTTTATTTTATTTTATTTTATTTTATTTTATTTTAT
>NW_021604600.1:4247684-4253311 GCF_004785775.1 Grammomys surdaster
ATTTTATTTTATTTTATTTTATTTTATTTTATTTTATTTTATTTTATCTTATGTATGAATGCTCTACTGCATATGCATCAGCATGCCAAAAGAGGACATCGGATCCCATTACAGATGGTTGTGAGCCACCACATGGTTGCTGGGACTTGAACTCAGGACCTGGAAGAACAGCCAGTGCTCTTAACTGCTGAGACATCTCACCAGCCCCCAGCACTGGGATTTCTAAGTGTGCTACCACACCTGGGTTTTTACATGGGTTCTGTGGATCAAACTATGACCCTCTTTTAGCACAGCACACATAGACTGGGCACCTCTCCAGCCCTTCGACATCACTGCAGATTACAGACTGAGCGCTTCCCCAGCCCTTAGATGTTACTGCATATTTACCATGCTAGAGGTCAGCATGGAATAATTCCCATCCTTAGAGACTAACTTTGCTTGTGAACATGGAGACTGAGCCAAAGCCTTCAGGAGCCCGCCAAGCAGCCACATGCTCTTCTGTCATTTCCTCTGCACACTCATGTAGTAAAGATCACACATTAAGCTTCACGTGGGGTATAACCAGGTGGCACTGACTTCACAAGAGTAGCAAGGGGTTCCCATGGACAAGGATGAGGGGCCGACTGGATCTCATCTGGAGAGAGTTTCTGGGGTTCCCTCTAAAGTCCCCACCATCAAGAGAGACAGAGTGTGTGTATAACCTAATGTCGAGCCACTGTTAGCCCGAGCCCTGGAAGCTGGAGTGGTAATCTCTAAGGGTGGCTGTCTTTTGTTCGAGTTATCTTGCTTTAATTAGCTTTTGGGACAGTCTCAGTAATGGCACAAGCTGACCTTAAATTTGTGATCTCCCTGTCAGGATTACGGGTGTGTGCCACCACATCCAGCTGCTCTATTTACTTGGACCCATTCAGCTAGCACCAACGAAAGGGATGGTCTTCTGGTCCTTTATCACTGAATCCAGCTGTGGTTTGAGTCTATACCTGGAGGAGGATTGTGGTCTAGATTCTCTGACTCACTGGGCTATTTCCTGAATGGCCTGGACTTTAGAATAAGGGATACCTTTGAGATACGAAGGCTTATTGTGTAATGTGCTAATGATAAACACTCTCCTTTGTTCCTTCCTTCCTGCTTCTCATCTTCTTTCTTCTCCTCTTCTCCTCCTCTTCTGTCTTTTAATAACTAGAAACTTACTGTAGATAGAAGCTGCAGTTATCCTAGATTGACCCCAAGGTCAACTGATAGTCAGCGCCAGCAGCCAATGAGAGGAGTCTAGCTCAGGAACCAAGGCCAGATGTAGCTGTCTGTCATTCACAGATTAGATAGTGGTTGCCGGGAGTGTCTTTTCGGGCACATTTATCTGAATGGAATGGAGCACCCATTGTACTCTCTGGTTAGGTCTCAGCTCCCACAGTGTACAAGACCTCTCTGTGCAGTATTCCTGACAGTGTCAGAGCTATACATAAACTACTTCTGGAAATTTCTGCCGAGTGTCCTTGAAGCAAATAAAAGGACCCAGGCAGGACTCCCATGAGAGTCAGCATCCCAATTTGCCTTTTGAGAAGAGATGGATATCAAAGCTTTATTAATCCTACTAACATGCCTATTGCTATATTTATTTTTGGCAATATTTAAACATAAAAAATTCAAATATGTGTCAACATTTAACTCATCTTACTTGGAATTTTTCTACTATAATTTTCTGTCAGATTCTACTATGAATTTCCCAGTTTAACTTTTTTGAGATAGGTTTTCACCAGGTAGCCCAGGGTGGCTTCAAACTCATAATCCTCTTGCCTCAGTCTTTCAAATGCTGGGGTCACTGCCAAGACTTGTTCTTGAAGCAGGTCTGGCCATTCAGCCCACATTAGTCATTTGTCTTCACTGTGACATAGTCTTTGAGATAAACAAGGGGAGGGGCTTATTTTCACATTTCCAGAGATTTCTGTTAGCTGTCCCCCTTGCTTTAGACCCATGGCAAGGCAGGAACATCATGGAGGGGAAAGTATGGTCAGAAAGGCCACTCCCTTCATGGCACCCAAGAGGAAGAGAGTCAGGAAAGGGCTGGTGACAGAATCTATCCCTCAAGGCAGGTCTGCCAAGACCTACTTTCTCCAGATACGCCAGATTCCTAGTTCCCTCTACCTTCTGATAATGTCAGCAAGTTATGAATTCATCAACAGATGAGTCAGTTAGTAGGTCAGAGCCCCCAGGATCCAATGACTTCTCTGACTAGATCCATCAACTGGGGACTAAGCCCTCCCCATGTGAGGTTTTGGAAGATGTTTTGAGTCCAAACCACAGCCTGGCCTCTCCAAATGTAGACATGCACCCCTTGATTATCACCACCATCCATCCTTCCTCACCAGACACCTGGGACCTTGTAGAAGAATGTCTGCTAGCCCCAGGTCCCAGAGTGACTAAGAGGGACATTCCATAGACTTTAAAATCTACAACCTAAATCATGGTTCTCAGCATCATGGACAACCCAGTCCCTAGAGCATCCCACATGACTGTGACTGCTTCACCCTCAGCCTCCCATCCCAGATGTCTGGGAGTGGTCAGAACTCAGTGCCTCTTGGATGAAGATGTTCTCTCCAATCTACACATTCTGTTCCCAGAATTCCTTGCTTCTTATTGGAGGATGGGTAGATTCCTGTACTGGTTTCAGTGTTGGTTATGGGGCCAACTACACTGTTCCATGGAATAAAACTTTTCTTTCCATTGTCTTTCAGGGTTTTTATTTTTCTCTTTATTTTATTTTTATTTTTATTTTATTTTATTTTATTTTATTTTATCTTATTTTATTTTCCAACAAGGTATTACTGAACAACCTTAAACTCTTCCAGCCTCAGCCTCCTGAATACTGGGATTGTAAGCATAAACCACCTTGCTTGGTGGATTTTTTTCCCCTTAATTTTTGAAGTGAGCTTTATTTTGTTTTTAATGACATACAATCACTGTGTGAGTTTATGTGATATGCTATGGGGCACACTCATCTTATCATGGGACAGAGGACAAAGTCTCGTGTGCAGCTTGGATGCCCTTAGTACTTCAGCAATGTTATCTCTTGCTCCTCTCTTTAATTTTTTTTAAAAAACCTATTTGACAATTTCATACATGTATATAACATGCTATGGTCATATACTACATTTCCCCTCCAATTCCCCACCCTGGGTTGCCTCAATGTGTCCCTTACAACTGCAGGCTACCATTGTCTCCTCTCCTCCCCTCCCCCCTTGTGTCCAGTCAGTACTTCCCATCTGCTCATAGATACCGCCTCTCTGGCCCCATGAGTGGCTCTTCACCGCAACAGGACGTTGCAAACAGAGAACAGACAATGCCAGCTGCATTGCTTGATTTTTCCTCTATTAATTTTTCTAGGTTTCCTTAAATTTGGGACTGATTTTCCACTTATAGGAGTAATTTAAATTTCATTTTCAAGGGTTGAAGTGTAGCTCAGGAAAAAGAAGATGTGCCTAATATTCAAGAGGCTCAGAATTCAGTTTCTAGCACTCCGGGCATGGTGATGCTTCTAGCACTTGGGAGGCAGAGACAGGCTGAGTTGAAGGTCTACAGAGAGAGTTCTAGGACAGTCAGGGCTACATAGAGAGACCCTATCTTGAAATCTCCCCCTCAAAAAACCAACAGTATAAGGTTTTTTAGTATAAAGTTAAGTAGAAAGGTAAGTTCGCTTCAATAGAAAAAATAAGTTAAAAAAATCCGGCTTACAGCTAAACTAGGATGGAAAACACCCGGCCTCGTGTCTAGGGTGGTGATGAGGCTCATCTGGGAAAGATGCTTGGCGCCAAGCCTGGCAACCTGAGTTTGATCCTTAAACTCACATGATGGAAGGAGAGATTCAACTTGCATAAGCTGTACTCTGACTTCCACATTTGTGCAGTGGCATGCAGTTGTTACGTGCATACAGGAGCATGTACACACCACACACACACACACACACACACACACACACACACACACACGCCTGAAACACAAGTTAGGTGCAGAACCCTATCTAGACCCAAATGTTTCCAGTCTGTCCTTCCGAAAGTCCTCTTCCTCCTCATGTTTCCCATGGAGAAGCCCAAAAAGATACTCCATTCTTCTGAGTTTAGTGGGGATGGGAGAGGTGGGCAGGGCTGGTGGCCAGGCTGGAAAGCAAATGCCCAAGGTCATCTGGGGGCTACAATCTGTTTGAACCCCCAGGTAACCACAATGCCAGAATACTTAAGGCGACGCTTTGGAGGCAGCAGGATCTCCATCACCCTGGCTGTGCTCTACCTGTTCATCTATATCTTCACCAAGATCTCGGTAAGGCGGACACATGGCCTAGCCACGCACCTATGGCATGGTGAGATGCTAACCGAGTGCACTGCAAGGCGTTTCCTCCACATCACTTCTCTCTGGGGCAGGTTTGATGTTAGAGGGAATAGAGAGAGGGGAGGAGGCAGAAGAATCCTGAATAAAAAACAGGCAGAGGCAAGGAATCTCTCTCTAGGCCTGCCAAAGTTTGGTGACATCTCAGCATGAATGGAGATCCAAGAACCACCCCCACTTCCCTGTCTTTGTGACCTGCCTCCAGATATGAGAGAGTGGTCAGATCTTAATCAGATGTGCTGAGGACTGCCTGGGCATGGCTCACGCTGACCTTTGGATGGGCTGGTCTCCAGGAAGGTGGCAAACACTAGATGCACTGTAACCTCCAGGCATAGACTGCTCAGCAGGATCAGCTCAAGCTGTCACTCCTGGGGGTAGTGACGCTCTTGTCCCACATAGATGTCTGTCCTTCAGGGGCAGAAGAAATCTCATCTAGTACAAACAGCACAATTGGGTGTGTCCTCGCTGCAGACTCAAGGCGCTCTTTTTAGAATGCTTTCTTATAGTCTGGCACAGGGTGAGTGCCATCTTAGGAGCAATCCACCAGTTGGAAAGAGGAGCATTGCCATTCCAGAAGGCTAGACCAACACAAGCCAAAGCTGGAGGATGCACGAAATCATGATATGTTAAGAGATGGAGCCCAAAGCCCTAGAGATACAAAGTGAGTAAAGAATATGAGGGTAACAACTGGCCAGCATTGAAGGGCTTGGTGTACACCTCTCGCTTGTCTATTGTGGGTGATGTGAGCCACGCCAGTGAACGAGATCATCCTGGCTAGAACACACAGGTCACAGTGTGGAGGAGGGCGGGTAGGAAGACAGCAGAAGTGGGGAGGCCATGAGGTTGTTGCCAGAGTGCAGGGCAGATCTCTCAAACTTAACTGCCCATGGGGCTTCATTTTGAGTCCCTCCCTCCAGTTCAGGATGAGATGAATGAGGAAATAATGAATGCAGCCTTTCTGTACTTGTCAGAGTTTGGGAGAGAGCCTGGTCATGGGGAGTTGCCAGGAATGCCCATTATACATCCACTCCTTCCTCTTCAATCACACATCCACGCCCTGGCCCCTGTATCTACCCACTCCCTCAACCATCCATCCATCTATCCATCCATCCATCCATTGGTCTGTCCATCCATCCTATCCATCTACCCACTCCTTCATCAGTCCATCCATTTGTCCATCCATCTGTTCATTCATCTATCCACTCCATCCATCCATCCATTCACCCACACTGTCATCCATCCATCCATCC
>NW_021604600.1:4253321-4313534 GCF_004785775.1 Grammomys surdaster
TCCATCCATCCATCCATTCACCCACACTGTCATCCATCCATCCATCCTCCATCCCTCCATCATCACCTATCCAGCCATCTATCTATCCATCTATCAGTCTGTCCATCCATCCTTCTATCCATACACCCGCTCCTTCATCAGTCCATCCATCTGTCCATTCATCTATCCACTCCATCCATCTATCTATCCATCCATTCACTCCATCTATCCATCCATCTGCCCACTCTGTCATCCATCCATCCATCCATCCATACATACATACATACATTCATCCATCCTCCATCCATCCATCCATCCATCCATCCATCCATCCATCCATCCACTCTTTCATGAATCCACCTATTCACTTCCTCTCCCATTCACCCATTCAGTCCCTCTTCGACTCACTCTCTGGCCTATCTATCTATCTATCTATCTATCTATCTATCTATCTATCTATCCACTCCCTCCTCCACACGCTCCTCATCCACCCATCCATCTACCCCATCCACCCACTCCCTGGTCCATCTACCCATCCATTCACTCTTCAACTTCCCATCCTACAGGTGGACATGTATGCAGGGGCCATCTTCATTCAGCAGTCCTTGCACCTGGATCTGTACCTGGCCATAATAGGGCTGCTGGCAATCACAGCTCTGTATACTGTTGCAGGTATCATGGGGCATGGGCAATACTTAGAGAGTTGGAAGGCAGGGCTGTGGGCCACTCACTTTATCCTGACACACCTTCTGTGACATATCAGTCACAGTGTGCTAAGGGCATTTACTCATTAAATCTCACTCTCACTCCACTGTCCTGAACAATCACATTTTAAAAATCATTATCCAAAGGAAAGAAGGTTATTCAATAAGAAAATGGATTATTTAAATGCACCACAAAAAAGCCAGATAAGGCAGGTGGGATCATGTCCATCATCCCAACACCCAGGAGGCTTCGGCAGGAGGATCCTGAGTTTGAAGCCAGACTGGGTTATGTAGTAAGACCCTGTTTCAGTAAACAAACAAATCTCCTACAGCTACACAATACTTTCCTACTTAAGCATTCCAGAAGGACTAGTTGAGAGACTACTAAGTACCAAGCATGTGAATCCACATGTATGATACAAAGTTGGGCAATGTGAAGCTGGTTTGAGAACCTGAGTTTAGACAGCTCTGTCTTTTTCCTCTTAAATTTGTGTTCTGTGTTCTAGTAGTAACTGGCAATAGGAGGCTTTCAAGTAGCTGTTTTTTGACTTCTCTGGCTTCTCTCTTGTCTGCCTCCTCTCGATGTAATTCATTCCACAAACGTATGTGCACCTACACAGACTCACATGTGTTGATCATCCATGTGTCATTTGCCATAGAAAACTGGGTATGGAAATAGACCCATGAAACAAAAGTCTCTACCATAAAGCTAGCTGTGTTGGCTCAGGCCTATAATCCCAGAACTTGGGGGGCTTGGGGCAGGAGTTCAAGGCCAGCCTGAGTTACACAGAGAGATCTTGTCTTTCCAGAACACCTCCCCATACCATAAGAAAACTACTGAAACCAAATTAACAACATAACCCAAAACTTTTACACACACACACACACACACACACACACACACACACACACACACAACTTCTAGTGGTTATGAGGAAACAAATCATGAACAAAGAAATCAATTGTCAATGTCGGAATATATTATTACCCTTGATGAATGCTATCAAGGGCGACTAAGGAGCTGGGGAAGCTCTTTTAAAGGAGAAGGCTCTTTAAACATGTAGGACTCTCAGTCAAGGACTCTCAAAGGTCATCTCTCAACCAAATTTAAATGACTTGAGAAGTGTGGAGAGTTCCAAGCAGAGGGGAAGACAACTGTAGAGCCTGTGGGATGAGAACACACATCCCCCATCCACAGAATAGCCAGGGCATCAGTGGCAAGGACAATGTGCCCATATCCACTGAACTTCAGGGGGTGCTATTTGAAGGCTTACCTCAGAATATGACTGCAGCAGCTCTGAGGAGCCAGCTAGGAAGCAGGGAAGGGACCAGCGCTCTGGAGGGGAAAAAAAAACAAAACAAAACCTTGCTCCAAGCGTCACAGAACACTACCCACTGGTGGCTCTAATCAGAGAGGGAGGGGACACAACTCAGTATACACAGAAGCCCCTAATGCAGAAGACTATTGTAAGCTATGTGCTCAGAGCTGAAGGGGAGTGAGCTAATTGTCATGTTCATTTCATCTTTGTCACTGCCCGTTCATCTTTGAGTTCCTCGAATGGAGGAATCTGTCTCCTCTGTTTGGCTGGAGGTTCTGTGAGGGCAGAAACATGCCTCTTGGACACACAGAGCCTGGTGCCACTGGATATTCAGTGACCAATTGAATAGAATGGTATGCTTCCGTATGGAAAAAAGAAGGGCTCAGTGGGTACCAAAGTGTGGTATAGAAAGAAGGTGGACTCAGAGCACTAAACTGTGAGCTCTCGTGACTTCTGTCTCACTTGAGAGAACAGCAGAGAGCTTGGGTGGGATTGTAAGGCCAGTTGTCCATTACTTGGGAGAGGGCTCCATTACTGCTGCTCAGGAAGGGTATGTTAAGGACGCCACACTCTTCGACATGTTTTTTCTTAATTGCACAGCAATTTGCCTTCTGGTAAATATGTCTGTATCAGGTATCAGGTCAGTGTTCCTTTCCCCTAACAGAGGGAGACACCCAGAGGAGGCCGGAGCCATTGCTCTGTCTACATGTTTATGGACTTGTGAACACCACAAAGATTTTTCTGAGAGGGCAAATTTAATGAGCATCCTCTTAGGCCACTGTGATGGTGTTAAGCCCAGGTGGTGTTTGGAATAGCTAGAACTCACATTCTTTTTCCAACCTTAAAAATAAAGGTGTTGGGCCTGAGAGGTGGCTCAGGGGGTAAAGGTGTTTGCCACCAAATCTGTCAGCATGAGCCCAATCCCTAGAACCCACATGGTGGAAGAAGATAACTGAGTCCTTCAAGCTGTCTTCTGACCTCCATACATGAGCCATGGCATGTGTGTGCACACGCACAGGTAGATGTAACAAAATATTTAAAAATAAAGTACAACTCTTGAAAATAATTTTCACAAATGACGTAGGTGTTCCTGAAGAGAGGTAGAGGGCAGCAGGACGCAGGTGATATGTAAGCAGAACAAGGCTGTGGTAAATGGGGTCCAGGGTGATGTGGGGATGGAAGAGAGGGAGAATTAAGGATTAAGTTTGAATATTCCATAGTGAAACTTAATATCTAGTATGCTAAGCTATTTTTTTTAATAAGAAAGGGAAATGTTCAGAATTAGGCCTGTAGTGCAAGCTCCTGTGTGAGTGAGGAACTGCTGTGTAACAAGTACCCACGTGCCATGTAACAAGGGCCCACATGCCTTGTGGGGGTTTAAACAATGGCCTGTCAATCCCATAAGTGCATGGGCAGCCTGGATGGATGATTCGATGGTCTCACATGGCTTTGTAGAACTATACTTCAGTGTCAGCTGGAATGGCTGGCTGAAACAGATGGCCTACCTCACGTGGTGGGTGGTTAGCTCGGGCTGTGGGGAGCAGCTTCCCCTCCATTGAGTTAAGTGGGGCCGAGGACTGAACCCAAGGTTCGCTAAGTGCTCTACCTCTGAGTTCCTTCCTGTCACCTTGTTTTGGAACACAGTCTTATGTTTCCTAGCCTGGTCATGAGCAACCACTGTACTCTCCTGCCTCCACCTTCCACAGTCTCAGATTCCCGGTGTGTGGTAACAGAGTGCCCTTTTAAAGCAGCTGTTCTCAGGGCAACACAGTCCCAGGGTTCCTAGAGGGAAGGTGTGGAGTCCCATGCAAGCATGTCCACCCTGTTCTTTGGATCACTGAAAGTCACAGTAGAGAAAACAGCTTCAGTTCCCTTTGCTGGGAGCTGAAGGGGGCTAAAGGGGGCTGGAGGGGGCTGGAGGGGGCTGGAGGGGGCTGGAGGGGGTTGGAGGGGGCTGAAGGGAGCTGAAGCTGTAGCAATGTTCACAGCACAGGGGGACCAGCTGAGGCAGCCATCTGGGAGGCTCCTCAATCCTAAGAAATCTGTGGGATCTCCACCTTGGTCCCCTCTAACTCAGAGTAATCCTCCTGTGGGAGTGCCTGCCTCTAACCTGTGCTCTTCCCTCCAGGAGGTCTGGCTGCTGTTATCTACACAGATGCGCTGCAGACTGGTATCATGCTTATAGGAGCGTTCATTCTGATGGGCTACAGTAAGTGGGGAGCTGTTTTCATCCCTGTGATAAGCAAACCCAGAGATCAGGAAGCATAGTTAGTTATGACCTGCTCCTTCCTATAACGGTGCGTGTGTGAGACAGAGAGGGGGAGGGAAAGAGGAGGTGGGATATGACCTGTATGTTTGTATGTGCGTGTGCAGCATCAGGTTTCTTCTTCAGTTACTCTCCTCCACCTTAACGTTTTGAGCCCGGAGCTCACTGGTTTGCCTACACTGGCTGGGCTGGTCAACTCTGGAATCACTTGTCTGCCCCTCCCCCAAGCTTCTCGAGCTATGCAGCTCTCACATAGGCACCTGCAAGCCATATCCCCAACTCTGGATTTTGCTATTTTCTTTTTTAAAAATATTTTAAATTAAAATATACTTATATAAGTCACCTTCTCCTCTCCCTTTCCTCCCTCCAACTTTTCCTTTATGGCTCCCCTCACTCCCCCTCAAATTGATGGTCTCTCTTTCTCTGAGTACTGTTGTTACTCATAGAGGAGGACACAAGTACAACCTGCTAAGTCTTGTTTTGTTGCTTGTGTGTATATGATTTCAGAGCTGACCACTTTGTAGTAGATAGAGAATAAATTGACTATTTTTTTTTCTGATACTGGTATGGATAGATGATTACATAAATAAAGAAAGGGAACCATCAAACTTTGACAGTTTCTGACCTTTTAACATTTGGACACAGAAGAGTGGGACAGAAGAACAGTGTTTTCATGTTCTCTGCACCCAGTCCAGTGTCACTGTGACATACAACATGTCAAAGCACATGGCATTCAGACGTACTTCCATGTACAACTGGGGACAGAGTCATCAGAGATCTTCGTTATTCTCTGTGTGTGGTGGATGCATGTATGTATGCATATTTGCTTGTGTGGGGACACACATGTGGGGTGTGTATACTTGCATGTGGAGGTCTAAGGTTGATCTTGGGTGTCTTGTGTCTTCAAGTCTCCACGTAGACCCACCAATTCTAGTATAGCTAGTCAGCTTGCTATGGCGATTCAATCTCTACCCACTACACGCTGACATTATAGGTGGCTTGTCGAGTACAACTAGTTCGTCCATGGGTTTCAGCCTCCAATCTTTGGTCTTCACACTTGTATGGCAAGTGCCTTAGCTACTGAGCCTTCTCCCTGGCCTGTTAGTTGTTTAGATCGCAAAACTCCAGGCAATGGCTGCCAAACAAGGCTAATGAGTAAGATGGCGGCTGGCCAGGTGTGGTGATGCACACACACAGTGCAGGCACCTGAGAGACTGAAGACAGCTGGAGGCTAGGGGCTCACGGTCAGCCAGGGAAACATAAAGAGACAGAATGTTAGAAAACAAACCAGACACAAGGACTCAAGTCTAGGCGAACAGCTTCAAACATCAAACCTAAGCCATCTTGCCTCTGGCCGTGAAACTGATTATGTTTGTGGAGAAGCCTTTGTATGGGTACCAAAGGCACAGGAAGGATTTGGCTTTTAGCACAGCGCAGGGCACGGACTGTGTTTTGGACATATGCCACTTTCAACTTTCAAATGAGATTTCAAAGAAAGAACCACAGAGTCAGACATTTGTTTCATGATTCAAACAACAAAAATCACGTGCTAGCTTTTAGTCAGACTGCCCTGCACCCCAGTGAAGAAAAATAAAATTCTTCATTTCTATTTTCTCTCCCTGTCGTAGTAAATGTTTGTGTCTGAAAACAGCCCTGTTGTTGATCACTTTTGAAAGCTGCCTTTACTGTATATAATAATAATCTTGGTTTTGACTTGATTTCCCAGTGTGTTAGCAGTCTCTCCTGCCTTCTGCACCACAGCAGGGAGGTCTGCTGTTCTCATTTCTACTTCTCCATGTACCGAGACCTCTCTTTGGCTGACCTGAAGGTTTCAGCATCATTTTTTTTATTGTTTAACTTTTAGAACCTTTTGTTTTTTTTCTCACTGTGTGGCTGAGGCCATTGCTGAACTTCTAAGCCACTGTGCCTGGTTCTCTTACCCTTCAGTTGCAGCATTTCTAATGTGATATGTAAATGGGGGTTGTGTTTATCCTCATTGAGACTCTTGAGATTTGGGGAACTGTGATTTAATGGCACATTTTGATTTCTTACCTCTTCTCTTACCTCCTCCTCCTTCTCTTCTTTCTCTTCTCTTCTTCCTCCATCTCCTCTTCCTCCTTTTCTCCTCTTCCTCTTCCTCTTCTTCCTCTTCTTTCTCTTCTCCTCCTCCTTTTCTTTCTCTGCCTCCTTTACCTCCTCCGCTCTGTGGACCATGCTGGCCTCCATCTCTGCCTTTCAGGGTTAGGGTCCCTGCTGGGATTAAAGGTGTACACCACCGCACCCGGTTAGTTCCAAGTCTCAGCAGACTCCCCATGTCACACCTTCTCATGGCCTCTTCTTTCTATTTCAGCATGAGTCATTTCTATTCGCATGTTTTCCGGCTTGCTGATGTCTTCTTTGACTGTGTGGTCTGCTGATAGAAGATGGATTTGTCACCTCTGTGTCATCTCCATTATATCCTTTCATCTTTTCTTCTCTTTCCCTCTCTCCCCCCTCTCTTTCATCCTTCTCTTTCATTTTTCCATTACTGGAAAGCAAACCAATCTCCTTATGCTCGCTAAGCATACACTCTGCCACCAAACTACACCCCAGTCCCATTTAGGCCTTCCTTGTGTATCTCTGCTGAGATTGTCCCTCTAGTCATGAATATCGCCCACAGTCGCACTGCAGCCTATTAATCATAACCTATATAACCTATTAATCATGGTTATTTTTCATTTCCTGTCTGACAGTTGCAACATCTGGGTCACCTCTCAGTTTGCCTTTATCACTTTGTTTCAAACGGTAGGTCATTTTTCTTTCTTTCTTGGGCACCCCATTATTTCCTTTGATGTTGAGTCGATTGAATTCGTATTTGGATATGAGCTTAGCTCTTTGGCCAGGTTGTTAATGAGGGGCCAATCTGGTTAGGGGCTGAGGCGAGTTTAGTTTTTTTTTCTTTTTTCTTTTTTTTAGTGATAGCTCTTTTCCAATCCTCCAGCTTCAAATGCCTTGGGCATTACCTGTGTTGTGATGGAGTCTGGGTTTTTGTTCTTTGTTTGTTTTGTTTTTTTTTTTTATGGCTGTGTTAGGTTTTCCATGGCTGTAATGGAATTACTGACGCGAACAACTTAGAAACAGGAAAGATTTGTGTTGGCTCACAGTTTCAGAGATTCCAGTCTGTCATTGTGGGGAGGGCCTTGTGGGACAGAAGTTTATGTCGTTACAGCAAGAGTTAGCCAGATAACAGGAGATAGCCAGGTCGAGAGGCAGCCACCATTCCTTGCTCATACATAGACTGTCACTTATTAATTTTGAGTCAAGAAAAAACAGAAAACCTTAATAGTCCAACTTCTAAAGAAGAAACCAGAATATTTGATACTATGAACTGTCCTAGTAGAAATAGGAAAAGGCTATTTTTATTACTTGCTGCCATATAAAATATAAGATACATCTATTGAAATCAAAGAGATGATATTATTATTTACAGATACTGGTGTGATTGGCTGCTTAGTGACCTGGAAAAATGACCTGGAAGAGGTTGAGTAGATCAAGACTAAAATTTAGAAGCCATTATCTCTTATCTAAGTGGAATTTTATTTGGTACCCTGATAGCTCCTACACTGATGCTACCAGAGTGTGGTCCATGGCCAGCAACCTCAGTGTCACCCTGGACCTCATTTTTTTTTTGTTTTTTTGTTTTTTTTGTTTGTTTTTTCGAGACAGGGTTTCTCTGTGTGTAGCCCTGGCTGTCCTGGAACTCACTCTGTAGACCAGGCTAGCCTCGAACTCTCTAACTCAGAGATCTGCCTGCCTCTGCCTCCCAAGTGCTGGGATTAAAGGCGTGCGCCACCACTGCCCGGCCCACCCTGGACCTCATAAAAGGAATCCCAGCCCCAAGTCTGATCTGTTAAGTCAGGGTCTGCACTTCAATCAGACAGAATCCCAGACCCTGGCCTTCCCTCTGGCCCATGGTCCGTACTTCAATAATCACCAAATGATTCGTGAGCTTAGGAAGCTTGATCCCACTCCTAATCCAATTCTATACTCAACTGTACTATCTGCTGTGGTTTGTCTGTTCAGGTTTACTTGCTTCTCAAAATCTTTTTAATTTCTTTTATGTGCTCAGATATTTTGTCTGCATGTATGCCTGTGTGACGTGTGCGTGCGTGTGCGTGCGTGTGCGTGCGTGCGTGTGCGTGTGCGTGCGTGTGTGCGTGCGTGTGTGCGTGTGCGTGTGCGTGTGCTTGTGCGTGTGTGTGTGTGTGTGTGTGTGTGTGTATGTGTATGTATGGGTTGGGGGGTGCGTGCATGCATGCCTGTGTGTTGAGGCCAGAAGAGGGTGTTGGATCCCTTGGGACCAGAGTTACAGATGGTTGTGAGCTTCTATGTGGATGCTGGGTATTGAACCCCATTCCTCGTAAGCAACTCCAGCAAGTGCTCTTAACTGCTGAGCCATCTCTCCGGACAAGGGGTGGGGCCAGCTCTTCTGCACTCACACACTTGGGCAGCTCACCTGTCCCTGTCCTGCCACTAGAACCAGTTCTACTATGCTGCCCAGGTAAGGTATGGGGCCCGCTCTCCCAAGTGCCACAGCTGGTGAGGAACGGGGCCAGCTCTGCATAGCCCTTGAACATCAACATGGTCCCAGGCAGTAGCCTAGACCAGGGTATCTACATGGCCTTTGGTGGTAACATGGGTCACAGACATTGGCACAGACCCCTGCTGCTGCATGGCCAGGGACACAAACATGGTTTTAGGTGGCAGCAGAGGCTACTCACACCAGGCTGTTCCTCACTACCCTCCGATTCCATTTCCACCTTTCTTCATAATGTTCAAACTATTCAGCATCTTTTCCTCTCCCAACTGTCCATCACATACTTGTACATCATAGTGGCTCCCCCTGCAGGCGGGCCACAAGGCAGAAAGGTCTCTGGCGTCTTCATTCAGCCCAAGCTGCGGGGCCATTATGGCAGGTGGGCCTCTCAACAGTTCCCAATTTTAAAGGTAGGTAACAAACTGCAGTGATATTAGTAGGGCCTATAACTTTGATATCAAAAGATATCCCAAGTTTCTTTTAATTGAATTAGCGTTGTTGCTGATTGTGTGTGTGTGTGTATGTATGTATGTATGTGTGTATATGTGTGTATCTGTGTGTGTGGTGTTTGTACACATGTCTGTAGATGTGCTTGCTCATGAGAACACATGTGGAGGGCAGGAGTTGATGTCAGGTGTCTTCCTCCATCTCTTTCTACCTTATTGTTTGAGACAGGGATCTCCCACTGAACCTGGAGCTCACCCATTAGCTAGACAAGGTGAGCAGCAGGCCCTTGGGATCCACCCCTCTTCCTTTGCTATCCAGATGGTGTGGTGTGGTTACAGATGATCACTATGGTGCTTGGTTCTTATGTGGGTGCTGGGGATCCAAACTCAGGCCTTTGTGTGTATGTTCACAGTTCCGTAACTAAACCATTCTAAGATCTATTATTTTATTATTTAACATCAGAGACCTATTATTTGATGGATTGCTTCCTACTTTTTTTTACACAATCCCCCATGCTTTATACTGCGCATCCAGAGACAGTAGGCAGTGAGGTGACTCCGTGGATAAAGGCACTTGCTGTCAGGCCTTCTGACCTGAGCTTGATCCCTGGAATTCACACAGTGGCTGGAGAACACTGACTCCCCAAGTTGCCCTCTGACCTAACCCTGACATCCCACTACAGAATGTGCACATGAATGCACCCATACACCCACACACCCAAGTCTCTCTGTGTTAACTATTCTGAGACGCAATTTACAGCAGGTATGAAGAGATGAGAGGAAAAGGACAGACTAAGAACCCTTAAGGGGACACCGTTCCTCAGAAGCTCTGCTCTAACTAGAACAGCATCTGTCTCTACGTTGCTACATACTCCATGTGGTCCTGGCAATCTTAGGCTTCCTCTGCTCCCTAGGTTTTGCAGCTGTTGGTGGGATGGAAGGCCTGAAGGACCAGTACTTCTTAGCCCTGGCTAGTAACCGGAGTGAGAACAGCAGCTGTGGGCTACCCCGAGAAGATGCCTTCCACATATTCCGAGATCCATTGACCTCTGACCTACCCTGGCCTGGGATCCTGTTTGGAATGTCCATTCCATCTCTCTGGTACTGGTGTACAGATCAGGTATGGGAGCTGGCTGAAGGCCTTCTCGGTGCCTTGGGGTGGCTGACATCTGCCATGTGATTTTGCTATATGCTGTCCTCTCTTTCCCCATCTCCTCCATTTCTTCCATCCTCTCCTTTACCAGTTGCTTTGCTTCTTACTCTTACAAATGCTAATGGTGGATCTGGAGCTGCTGGTCACAGTGGGGGGTGGTGGTGGTGGCGGTGGCGGCGTAACACTGCTCTATGTCTGGGAAGAACCAGTCATAAGCTCCATTATAAGAAGATAAGAAGACGATAAATTTTATTTCAAGATTTGAAGTGCATGTCATTCGTTCAATAAGCAGCCCAGACACTCCTGGCACTTAAAAATCTGGAGCCAATATGAAACTACTCTGCCATTGCCTGGGAACATAGAGATGACAGATTTGTCCCTTGAGAGGTTAAGGGTGGTACTTTTAAAAAGTATGGTGAGACAAAAGAAATCCGAGAGCACACACAATGAAAAATAAAAGGAACCACTCAATCGCTACAATTTCTATCAGTTTCAGAATTGAAAAGCCACAGACTGATCTTGTCCCAGTCATGACCAGGGCTTTTGAGCTCTGAGTGGATGAATCCTTTGGGTCCCAACACTTGTCCCCTGGCTCAGTTTCTGTCACTATTTCTGCAGTCATAGCATTAGCAAACATTTTCCATTTAGCACCATCCTTGACACTGTGACACCTCTGGTGGCTGTCTGGTGGAGTTCGGTCTCATAGCTTCTTCAGAGAAATGGGCCTCAAGGCAGCCTCGCTCTTACCCTAACTGTGCACATTGTACTGTAAAGTCTAGCGTAGCCTAGGGGAATGGTCCAGAGGGGGATAGACCCCACCCTGCACGTTCTTCTTATTCAGGGTGCTGAGTGAGAGCTCCAGTTAGTAAGAAAAATAGTTATTTTAATACAAAAGGATATATATATATTTTTTAAAAAGCCAAAAACTGCAAAAGAAGAACAGGAAGAAAAAATCCTTTCATGCAAATTATGGCAATTATTGTCTATGAGAGATTACTATGTGTTAGATGCTATCCTGACTGCTTGAAATACTTCTACCTAATTTCAAAGCTGTCCATTTGGTCGGTAAGAATACTAAGGCAAAGAAAGGCGACACTGGGTGCCCAGATTCACACAGGCAGGTGGCGAGGAGACAGGCTTGAACCTAGGCTGTGTAACTCCACCTCGAAAGTGAACAGTTCCTCTGAGATGATGTCATTGAGGTGACATCATCCTCTAAGAACCCTACCTATGAGATGTCCAGGGTGCAGCCTGTCAAGTCATGTTCCCTCCACAGTTAGCAATGCCCTGGGGCTATCCCCTGGTATAGTACATTGTCCCTTTGCTTTCCTAAGCATTTGTTTATTTTTACTGTATGTCTATGAATGTTGGCCAGGATGCATGTCAGTGTACCGCGTGGATACCGGCGCCTGTAAGTGAGGAGAGGGCTTCAGATCCTCCGGGACTGAGTAACAGGTGCTTGTGAGCCATTATTTGGGTGCTGGAAACTGACAATGGATCCTCTGCAAGGGCAGCTGGTGCTCTTAACTGCTAAGCTATCTCTCCAGCCCCTCCTTTGGATATATATATGTGTGTGTGTGTGTGTGTGTGTGTGTATTCAATATGAGTATACATATATTTATATTCACATACACATATATATATGTGTATATACATATTTTATATAATATACAATATATTCATATATATATTTATATATATATGTATATATGAAGTTGTTTGACTGACAGATTTAACTGGACTGTCTTCAGTACATTCTTTTACCTAAACTAACTATGATAGCGGAAGAGGTGGGTTAATTATGAAGTGAATTGTAGCTGACAAAGTCTTAACTCTGGATGTAATAGGAAGCGGACAATGAAGGACTCATGGCCACCCCAGTCAGACCAGGAAATAAAGATGCTTTCTCCTAAACAAGAACCCAGATCTCAGGTCCGCTCCTCCTGCTGAGGAGCTACACGTGACTGGTGAGCACACCGTCTTCAGCTTCCAACCACCTTCTCTGTGTTCCAGGTGATTGTTCAGCGGAGTCTGGCTGCCAAGAACCTGTCCCATGCCAAAGGTGGCTCCCTGATGGCTGCATACCTGAAAGTGCTTCCTCTTTTCCTAATGGTGTTCCCTGGTATGGTCAGCAGAGTCCTCTTTCCAGGTGAGGAAGCTGTTGGGAGCAGAGGTCTTTGGTCTGTCTGCAAGTCTCAGGCTTTGGGAAGTGATCTATCTACTGACTTCACACTGCTTCCCAGTGCTGACTCAGCAGACAAGACCGACTGGTGTGGATGCTGTGGGAGTCCTCTGCTGCATTCTTCACACCACAAACTACTCTAAGGTCACATGGTTCCACATGCTTATACCCCAAGACAAGTCATGTCCTTGTGCTTTAGGGTTTGAGGTCAGTGTTCTGGTAACTTTGGCCTGATGGAGCCCCTCCTGTGACAACAAATATCAGGGGACATAACTCTACAGGAAGACACACACACACACACACCACCACCACCACCACCACCACCACCACACACACACCATAAAGTTTTCTTTTTGAGACAGAATCTTATATGGCCTAGGCTGGCCTTGAACTCATGATGGTCCCACATCTGCCTCTCAAGTGCTGGGATTACAGGTGTGCACCACCATTTTGGCTAGATTTTTTTTACAATGCAGTCAAGAGGTTTATACATAGGGAGAAATAGTACTTAATAGGATGATGTGGCCAGGAACCTCTGTGGTGCTGTGGTGTCAGCAGCTGGTGATCTGCACATAGCAAACCTGTTTTTCCTTGAACAGCACCAAGGCTGTTACTAACTCAAAGGAAGCCATAAAGTGGAGAGTGTGCTCCCCCCGCCCACCACCCCTACAGATGTTATACAGAGGCAAAGAAAGGACAGGATGAACAACCATTCATTAGCCAGTCCAGTTACATCTAAATCATTTGGAATCTTTAAGAATTAAGAGGGAGCTGGAGGGAAGGACGCCATCCATGGTGCTGAATTCTGAGAGCGCGCCTCTTCAGCCCAGATGGGGATCCCAAGTCATGCCCCCACATAGAGGGCAAAAGCTACCTGGGTGGGGGGAGTGCAAGATCTGAGATCTTGGCTTCTTGGTGACCCCATGGAAAAGTACACAGCTGTCCAGTAAAGCCCGAGAGAGAACAATGAGCGTGGTTTAAAGAGACACACTCACTGTGCGCCTGCTGAGGGCAGGTCCCTGTGCACAGACAGGCCCTGATGGTTAAGGGCTGTGCTGACTGTCTGTGCTTGAGCCTCAGCTCTCCCTCTCAGGAGCTACGTGGCCTCGGTCACATCATTTAACCTCCCTTTCCTTTTTCTCATCTCTAAGATGAGTGGGGATGATGTCTCTGTCAAGCAGATGTGCTATATATATAAATTGTTATTAATTAACAGGTAAGTAAATGTTATCAAATGGTGTGCTATCACAGGTCTGCTGGGGTCATTTGAAACTTAGTTGAACCAATTAATTCCATCAATGTGAACATTTTATCTCTCTCGTCCTCTCCCTCTCTCTCACACCTCTCCCTCCCTCCCTCCTCCCCTCTCTGTATGTTCTCTGTCTCTGTCTCTCTTCTCTCCCTCTCTTCCCCTCCTTCCCCCTCCCTCCTCCTTCCTCCATCCCCCATCTGTCTGTTCTCTCTCTTTTTCTCCCTTCTCCCTTCTCTCTCTCTCTCTCTCTCTCTCTCTCTCTCTCTCTCTCTCTCTCTCTCTCTCTTTCTCTCTCTCTCTCTGTGTGTATGTGTGTGTGTGTGTGAATGGTTGATCTCTGTCATTCCACCTCACTTTTTGAAATGGTCTTTCTGACCCTGGAGCTAACTGACTCAGCTGGATTAGGGGGCGCTGAGCGCTGCCTGACTCCATCTCCTCAGCACTTGCTTTACAGACCTGCACTGCTCTCAGCTTTACATGGGTGCCAGGCACCCAAGCTCAGTCCCCAGGCCTGTGCAGCAAACTTTACCTGCAGGCCACTTTCCTGGCCTGAACACACTGTAGGAAGAACACTTTGCTTTCCACTGAGCATGCTTTGTAAGCTTTGCTCCCAGCGCCTGGCCTGTGCTTGAAGGTTGTATTTTTACCCTCCTCCTTCTCCATCTGCATAGAGAAGGGAACTTCCCAAGGCAGAATGAAGCACACAGGTTGGAACTTCAGCTGTGGGAGGCTTCTGTGCCCCAGCAGTGAGGCTGTTGAGTGTTTTCCTCTCTGCTGGTTTCCTCAAAAGCCGTTAGTCCTTGATTTTTATGAGGGGTGGGGTTTGCATGTATATGACCTATGGGTGTATATGGTTTTGTGTATATGTGTGCACACACAATACATACGTGTGCAGGTACATGTGGAGATCGAAAGTTGATATTGCATGTCTTCCTCAATTTCTGTCTATCTTATTTTTATTACAGACAGGGTCTCTCAGTGAACCTGGAGCTCACTGATCTGACTAAGATGGCTAGCCAATGAACTCCAGGGATCTTCCTATCTGCCTTCCCATCCCTCACTCCTGGGCTGGCATCAGTGTGTGCCATTGTGCCCAGCTTTTCACATAGATTCTGGGAGCTGAACTCAGGTTCTCATGCTTGCTCAGCAAGCATCTTACTGCCTGAGGCATCTCCCCTGCCCAGTCTTAACCCCTTCTGAGGGACACATCCCCAATGATCTAAGGACTTCCTACTAAACTCCACCTCTTAAAGGGCCTCCAGATACTGCCACACTGAGGACCCAAACTCCCAACACATGAACTCAAACCATACCCTAGCCACAGCAGAGGTGCAGTACTGAGACAAACTAGAGAACCAGGATGGGTAGGCAATTTTACACTGGAGAAATCAGAGAATTTCTCAGGAGAGGAAAGAATTGAAAAAAAAAAAAAAAAAGCAAAACAGTGGGGCTGGAAAGATGGCTCAGAGTATACTTCCAGAGGACCTGAGTTCAGTTCCCAGCACCCAGGCTAGGCAACTCCAGTTCCAGGGGACCCATTGCCTTTTTCTGGGCTCTTGTAATCATGTGCACAAGCCCATTTACAGACATAGACATGGACATAGAAGTTAAAGATAAAGGTTTTTGTTGTTGTTGTTTGGTTGGTTGGTTGGTTTGATTTTTCAAGACATGGTTTCTCTGTGTAGCTTTGGCTGTCCTGGAAATCACTGGAATTTGCTTTGTAGACCAGGATGGCCCTGAACTTGAGAGATCTGCCTGTTTCCTCTGCCTCTTGAGTGCTGGGATTAAAGGCATATGCCACCACCACACAGCTAAAAATAAAGTTGTTGTTTGTTTGTTTGTTTGTTTTTTTAGAAGATAAGAAAAGAGAAAAGATATTTAGGGTTTGAAACTCATGGAGAGCTTGAATCTAAAATGAGCAGCAGTAACTGAAGGCTATGAGCATCTGAGGGAGGCAGGAAAGGGAGTTGAAAAGCACTGACAGGGCTGGGGTTCACCTCAGTAGTAGACTGTGTGCCCAGTGTGTGCAAAGCCCTGAGACCTAGACCCAACACCCGAGAAGAAAAAAAGTTAAGTATTTTTTTAGAAAAGCAACACAAAAGGACTTCACTGTAGATATGAATAGCTGTCTCCCACCCTGACAACCGAGGAGACGAAGTCTGAGGTAGGATTCTTCCTATGACTGGCTATTAGGTGTTACAGTTCTATTTGACATCCAGTGACAGTAGTAATGTGTTCTGTGTTCTGTATGATCATACTTGGGTGCTAAATTTTTAATGTGCATTAAATTGGTATGCCCTGTTTTTCCATTGACCTATATTTTTAATCATTATTTTTGTTTGTGTGTGTGTGTGTGTGTGTGTGTATGTGTGTGTGTGTGTGTGTGTGTGTGTGTGTGTGCACATATGCATCCAAGTGTGCCACGTCACCTGTGTGAGGTCAGAGGACAACCTGCAGGAGTCTGTTCTCTCCTTCTATAATGTGGCACCTTGCGATTTAAACAAAGGTCCTAAGGCTTGCTGGCCCTTCATCTACTTATGAACTGTGTATATGTAGGGGCTGGGGTGGGGTAAGTGTGTTTTTGTGTATGTGTGCACGTGTCATGACATCAGTGTGGAGGTCAGAGGCAACATGAGCTTTAGTTCTCTCCTTCCACCACAGGGAACCAGGGATCAAACAGGTTCCCGGCACGGTCAGCACCATCTTGCCAGCCTTGTGTTAATCTTATGAAACAGAGTTGCTTTTGCAGACAATGGTCATGCTAATGTTATGAAGTAGTATGTCATCACCCCAGTTCTGTGAGTTGGCAGCAGGAGCTCAGAAAGCTGAAGGGGCAATGGCCACAGCTTGGAGTTGAGGCTCTTGTTCAGTTTTCTTGGGTATAAGCTCATAGACCCTTCTAGGGCTGGCCAGGTTCTGGCATACTGTAGCCGGGCCCGGGTTCAGGACCCGTCTGTCTCACTGTGGGCTTGCATTTCCTCCATAGATCAAGTAGCCTGTGCGCATCCCGACATCTGCCAGCGGGTCTGTAGCAACCCCTCTGGCTGTTCAGACATCGCATATCCCAAACTTGTGCTGGAACTTTTGCCCACAGGTAATGTCCCCTCACCCCTACGTCCCCTGGACCACCCAGAAAGAAGGCTACTGTCTGGGTGCTGATATGAGGTATGGCTGAGATGGAGAGCTATGGGCATCCCAAAGGCCAGAATCTGTCAGGACCACAAAGTTTTGTCTGACTATGCCAATAGAAGGTCTACCTCCCCAGAGTTGAGCCATCAGGTTCAGCTAGCTTTGGGCTTGGGGTAATAGGGTCACAAGTGAAGACAGAAGCTGCCATCAGAAAGCCCAAGGCCTATAGACCTCCCTTCTGCCCCCCAGGACTCCGTGGGCTCATGATGGCTGTGATGGTGGCGGCTCTCATGTCCTCCCTCACCTCCATCTTTAACAGTGCCAGTACCATCTTCACCATGGACCTGTGGAACCACATCCGGCCACGGGCGTCTGAAAGGGAGCTCATGATTGTGGGCAGGTAAGGCTTTATAGGGTAGGACTCTGGCCACCAAAAAGTCCGAAACACCTAGCAAAGAAGGGACTAAGCTCATGAACTGGTAAAGTCAGAGCACCCAAGCTGCCTTGGCCTCAGCTGCTGCAGCTGAGGAGTAGGACCTCGGTAAGAGTTAGTAACTTATTCAAGAGATGTCCTGTGAACACCAGTTGTGTTCTGGTATTAGAACAGTAATATAATGGTCCAATATTTTAAAACAATCCTGCAGTACCAGAACATAGCATGAAAAGATTTGGATCTGCTGGCATAATGCTAGAAGTGGAGAAGTCAGACAGACAGTTAAAGCCCTGATGAGTGTTCTGACTGGGAATCAGGAGATCTAGACACTCAGAGTTGAAGTATCAATCTGTATTGGGACCTGGGGGGATAGTAGGAGGTATCTGGGTAAGGCAATGGGGTGTTCTGAAGCTGGGTGAGGGATAATTTCTACTCCAAGACTCTTGGAAGTCCTGAAATCCAGTAGGAGAACAGAAATGAGCATTGTGACAATGTGACATAAAATAGACACAGATAAGCTGCTGCTCACTAAAGCCCTGCCACTTACGAGATGCATGCTGAAGGCTGTCCCAGCTGTAGTTCAGGGAAAGAGTCCTTAGACTTGACCCCAAATGCTAACTCATTAAAGAAAAGCCAGATGCACTGGACTTGATCACTTGAAAAGACACCATTAAAGAGATATAAAGTTTAGCCACAGACTGGAGAAAATATTTGCAAGCCACATTACATGCTTAAGAACTTGTAATCTAGAAAATATGAAGCAGTCTTAGAACATAGTATGAACAACCACCAAAACAGGTGACTAGGCATTTCACCAAGGAAGATGAGAGACGGCTAAGTGCCCGCAACAGGACGCTCAGTATCATTTACTACACAAGACACCACTTGTCCTACTTAAATGCCAGTAACAGCCAGGCATAATGATACATGCCCATCACCCCAGTGCTCAGGAAGCTGATGCAGGAAGATAGGATTCCTATGCAGTACTTACGGGATTATGAATGTTTCTATTTAAAAACAACACTTCGGTTTCTTATAACATTAAGCATAAACTTACCACATCACTTAAAAGTTTGTATTCTTAGATATGAGAGCATATGTCCAGAGACTCGTATTAAGATGTTTATTCAAGTAGTTTACAGTAGCAAAGGGGCAGGGGTGATTCTGTTGTCATCAGCTGGTGAATGACAAAGGGAGAGAATGGGGTGTTCATGGCACACACTTTTCAATCACAAGATGTGGTGAAATAGTCTGGTAAGATAGTTCAACAAGTAAAGATTCTTACTACCAAGATTGATGACCTGAGTTTGATACCCAGGCACCCCATGGTGGAAGAAGAGAGCCAATTCCTATAAATTTTCTGACCTCCACATGAGGGCCATGCACCCTGAATGCCCCCCTTCAAAATTAATTTTTTAAAGATTAATTTATTTAGTGTGCATGAGTGTTTTGCCTGCATGTATGTTTGTACATCATGTGTGTGCCTTGTACCCTTGAAGGCCAGAATAGGGCACTGGATCCCCTGGAACTGTAGTTACAGACAGTTGTGAGCTGCCATGTGGGAGCTGTGACTTGAACCCAGGCCCTCTGGAAGAACAGCTTGTACTTTTAACCACTGAGCCATCTCTTTAGCCCCATTTTTTTTTAAATCAATGAAACATCCTAAGAAGTTAGCACATACTTGTAATCCCAGCCCTTGGGAGGCTGATGCAGAAGGATTACACATTCAGGTCAGCCTGGGTGTATTGTCCCTATTTCTGAAAAGGAGAGGAGTATGAAATACGGATGAGTGTTACCCCCTAGATGGACCTCAGAGACCATTACATAGCTGAGGCAGCAGCTGAAGGCCAAACTCTGAATAGCAGAGGGCATTTGTAGGAGCTCCAGGGAAAACGAACCTGGAGGGAGAGAGCATGTCCACCCACAGTTACTCAGCAGCAGCAGGAATTAACTGTAAACAGGTGAGGGGCTATTTCGGCATGATGTCTGTGCTCAGTGTTGACGGTACTCTGCAAATTCAGGAAAGGATACTGCATTGTACTCTTGAGGGTGGGAGGAGACAGGTCTCCTGCCTTACAGATCTTACAGCTCGGCGAAGCTGCATAATAAAGGGGGGAAAGTGGGTGTTCAGGGAAGACAGGAGTGTTCCCCTCTCTCCTCACAGGATATTTGTGTTAGCACTGGTGTTGATCTCCATCCTCTGGATCCCCGTTGTGCAGGCCAGTCAGGGAGGTCAACTTTTCATCTACATTCAGTCCATCAGCTCTTATCTGCAGCCGCCTGTGGCCATGGTCTTTATTATGGGATGTTTCTGGAAACGTACCAATGAAAAGGTAATTCTGGACTGGCAGCACAACACCTGGGTACTGTCCATAAGCACTGGGAGAAATGGAAGGGAGTGGTCTGGCAGAGACCTGTGTGGGCTAGCCTTGTCACCAGGGAGAGTGAATCCAGTGTGGGAAGCCACAGGAAGGGTCCCACCAGGCTGAGAAAAGACTTGATGGGTATTCTCAGAAGTGTCTCCTGTGTTTGTTTTTGGGCGTCAGGGCCTTACTATGTGACACAGTTCTGTTTCTGTGTTACAATATGCTGGCAAAAAACTTAGGGGAGAACTGAGCTTGCATTTCCAGGTCACAGTCCATTATTCTGGTGCCATTAAGGCAAGGATGACGTAGGTGGACATATCACATCCAGTCAAAAGTAGAGAGAATGATGCCTACATGCTGTGTCCAGCAAGCTCCCCTGCTTTAATATATCTCAGAGTCCCCGACCAGGGAATGGTGCTGCCCTTTCAGGCTAAGCCTTCCTACATTAAGAATCCTCCCTCGGACAGGGCCACAGACAAACCTGGTCTAGACAGTCCCTCACTAAGCCTCCCTTCCCAGGTGATCCTAAGTTATGTCAAGCAGACAAAGGTAACCATCATGCTCAGGTTGGCCTCAAACCCACAATCTTCCTGCCCACATCTCAGTGTGGGGTTTACATGTGTTCACCACCACACTCGGCTTTGTGACACACTCTTGATATTGACAGGGAAACCAAATTAGAAGGGAATGAGTGTGCATATGTAATCAGTTCCTTATAGCTGGGCATCTGCACCTGTGGGTTCAATCTAATTCAATTAACAGCAGGATAAAAAAAATATTTGCAAGAAAAAGATCTGTGTCTCTATTGAGCAAGTACAGACATTTTTCTGATGTTATATAAATGATATGGTACAGAAGCTATTTACATGATATTCACATCGCGCTGAGTGTTATACAAAACCTAAAGATGATTTAATGTACGTAAGTGGATACACATGGGCCATGTTCAAACACTATGCCATTCTATACGCAGGATTTGAGCATCTGAGAAGCTTGTTATCTATGGGTCCTGGAATTGATCCTTCAGGATACCAAAGGCTGACAGTATTTGGAGAACTTGGATAGGTTCATAATTCCACACCTTTGCAATACAGTGAACATCACAAGAAAGACAAGCTCTTAAGATGGCTTCTTGAACTTTTGGTGACCTTGGCATCCATAAGATGGCTCTCCTTTGGTTTGCAGGGTGCCTTCTCAGGCCTGATCTTGGGCTTGCTGCTAGGATTGATCAGGCTGATCCTGGACTTTGTCTACGTGCAGCCTCCGTGTGACCAGCCTGATGACCGCCCAGCTGTGGTGAAGGATGTCCACTACCTCTACTTCTCCATGGTTCTGTCATCTACCACCCTTATCACTGTGTTCACTGTGAGCTGGTTCACAGAGACACCCTCCAAAGAGATGGTACATTTGGGCTGACAGGCCTAGCCTCTGAGACTCATCAAAAGAACAGAACAGGGACTCCAGGCTTAAGCAAGACAATTGAAATGTTCAGAAAGTCTGGAATAGGGCTTTAGGGACATAGTGATGTAGAACTCAGGAAATGTCATGAGACTCCATTTTTCAATTCTGGTTCAACTCACAGATCCATGGAGAGCTAGGGAGTTCCTGGGGCCAAGCCCCCAACTTTTTTTTTTTTTTTTTTTTTTTTTTTTTTTTTTTAAGAACTACCATTGTGTAAAGCCACAAACTTTCCTGGTTCTTAGCAGTTCCTGACAGCTCAGGTACAGCCTTGTCCTTGGACCAGAAGAAAGACAGAGCCAACCTGTGCCTCACAGGGCTGTACCTTAGGGCTAGGAAAGTTAGATACTACTGAGAGGAGGGCTGTCAGAAGACAGGGGAACAAGCAAGAGGGTATGATCATTGGATCTGAGGAATCGGGAGAACTGACGCTCCTTGGAGGACACAATGAACAGTGTCCAAAATGAAAGCTGAGCTGGGTGCAGGGTTAGAAAAAATGAGGAAAAATGGCAGCCTCCACCTGTCTCATGGTTACTTCTGCTTCTCAGGTCAGCCGCCTGACTTGGTTTACTCGTCATGAGCCTGTGGTCCAGAAGGACTCAGCACCACCAGAAAACCCACTGTCTCTAACCCTTTCTCAGAATGGGACTACAGAAGCCACCAGCACCAGCATCCAGTTAGAGACAGTTCAAGAAAATATGACCAAAGCCCATAGTGGTAAGTTGCCTCTGGTCTCAGTTATAGTAGAACTTAAGAAGCATTATGTGTTCAGAGGGATTCTGTCAGATCACCATCTAGAAAGGGGGAAGGTTAGGAATTTCAGCATTCCCTGGCTCTGATGCCTGGCTTTCCCCACCGACTAGAGGGGACTCTTCAGAGACTCACTAACAGCAAACCCAGAGCCTACCGAAACTCTATGTAATCCCACACTATAGGCTGGCGCACTACAGCTATCCTCAAATTACTGATTTCAGTTTGATTCACTTTATAAAATGTGAGTTAATCTCTTAAAACTTGGAGATTTTATACGAGAGTCTATATTTCCGTCTATGAACAATGGGGGAAATCTGGCGACATAAGGCCTCCATGTTTACATAACAAAGTTATCTCATGGGGTAAAGATTCAGGTTGTCATTTAAATAAAAGTCATGGATACTAACCTATGTCAACTCAAGGTAAGAAACTCTGAAGATTCCCCTCCCCTCCACCCTTGGACTTTCTTCTTCTTCCAGTGCTAGGAACTGAACCAAGGGCATGCTCAGCCACTCAGCCTAGAAAGTAAGAAACTCCAGGTCATATATTTTAAAAACTAGGTGAGTGTTGAGGTCTAGGAGTCGCCTCACAAACCATACGAACACTGGTCTCAGTCAGACAGGGATAGGTTTTTGAGCATCCGCTCCAGGACTGATTGATCAGGGTTATAGTCCAGACTTGAGGGTTGAACTGTGACATTGAGAATAAAGATCTTACAGGGCTTTTAAGCCTAAGCTCTGTGCCAAGTTATTCCACCAATCAGGATTTAGGGATAGGGGATTTCCTTAGGAACATATCTTTGTTGTACACTTATTCTGATCCCATTGGTTGGGGTATTCAACTGTGGCAGGGGACTTGCCTTATCTAACATTCATGCCCTAACTTGTCTACCAGGATGTCAGTTACTCACGTGCATGTCCCTTTCTGCCAAGAAGGATGTCAGTTCCCAGGGAGGTCTTGGGAACTTAAACTTTACTGGACCCCTACTCAAAATGGAAGTCTTATTCCAAATAGTTTCTTATATTGGTGCAGGTGTCTCTCTAATGTTGAGGTCCATCCAAAGGATAGCTTACAAAAGCAAATACCATAAAAGCTCATACAGAGGTGCAGGAAATGCTGCTGGGTGGTTAGTTTGGGTCCAAGCTTATTGTGGGTAAGTACACAAAGCAGTTCTAACTGACTTCTGTTGTGATTGGTTTCTAAGAGCACAGAATATAACAGAGTATGCAGTCAACTTGGGCATGAGAAAGTTTCTTAATAACAGCAATAACAACATATGACAAAGTTTCCCTATGACATTAGTAATAGCACAAAATGGCAGGCTAGCCAGGTAACAGTTACCTAGGCCTTATCAGTGAGCATATTTCTTCATGGAAGTGAAGCCACTGCTATCATATCCAATGTACAAACTGGCTCCCCTGACTCAGGTGGATCAGCTGTCTGGACTTCTGGAAGCTGCTGTGTGTGTAGCCCGAGTGTCACACAGAGAAACAGCATTTCCCCCAAATAGCCAAAGTCCTGCATCTTCCTGGAAGGCCCTGTGATACGGAGGGGAACAGTGCTGGGTCCTAAGCTCAATGTGGCCACTACTTACCAGCTATGTGGCTTTGCTAAAGTTAGGGTAAGCCTTGATCTCTTCATCTGAAGGCAGTGACATCTTCCAGACTTAAGGTACTAATAGATATAGCTGTTCCTCGGTGCCTGAGAGAAAGTGATCCCAGGACCCATAGGGGTACCAAAATGTATTAATGCTCAAGCCCTTGGTATAAAATGGCAAAGTAGAGGCTGGGAAGGCAGCTGTCAGTAAAGTGCTTGCCTTGCAAGCATGAAGACCTGGATCTGATCCCCACAGGGAAGAGCAGTAGGAACATGGTGGCATGTGTTCAGAATCCTAGCACTTGGAAGGGAGGGCCAGACTATCACTGGGACCCATTGGTTAGCAGCTTGATCTACTCAGGGAGTTCCAGGCCAATAGAAGACTGTCTTAAAAAAAAAAAGACAACTCCTGAAGAATGATACCTAAGGTTGTCCTCTGGCTCACACGCAGGCCCACACATGTGCACCCACAAATGCCACAGTACTTGCACAGATCCTATGTACATCCTCCTGTATACTCAAACTCAGCTCTAGAATATCCAGGACACCCCACCCAATATCAGTGCTGCATACGGAGTTGTTACACTGTATTATTTAGGGAGAAATGATGAAAAAGTCTGTATTTCTCTGAATACTCTTGATTCAAGTTTGGTTAAACCACCAAATATGGAAGGCCAACTGTACCTTCCAGGAGAACATGAGTTCTATATCTCAGTTCATGGACACACATGGTTGGTCTTCTTTTTCCTCTTGGGGAGAGTCTGTTCCCCTGTGACCTTCCTTTGCTGGGCTCTTTCTAGATGGTGTGTCTCCCAAACAGTCGAAGGTGGTAAAGGCTATCCTGTGGCTCTGTGGGATGGAAAAGAACAAAGAGGAGCCCCCAAGCAAAGTGGAGCCTGTCATAGCTTCCTTGGAGGAAAATCCCTTGGTGAAAACCCTGCTGGATGTCAACTGCATTGTGTGCATCAGCTGCGCCATCTTCCTTTGGGGATACTTTGCGTAACTCAGGGTGAGCCAGGAAATGTAATAAAGCTGTGTCTGTTTACTGTAGAGCTTCAGAGGTGCTGCTGACGAGCCAATTGGCATTTTCTTCCTAAAAGGAATGGATGGATGGCCCTGGAATTTTCCTCACTGTGGTACTTGTTCTTGCTTAGAGTCTGTGGGAAGTAGATGTGTGTACAGAGCCCTGAAACAACACACACTGTGCAAATCAGGGACTGTGTGTGGTGGCACATGCCTGTAACCCCAGCTGCTTCTGAATTAGGATTGCAAATTTGAGGCCAGCTTGGGCTACCTAGTAAGATTCTGTCACACACACACACACACACACACACACACACACACACACACACACGCGCACACACGGGGGGGGGGGGAGAGAGAGAGAGAGAGAGAGAGAGAGAGAGAGAGAGAGAGAGAGAGAGAGAGGGAGGAAGAGAGGAAGAGAGGAAGAGAGGAAGAGAGGGGGGTAAGGGAGAAAGGGAGGAAGGGAGGAGGAAGAGGAGGGAGAAATGAGGACATGAGGTAACTGCGTGTGCACTTCTCCAATTCTAGCGTAGTGGCTGAAGAGATGGCTCAGAAATTAGGACTCCTTGCTGCTTCTGCAGAGGACCTTCCAAGACCTTCTATAACTGGGCCATTCTTAGCGATCAACTCTCAGGGCTCAGAATCAGTCAGATTATGCTGCTTCTGCCTTCCAGGAAAAGCAGTCAACTGCCCACCTCTCACTGTCCTTAACTTGGTCCAGTGCCAGCACCAGTTCTCTTAAGGGGGTCTACCTGATTCCAGTCTCACCTCACCCCAGGTCCAATTTCTGCTACAATATAGGCTTGCAGAGATCTAAAATACAAACCTCTCCCCAGCTCTTCAGCTCACTCTCCTTGGGAAAGTTTATAAACTCTGGCCTCCATGCCCAGCTCTCGCTGAGCCCACCAACCTCTTCCTTGCTGTTTCTGCCTCCAGCTCTAGCACCGCCACTTCTCCTCAGCACCTTCTGGTTGGTTTTGTTGAGAGAAGGTCTTACTGTGTGGCTCTGACTCACCTGGAACTTGCTTTGTAGTCCAGGCTGGCCTTGAACTAGGACAGATCAGCCTGATTCTGTTTCTCAGGCCAGAAGTTTTTACAAAGATTTATTTTTATGTGTATGAATGTTTTACCTTGTGTATGTATGTGCACCATCCATGGAGTCAGCTCTTCTACCAAGAACTGGAGTTCTAGATGGCTGTTGGCAGCCATGTGTGCCCGGGGAACACAACCTGGGTACTCTGGGAAAGCAGCAAATGCTCTTAACCCAGAACCATCTGCTCTGGTCTTACTCCCTGCTGATCCATCTTCTCCTGACCCCACCTCTTACCGACAGCACCCCCATTGACTCCGTCACCATCACCCAGTGTCTTCATCACCTCTCAGATTCCCGCTCTACTGAGCTCATCTTTACTCTGGTCTCCTCTCCCAACTGGATCTCCACCTACCACTCCAGCTTCCTTTCCCTAGTCCCACGTCACAGCTATGCCTGCAGCCATCCCTTCTTCATGGGCTTGAGCTCTGAGGTCCCCAGGGTACAGACATCCCCATGCTCTCTTGCTGCTCCCCACCCTAAATGCCTGTTTCTGTTGTTCACGTTGGTTCCTCAGAGTGTAAGCAGGGATATGTGGAAGACTAAGCCACCAACATTTGCCTGGAGGACAAAATGAATTTTAAGTCTACGGCTTCAATTCTAAAAGTCTTTGCACGAAAAGTGTTTCTACATGAAATGCCAAGCCATGGTTTTTTTTTTTTCCTTCTGTACAAGTATAATTTGTATGCAGAGAATGAACTCTGATCCAGGCAGAAAGAATAGAAACAAGCCTGAGGAGGTGTTCCCCTTATCAAGTAACCTTACGAGTGTTGTCTGTAAAAGACCTTTATTTAACGTACTGGCGGATGGAACTGAAATCAGTGATCCTTTCTACCTGACTCCCTTCTCTTGCATGTGGGCAGAACCTGTGACTTGCACGTAACCCACAGAACATGGGTGATGGTCATGAGATGTCACTGTAATGTCTTACTATGTGTAATGATTAGATTATATATGACTCTCTTGAGCTGAGGACACAGTTCAATTTGGTAAAGCGCTTGACCTGAGTTTGAGCCCAGAACCTGAATAAAACAGCCAGGCTTGAGGTAAACACTTACAATTCTGGTTCTAGGGAGGCGAGACAAGTAGATTCCTGGGGCTTACTGGCCGGCCAGCCAGCCAGCCAGCCAGCCAGCAAGCCTATCCTCTTCAGAGAGCTTCAGGTCACTGGACAAGACCTGAATAAACAAGGTGGTCAGTTCCTGAGGAACACGAGAGCTATCTTCTAGTCTTCATGCCCACACTCACCTGTATACACACAAAACATTAAGTAATGAAAAAAAAAAGACCACTGGGCTGGAGAGATGGCCTAGCAGTTAAAGAACACTTGTGCTTGCAGAAGGGCCAGTTTTACTTTCTAGAACCCATGTGGTGGCTCACATCTGTAACTCCAGTTCTAGGGGACGCAATAGCCTCTTCTGACCTCTCTTGGCACCAAGCACACAAACAGGCAAAAGACTCCTAAATAAAATCTAAATTAAATTAAAAATTAAGACGGTCTTGTTAGTTGACTCACTATGGGGCCTTCCTGCCTTGCTTGATGAAGCAGCCACTGAGCTGACATAAAACAAATTAAGGAACTACTGCAGACTCCAGGAATCTTCACCTCCAAAGGATGGCCGGAAGCCGGCAGGGTCTCAGATCTTGTGGCCACAAACACACAGAAATGGAGTTTGACAGCTTGGATCCTCCTTTCCCAGTACAGCCCCCCTCCCCCCCCCCCGATAAAATCACAGCCCTTACTTGACCTTCACTGCAGCCCTAGGAGATCCTAGCAGAGGTCCTAGCTGAGCTTGCTCCAGCTCCTGACCCACAGAAGCTATGAAGTGTGTGGTCACTTGTCAGCGAACCATCACTGACAGGCATAGGTGTGATGGTGAACAGGGGAGTGGTTGCAGTGGAAGGAAGTGGATTTGCCTGATGGCTGTGTAGGTTACTAGGCCACAGCTGCTGGAGGAGAAGCAGTCAGCCTCTTCAGACTAGCAAGTATGAGGCTTTTGGTTAGCTGTAACAGAAACAAACCAGCAAACTTCATGCAAAACACCAATAAACAAACAAAATAAAGCAATTTACTGTGAGGATTAGTACAGGAAATAGAAAACAGCCTCAAGACGTGTGGATATTCTTGGAAACCAAGTGTGTACACCCCTCCAGCTTTTGTACCTGTCTCCCAACACAATGATAGAATTCTTTCTTCACTGGCTGGTTTTCTCCGTCATGCACGGTAACTGTTGGTTGTCATTTAGAGCTCCTTAGTACTATTGCCAGGACAGATGTCCCTGATTCCTTGCTATGGGGCTCATAACTGTACAAAGCTGTGTAAACCCACACTAGCCAGGGAGGTACAGTTCATACTGCTTGGTTGCACCATGCCAGTTCATTTCTCCTTCCTCCTAGCTCTACCTATGTTACACGAAAAAAGTAGTCTGAGTGCTACCCGAAGACTGAGTCTGAGAGTCTATGTGGGCTCTAGTGTAAAGGGACAGACAGGGTGGAGGCTCTGTAGCATGGAAGGAAGGTTGAGAACAGACCACACAAAAGCAATCAGGGGAAGCTTTGTCTTAAAACCTTCAAATGAGCTCACACTGGGAGGTGGAGACCCAAGAAAGGGATCCATCTCTACCAGTTCCAGGGAGCAGACCACACTAACCAGGTCTAATTCTTGAGTGTCTACAGGGTACAACCCTGTACAACGTGCATAGCAGCCATGGCCACCTCTTCACTATGTGGGATCAATAGCAGGTTCCTTCTAAAAGGCTAAGGAACAGTGTACTGGGGCGTGGGAAGATGAAGGGCTCTATGAGCCGAGTGTTAATGTGTGGCCACAGAGCACTCTGAGCACACAGCCCCCGAGCTTCTGAGAAACAATGGAAAAGGGAGGGCAACCATATGTAAGACAGATTCCAAAAGCATCTTTCTGGTTTAAACACTTGTTTTTTTATAGTGAGAGAGTATTTCCCGAATCCTGTAGAGACTTGATGTCCCAGAAAAGGGAGATCCTCGGGGGTTGGGGGAGAGCAATCTTTCAGAGGCAAAGGGGATGGAGTACAGAACTCTGGGAGGGAGGACAGGGAAGGGGGACAACATTTGGAATATAAATAAAATAATTTAATAAAATTTTTTAAAAAAGATTTGTGTGTGTTTTCCCTGTATTCCTGTATGTGTACCATATGGGTGCTTGGTATTCACAGAGGTCAGAAGACATTGGATCTCCTGGAAATGGAGTTACAGATGGTTGTGTACCATTATGCAAGTATTGGGAATTGGACCTAGGTCCTCTGCAAGAGGACCAAGTGCTCTTAACCTCTGAGCCAGCTCTTCAGCCCAGATATAAATTTAAAAGGCAGGAGAAAAATGTTTCTTGGTGCATGTTTTCAGTGTAATTAACAAATTATATTGCCTTAAAGGGCTTCAGAGGTACAGGGAACACTGAGCGAAGAGAGATCTTTGATCTTGCTTAGATGTGTGTGTGTGTGTGTATAGGTAACAACACATACACATATGGACATATTTCTGGTCTATTTCGTGAGATAGTTGCAGCTCAGAGAGACTTAAATTCACGATGTTCTTGCCTCAGCCTCCTGAGTGCTGGGATTCCAAGCAGGCAGATACTGTGCCCAGTCACAATGTTGGCTAAGCCAGAGGAGATCACATACCTCTAAAGATCAAAGTCTCAGGCATCTACCAATGTCAGTGTCTACTTCTCTGTTATCTAGAAAAGCACCCTAGGCAGGTCACAGGGAGGGGGCACAAGAAGAACAACCTTGCAGAATGATAGCCTCCCTTAGGTCCAATTCTGCTCCTCCCAGGGGTCTTAGACAGGACAGGGGAACGTTCAGGTTACTGGAAGTCATAGTTCCTGATATGTGCACGCGCACGCGCGCGCGCACACACACACACACACACACACACAAGCACACAGCCCTGAAAGTCACCAGAAAGTAATATCAAGACTGTAACCTACAAAGAGGCCTTAGCCATGGATGGTCCTTACAGGTCCAGGCAGCTGGTCACAGCTGGGCAGTCTGAGACATAAGAGTGATATGTGTATGGAGTGTATGCTGGCCTACAACGCACTATGTAAGTAAGGATGATCTCAAACACCTGATTCTTCTACCTGTCACACCATACCCGCTTCCCCACTCCCAGAGACTTGCTATGTATCCCAGGCTGGCTCAAACTTACAACCCTCTGCCTCCCAAGTGCTGAAACTACCATGCTAGCATCTCTCTATTGTTTCAGATTTCTAGAGTCAAACACACAGGCATACTCACACATATATGCACAAATAGAAATGTATATATACCAGAATTTGCCTCCAAGAATTAGCAAGTTTTCATATAAACCACAGAATATATTTAATTCAAATTAAACATGAAACTAGAATAACATTCGCTCTTTATCAAGTAGCAATTATAGTTTTGTTTTGTTTTTTTAAAAAAGAATGGTATACTTCTCTCCATATTCTGGCGATCCACAAGGCACGACTGACATCTATTCTGATGAGGCGACAGAGCCAGCAGTCGCCAACAATGCTCTAGATTCTAGGGGTTGGAGGAGACAGACTGTATTTAATACAAAATGATTCTGCAGCAAGTCTGAAGGAACGGAAGCTCCCTCTGGTACATGAGAACCGAAGTCCAGGTAGCAGGAAGTAGGCAACTTGCATAATGAATGTTTTATTAAATAGACAGGTAAGTCTCTTCTGAGTCACTCCCAGCGCTGTCACAGCACTGGCAAAGGCTTCCCATACATTTCTCGGCAGTGTACTCTTTCTGCTGTAGGTATTTCTTTGTCCTGATCATTTTTGGCATGATTTTCATCCTAGATAAAGCAAGCCAACTTCTTTACGACTCAGGTCATTCAGCTTTGAGGATCGGCCATCACCTTCTCCTTGGGCCGTGGGAGTCTAGTCCTTCGTGGTCAGACCTTCCTTCCCCCACTGAAAGCTTTTCACTGTTTGGTCTACAGAGACAGAGGCTTGCCTGACCCAGTTCCGCTCACTGGGATGGAGGGCCAAAGGCTGGCAAGTGGCTTTCTTCACAATGCAGTACTTTCTGTGTCATTGTCTATGTCCAGCAGGATGTGGCCAGGCACTTCTTTGCTTGCCAAGTCTGAATGTATTTCAGGAAACATGTTTCGAATTGATTCAGAAACCCTAGAATTGGTGTCTGGACAAAAAACATGAAGAAACATGGTATCAGTGAGAGTTAGGTCAAAATGCCACCAATGCACTAAGAAGGAAGCTGGAAGGTCTGAGTCAGCCCATGCACAAACACAGCCCTTTCCAGAGGTTTCAAGGCCTTGAGACCCTAGGCAGCCGGAGGGATGTGACACTTGAAGGACACTTGCTTTTAGTGAGGGCAATTCCACTCTCACCTAGGCCTCCAGTGTACTAACAGTGTTCCCAACAGCATCTGTGTTGCTGGGCAAGACTGCCTGGGAAGAACTCTCTTCTGAGGCTGCAGGAGTTACCCCTGGGCTATAAAGCTGTGACCTCAACCTGCACTGAATCAATGCTTGGATTGAGTTACTCTGAGTTGCAGGGACTATACTCTGCACTGTAGGATACTGTGTAGACTCTAGTGGCTTTTACCAACAAAATGCTGGTGGCATACAGCTTACTGACCTCCAGAGAGACAACCTAAAATGTTTCCAGGCACTGTTAAGTGTCCCTAGTGGGACACATTCACCTTTTGTGACAACAACTTCAGTAGACCACCAATCTCTAAATACTATTTTTCGAATACTAATACGCTGAAATCTCTTACGCTATCTTCTTAGGTTGACTGAAAATTCCTTCAGTAAGATGGCAAATATACAGGCCTAAGCCACTGCCCCTCTCCTTCCATGTTCATAAGACCCCTTCATTCGCCACAACTCTCTTCCAGACTACCACATGCTGGGTCCTGCTGTGCCTGTGGAGGATACACTAGTGACGGAGACAGATGTGGCCTTGATGAAACCCATAGATAAGCCAGGAAACTGGTTTCTTCCCCTTCCCCAGAGCTCCTCTTGGCCTCTCTCCATACAGTTCTGAGCTGTGAGTTTAACTTTTTCCTAGGTCAAGAAACCTGTCCTTGTACCATAACTAGGAGAAATTTTTAAGATTATGGAGGTGCCAAGGAGTTAAAGGGTCCAGGCGCTCAGCGCCATTCCAGACACTTCAGATTTATAGGAACTTGAAAACCAACTGAATGGGTCTGAATCTCATGGTTCACAGATAAATCAGAAGCAATCTGTGTACACAGAATTAAGGACATCTCAGACTTGTGGCTCATACAGGGCAAGGTCATACCTGTCTTGTTTAGTGCTTATGGCCATGATTGGCACAAAGCAGACCCTATAAACCTAGGTAGTGGATAGACAGATAAATAGTGGACTGGTGCAAACACCTTTCCAACCCTCCCTTCTCACAGCCTCAGGCAGAGAGGTGGCCATGACTCAAGGCAGCAGTGAACAAGAAAATCATCACAAACTCAGTCTCTGCCCCTACAACCCTACCTACCCCAGATGCCACTGCCAGTCCAGGGAGTTCACAAGGACTCCGAGACAGATATGAGCTAGTGGAGCATGCAGAGTGCAAATGCACAGTGATCAGATGTTCGCTTGTTAAACCTCTGCTCATGCGCCAGCTGTTACAGAGGACAAGCTGGCTTTTCTTTTCCTAATCCATCGAGATACCTTTTTTTTTTTTTTTTAATTAATTTCTTTTTAAAGACAGGGTTTCTTTCTCTGCATAGCCCTGAGTGTTCTGGAACTAGATCTTGTAGATCAGGCTAGCCTTGAACTCAAGAGATTTGCCTGCTTCTGCCTCCCAAGTGCTGGGATTAAAGGTATGTGTCATCACTGCCTAGTGTATATACCATTTCTTAATTTGTACTTTTTTGAAATTCTCTACTTACGATGAAAACAATAATATATTTAGGACAAAATCCATGTGGTGAGGTGTAAGGGCATGGCTTTCCTCTGCCTCCTGTCTGTCCAATCTTCCCTTCCCAGCCTCTCTCATTCTCACAGAAATTGTTTTGTGACAGCAAACAATGAAGTGTGTGCAGGGAGTGGTAAGAAGGGCTTCATGGTGTGCAGGGCCAGTTTCTGGAAGGACAGCAAACACAGCTGTGCATCTGCTGCAGAATGAAGACACGTGCACTCCCCAGCTGTGTCATACCACTTTAGTGAGCTGCTGTACACACTATACCAGCATTCGCTCCACTGTGGAGACCAAGGGCACCACTATATCAAGGTGATATGCCAGCACCGGTCAGACACAAAGCAAAGACAGTATGTCTGGGCTCTCCGGACTGCACTGTGTTTCTCTACCTCCCAGAGGACCATGTATATCCTCTGTGAGCATCCCAAGGGAGAAGACATTGTCTGAGGAGATAATGGTTGAAGTTGTGAACACCTGGTCCACTGCAGTAAAAAGTGTTACTTTAGAAGACACCCTCAAGACTTTTTTCCCCCTCTTCTAATGATCTACACATCTCTAAGAAGGGCTGGTCTGTAAGTACATCCCTTGGAGTTAAGTTCATATTAAAAATAATTTAAAGATGATAACAAGAAACCCAGAAAAGAGCCTCAGGTGACATGCCTTACTTGGCCTCAAGACACAGGGAGGACAGCGAGATGGACTTGGGATCCTGACAAATGGAACTCATTCTTTCTTTCTTGAGTGTCTTAATTTGGGAGACAGGCCTTCAAGGGGCAGGACTGGCACTCTATAGAGTTTACAGTATGGGTCTAGAAGAATTTTCACTCCAATAATTTTGATTATGTGCTTTTAGGTTGCAACACTTTCTTCAAAAATGCTATTTTGATATCAACTCTCATAAGCACCAGATTCAAGCACACCCTGGAAAGCAACCCAATGCATAGTGAAGCTCCAAACATCACTGCCACCAGCCAGCCTGTCTCAGGTCTGAAAGCCCCAGATCCCTTAGCAAGTCTGGTCTGTGGACAACAGAGTGAGCTTCTTATTACTCTAGCCCAGTGGTTCTCAACCTTCCCACTACTGTGACCCTTTAATGCAGTCCTTCATCTTGTGGTGACCCTCAACCATAAAATTATTTTCACTGCTACTTCATACCTGTAATTTTGCTGCTACTATCAACTGTGATGTAAAAGGGTGTGTTTACTGATGGCCTTTTGGTGTTGCAACTCACAGGTTGAGAACCACTACTCTAGTTAAAGGAGGGATTATACTCGATCTCACTGAATGTCTGACTTCCCATGAATACGCCGTCTACATATTAAACTGCAATTAGAAGCAGAAGCCCAGTAAATGTTCAACTACAAGTAATAACAGCACATGCAGCTGATGAAACAGTGAGTACTATATTCCTATGGTAATGGTGCAGAATGCAAAGGAAAATCCTAATGCTGGGATAAAATTCATACAGGGCAAATGAGATCATGTACTTCCCTGCCTTCAGAAAACAGACTGAGACAGTCTTTAAAGGTAGGCTAGAAGCAGACTTCTGCAACTAGAAAATAAAGATCTGAATACCTAGGTGGTGCCTGAAACCTCTTGTCTCTCTCTGGGTTCTACAAGGCCTAGTCTGGCATGTAACGTAATAATAAATAACTAGCACTCGCTCACCCACTGCTACTATCGGCTGTTAGAGCCTTTCTTATTTCACCTGATTTAATCTATTTACCCGTTGTGCCCAATGTTGGCACTTGACACATCAACCAGGTTGTGCCTTCCCAAGAGTGTTTCCCGTGCTACAGCACATGCTCTGTCTACTATATCTCAAGCCTGCTAGAAGAGGAAAGAATGCAAATGAAGGAGTAACAAGGCCAGCCCAGTGACCACCTGTTAAAGTCCGTGAACACATTTAGTCCTTAGAACAATGAAGAGCAAGCATGGACATGGTCAGCCCTCCTTAGTGCATGCACTATTAGTAGGGGTGCAGGCAGGCAGGGTTAGGGTGACTTGGTTAGTGACAGCCATTAGTGCACAAATACGATCGTAAAGTAGCAAAATGCTTTGGCCAATCAGTTGCCTTTTCCTTACCATTAAACATTCCAATTTCAGTTCTTACTGAATATGGCAGGTCATACATCTAAATTATTTAATAAAATGTTTAAATTAGAATACTCTTTGCTAAAATCCTACTGCTTTACAGAGTCACAATGAGAGCTTGATATTTAGGATGGCCCAGAACTGCTCCCTTCTCTGGAGCTCTGAACTAAGCTTTGAAGAGGGGAGTGAGCTACCAAGTCAGCTTGGCAGTGTGGCCTGCCTAGTGTTCACTCAGTCCCTAATGACTGAAGCTTTAAGTTAAATGATGCAAATGGTGAGGTGTTTTCAGGAATCCTTCCAAAGTTTCCTAAGTTAAAGCAAGTCACAATAAAAGGCTGTGCTGTATACTTTATCTTGAAGACTATATCCAAGAAGAGTCACTAACAGCATGGTCCATGCTAGGGGATTCCTAAATTCCACATGCTGGCCTTCTATACATTTCCAAATGTGTGTAGGCTCGGGACGTTAAGATACTTTAGGTTAATGCTACAATACAAAGGAAACTACAGGGATCCTGGATTTTTTGTGCTAAGCAAATTTATAGCAAAGAATAAAAAGAAAAGCAGGTTACATCTTAGATTATTTTTTAAAGTAAAATTTCACCTCACTATAAAGTGTAGTGACTGATAAATCAATTAAAACAATCTTTTGGCAATAAATACACAGACATGGCAATATCATTGGTGTCCATGGTATTACAAAATAGGCATATTTCTGGTTTGCAGAGTTCTCTAGTCTAGTTAAAAGAACTGAGTAAAATTTTGGTGTCATAAGTATTAAAGTGTTAAAAGGCTCAGGCTTAACTAAGGTTTATAGTCACTCAACTAATGGATTAATTACCAGGTCCTGAGGAAAGCAGATGGATGTCTATATCCTCCACCATTTCAAGCTTGAACTATGCTGTGAACACTTACACTATATCTCTTACAAAAGGCTAAGAGCACTAAATAAAGCAACTGTACCATACAGGAGCCTTCTGCTGCCCAATATATGCCCAAAGGTATGTTCAGGTGAGCCTCAGTGTGTCTTTTAAAAGCTCATACAGCTTAGGAAAGCAAAATGTAAGCATGCTAGATGCAAAGGGCATAAAGGGAGCTCAGGGGAGGGTTATCTGGGAAGTTTGGAGGGGCTGAGAGTTTTAGACACCAATTAAGAAGCTCCATGCAGTTACCTTGCACTTAAGATACAAAATTAAAATTAAAGCACAAAACACAGGGGTGCATAATTTTCTGTGTTGATGGTACCCTGGTCCTCTTCTGTTGGATACTGGTAAGCCAATGACAGGTAAATGGTACTGAGAAGAGTAGAACCCTGGGAGAGGCTTACTCAAAGAAAAAAATGGAATAATACAGCATCTTATCTGAGGGCTTCAAACTGAGATCTCACCCTAGTGACAGCCACTTCTTAGATTTGGGGCAAAGCCAAAGCTCAAAATTCTTCTGATGGGACTAAAGGCCTAACTATATGCTACAGAATGAATGGCTGACTGATGGCCATGGCATGGGGTCAAATGGCCACTCTGAGCACAAAGTCAAAAGCACACACAGAACATGGCTAAGCGGGGGCGCTTACAGCTGCAGTTCAAGCTGCTGGGGTTACAGACCTTAGTTCTGGAAACCTTCCCCACCTGTGAGGGCACCGGGAAGGGCATCTAGTGGGAAACACACAGCAAAGAAACCAATGTGGCTTTGTGCTATTCAAATAAACAACCTGCTGTCATAGAAATGGTTATTAATTACTGGTAACATATGTTAAACTATGCATTATGTTCCTGGAAAGAAATCTTTTTGTAGTTAGTTAACTAATTACTTTGGGTTTAGCATTGGGTTATCATCTGCTGAGAAGTCACTGGTGAGGGCTGGCGAGCCAGAGGTACAGATCAGTGGCTTCTACTAGCATGCTTCCATATAGGACAACCCACAGCAAGGTTGCGGTAATTAAAAGCAAGCTGCTGTTAAGAAATGACCATTAAAAACACCAAAGAACCCATTATTTTTCAAACTAAATAGAAAGTCCAGTATTCAGGGGGCAAACATTCTTCCTATCATGATTTATAGGACTATCTATTAAAATATCCCATAAGGTAGCAATGTACAATTAATTTCATGCCTAAGGCAGATCCATGGAGATGATGGGACAATCTCCACTCACCCCACTAAGCATTTGAGGCTAGTACAATGATATGATGTGCTCAGAAGATCTGCCTTCCCAGAGCATTCAATTTAGCACAGCCGGTGCTTTCTGAAACTCTGCACTTAGTATATGCATTTTTACTTTAACAGTAAGTCCAGTGTGGCCTGGAACTTGCTTTGTGGATGAGGCTCCTGTCTTCAAGTATTGGTCACTATGCTCAGGTTTTGAGAAGGAATTCACTATGAACTCCATGATCATGTTGTACAATACCTTCCACCTGGACTTAAAGGCATTTGACTTTACTGTATATAAATGAAGACAGTCTTCTACCTAGAAGAAAACTTACAGGCTTATGATCTGTGCCATGGTATCCATCTTTGCTGTCTTGACATAAAAGCAGCCACAAATGGCTCAAAGGAATCAAATGTGGCTGTACTCCCAGCATGTACATGCCCAACCTGGCTTGGGGTAACTGCCCTCAAGGGAAGCCTGAGAGAATACTGAGGCACTTGCTACTCACCAGTGACAATTCTGGAGGATGTGGGCACTGAGGGTGTGAGGCCACCATCCCCCATGTGGGTTCCAGGAGGATTTGGGGGTGGTGGCACACTAGGCCGGTTGCGGGGTTTGGGCACTGGCCGTGGCCTTGGGAGGGTTCCTTGCAGCTGTGTGGTCTCACTCTGTGATGGATTCTGCTTCGCCAGGGGTGGGGTGCTAGGTGGTGTGGGGGTTTGAGGTGGCGTGGGGCCCGGCTCTGGTCCCTGTTCACCCAACCGAGGCTGTGTGGGTGGCTGTGGTGGTGGGTGGCTGGGCGCCTGGATGGGAGGAAGGCTGCTGGAGCAGCGGCGCATGCCTGGGGTCTGCTGCTGCTGCTGCTGTGGCTGCTGAGGTGGTGATGGGCTTCGGGCGCTTGGCTTTGGGGATGTGCCTGTGCCTGGAGAGCTCTGTCCTCCAGGTTGGCCAGGAGGTGGGTTTCCTGGTTTGGGGGGTGCCGGGGCAGGTTTCTTCACAGCTGCACAGAAGAGAGAAAACAGGCCAGTAAGAGCAGGGGTTAGGACTGGTTGTGGTTGTGGGAGGGGTACAGATGTGCCAGGAGGGACCTGGTGTATGAGCCCCCAGCTCTAGACCTGTCCACTCCCAAGAACATTTGGCAAAACAGAAAGCCACAGAAACTAGGAAAAACCAGACCCCTTCCCAGCCTGAGGACACTAAGGAGCCAGGAGAACTCTTGTGCCAAGGTATCTCTTGGGCAGGAAGTGGAAGGCAATGTGGACACTATGGACAAATGAAAAAGCTGCATCCAGTGTGGAATTAATGACACTGACACTGGTGTCTTGGCTGTGACAAATGCGGGGTGATAAAGCCAGACAGTAACTATGGAGTAACAGGCATAGTGGGAACAAAACTGTAAACTTAAACTAGTCCAGTATAAGCAATTTATGTAAAAAGTTAAGTGCATGATATATATATATATGTATATTTAAATGTATATGTATATGTACATGTATATGCGTGCATGCATGCCTTAGTTACCTGTCATTTTACAAGTTCAAAAGGAAGAAAACTCAGTTTAAGAGAGGCTACACACCCATACAAAACAGAAAATTGAGGGCTTCTTAGTGGCCCCTTTCCAGAGTCCCCACATACTTTGACTTTAAAGTATTGGGAACAAACCTAAGAGGAAAGAACAGAGGCACCCACCTCCACTCACAATTGCCCAAGCATTTTCTGAAGGGTCTAAGGTAGGTGTGGGGAGGGTAGCCACTGGGATTGAACCTAGGGCCCCCTCCATGCTAGGCATGCATTCTACCACTGGACTACATCCTCCCCTCAAACCCTGACTTTGGTTTTTACTCATGGAAATCCTACCAATTCTAGACATATTCTAGATACAATCAATAACAAACAAGCCTGCATCTATTTCCCTAAAATGGGCTGGGTCACAATCCCTCTCTGAGGCCAGCTTAGTTCTGAACAGAATCTGGTGGTAAGAGGAGGATGGTGGGGACAAGAGGAGCATCTTGAACACATTTCCATTTCTCCTGAGGTCACACTGAGAACCCCGAGACAGGAGGAATCAGAGGACAGAAATAAGCAGGCAACACTCATCTGCAAACCAGGCCTCTTGTGTCATCTGCCCATCTCACAAGATCACTGTGGAACAGGCCCAGAGTGGAATCTGGCAGGTTATTTTCTAACAATCGCATAGCTAATAGGCAATGGAACAGATTCAAACCTATCTCATGTGGTCTCCCTGAACTCTTTTTCCTCCTCTTTCTTCCCACACTGCTTTTCTTCCTATTCACAGAGCCCAGCAAGAGGGGTTATATGATGTTTGCTCTGATATACTGGCCTAGAACTCTGAGGCCAGAAACTCATAAAACCTTTCCCTATAGAAACAACAGTCAGCCTACAAAAGAAAAGCTCTTTGGAATATTAGCTACACTCTGGTTGATGTAAGCAATGAGGAAGAGGAGGAGGAGGAAAAGGAAGAAGAGAAAAAGAAGGGTAGAGGGAGGGCGAGAAGAAAAAAAATCTGGTTTTCTGCTCTAAGCAGTACTAACTGTAAATTCACATTGGAGATGTACTCATGCCTGACATTTACAGTGCAGAAGACTCAGGTGAGGAAGCCCGAGAATAGTGCACAGGGCAGCCAGGCTGGAGACAAACAGATCTTGTCTGGGACCATGATGGAGGTGCTGGGATGCTGAAGTATAGGCAGGCAGAATAAAACTTGTCCTGTGGGGCCTTCTGGGTTCTGGGAAGCCATCTTTATAGCTGCGCTCAGGCAGGGAGGACTGCAGGCAGGACAGATGGAGAGGACAGGAGTATAGGACAGGAGAGCAATAAGGATGAAGGGGGCTTATGACCACCAGAACTGAGCTTGCCTTCCTGCTTAAAAAGTGTATTTATTAATGATCATTAGCGTTTGTGGAATGCTTTAGAAAGAGTACATATGCTACAGAGGAGGGGGAGGGGCACGAGTTTGTAATTCCAGTGCTCAGGAGGCTGAGGTTGGAACTTAGAGTGTGTGAGGCCAGCCTGGGCTACACAGCAAGATCCTGTCTCAAAAAAAAAAAAAAAATCCAACAATGAATGTAATACTTGCAACGCTCCTTCATTTGACCCTCCTCGTATTTTTAATTCTCCTATATACATGTAGGAAAGATTGGAAAAGGTCGAGTTAGCATTCTGTAAGCAGTGTACTTTTAGGCTAAAGATAGAACACATATTCTGGAGTTCAGGGTCTTTTTCATCTTCTACAATGCCCTTGCATTAAGAGTGGCATCGAAGATAGAGGTCAGATCTCCTGGTTCCCTCTTCTGTGGCCACTGCCACCTTCCCTGAGTCACTGCAACAGTACTGTGCCCTTTCTGATGACACTGCCTGTGGCCTACCTGCTGTCTCCCTACCCCATCCCAGGCAGCTCTACAGTTCAGCTGCCCTGCTCCAGCGTTCGGCTGGTTATGTGGTGAAAATGGAACAACCCTTTCAAGCTGCTCCCCCTTCTTACTAGAGTCTGATGCCTCTCACATTCCCCATTTCAGCACGGTGCCCAGTCTAATGACTAGGGCATGGCCAGAAAGAAAGGGTGCGGAGCAAGCAAGGGGTGTGGCCTGGGTCCTGTCCCCGGAGCTCCTGCAGCCCACATGCCTGAGTGTGAGCATCTCTTGTGCTGACCACACTTGTCATCTCTAAGATCTAGTAGAGAAGAGGCCTCACAGTCTGTCATGCAATGCTCGAAGGGCTGATCCTGGAGAACATGCTGCAGCTTCTCACAAGTTCGGCAGCTTGTGTCTACTCTTCTCTTAACCACCTCTCCCTGAGGGCCACTGTGCACTCCAGTGAGCATGTGTGCAGAAGTCTGCAATATTATTTATTACATGCTTGGTGCTGTGATTTCAGTTCCCTGCTCCAAGTCTGTGTGTTGGGATCATAACTCACAGTGGGAGGCCTGAAGGAAGCGCCTCATGAATTGTTCCTGCCTTTGGCTCCCTGGCTTTCTCCTGCAGCCCCCTTCCCTTCCACTTTGCACCAGGAGCTGAAGCAGCATAAGGCTTCACCGCAAGATTGACACTAAGTCACCCATGAATTTCCCAGCCTCCAGGACTATAGATCCCCTTCTAAATCAGATGGTCTTCTGTGACTTCTCTACAGCACTGTATCCATATCCTCTGTCCTACCTGGAGGTTTTCCAATGGTAGAGGACTGTCTTTCTCCAGTCTTAATTTCAGAGAAATGTAAAAACTACAAACTCAGAAACATGCTTCAGCATACGTGTGCCCCTTGCTGTGTTAAAGTCACTGTTTATTGAGCAACCAGAATGACAAGACACTATGAGGTCAGGAACTTTCACACGTTAGTAAACACAGTAGGGACCACGGGGCAACCTGGCCAACATGGACTTGAACTGGCTGGACCTGCAGTAAGAGGTGTGGCTTTCCTTGTGCATCTCTGTTGGAACATGAGCCTCTCTAGACCATGGTCTCTCCAGTTCAGCAGCACTCGCAGCTGTGTCACACACTGACAATGCTTATAGCATCCCTGCCTCCATTCCCTAACTGTTGTCACCTCCTGCTGTTTGTGACAACCAAAACCACCTCTAGACATCAACAAAGGTTCAGAGTCGGAGACTGAGGTTTGAATGAGAATGCTCCCCACAGAGTCATATGTCTGAATGCTTAGTCACCAGTTAGTGAAGTTTGTAGGAATAGGATATGTGGCCTTGTTGGAGGTGGTGTGTCACTGGAGGTGGGCTCTGAGGCTTCAAAGGCTCACCCCAGGCCTGTGTCTGTCTGTCTGTCTGCCTGCCTGCCACCTATAGACAGGGACGTAAAGTTCTCAGCCACTGCTCACCTGCATGCTTCTTGCCATGATGATCATGGACTAACCTAACCCTTTGAAACTGTAAGCAAACCCCTCGATGAAATGCTCTCCTCTGTAAGAACTGCCTTTATCATGGTGCCTCCTCACAGCAATAGAATACTGACTAAGGTAGGGATAAAGTTAGTCCCAGTTTTTCTAGATCTCTGAGGCACCAGAGCTCCAGACCAAACGAGCTTATTGAGTGCCATCTCTGGCAGGCACACAAGTGGGTAGGATGTTGAGTAAGAGACAGGTAAGAACTGCACTCACTAAGACCTTGGGGAGAATGATATGAACTAAACAAGATGTACAAATTCAGGTCAAGAAAGATGCTCAGCAGTGAGAACACAATGCCTAAGGCAGGTAAAGCACTTGCTATGCAAGTGTGAGGACCAGCACTCACGTAAAGCCAGGCATGGGAGCACACTTGTGAAGCTCCTCTAACGGAGAGATAGGAGGTGGAGATGAGAGAATCCTCAGAATTCCCCTGGGCAGCTGACCCGGCATCCACGGTGTTAAATTGGGAGAAGGTGAGGACAAAACCCAAGGCTATCTTTTGACCCTACATGTGCACTGTGGCACAGGTGTTGGGAAGAATTACAGCAGAAAGAAAAATAAATGCTATGACCAAAAAAAACCAAAGACTGGTATGACAGAAATGGCTTGTGCCTGTCGGAGAGAAGGGGTTGATGCAATGGCTTCTTTGTGCTTCAGAGCAATGGCCCTGGCTGCTGGGTTGAGGAGGGCAAAGGAGGAACTGTTTCAATTATATTACTCCCAAACCAGAAACCCCTGGGCCTGCAGGTCTGGCTCACAAAGCTCAGTGTGGGAGAGGCTACTACGGTGGTTCCCAAACAGCAGGCTTGGAACACTGACTTTCTAGAAACCCTGACGTGACTGCACAATTCACTTTCTGCTGGTTGAACTTTATAGTTCTGGCATTTCTTTTCTCTACGTTTTTAGTTTTCTTCAATGTTTTTTTCCTCTTTGATGACTGATTTTCCTGCTTGTTAATTGGTAACAAGAGCTTCCCCTCCTGACTCTTTGCAGTAATTTCCAGAAGTTCTTACACTCTCCCCAAGCACAGGGAGTGCAGGACACTTACCTCGACGCAGAGTGTGTGGGCTGGGACCAGCTGCACTGTGAGGTGTGCCTACTGAGAGCTGATGGGAGTTGCCACCTGTCTGGGCCTGGTTTGGGACCGTGGTTGTCTGGTTGCTGTTTCTTCCTGCTGCAGGGGTAGCTGCAGACACAGAGTCTTTGGGTTTTGGAGGACTGTGAGGGGTAAAGGTGAAGTTAGAGGTCAGAGGACAGGCATTCCCTGGTAAAAAGCTAAGTACATAAAATATAGTTCATCCTTGTAGGGGGTTTGGGATTGTGAAGTTCCAGGACTTCTTACAGATACCAAAAGTCAAGGCTGAGGCAACCCTTTATACAAAATGGCATTAGAGCCTAACTGTCAACACCTTCCTGGGCACCGTAGGTCACCTCTCATAACAACCAAGACAGTGGAGAAGCCACAGGAATGCTGGATATGGTGTATTGTCTGGAGAATGGGAGACAAAAAATGTCTAATACAATGGTTTTTTGTTTTTTTGTTTTTTGTTTTTTGTTTTTGTTTTTGTTTTTGTTTTTCGAGACAGGGTTTCCTCTGTGTAGCCCTGGCTGTCCTGGAACTCACTCTGTAGACCAGGCTGGGCTCAAACTCAGAAATCCGCCTGCCTCTGCCTCCCAAGTGCTGGGATTAAAAGCGTGCGCCACCACCGCCCGGCTGGGTTTTGTTTTAAGATCTGTGTGTGTGTGCTACATGTGTGCAGGTGCACACAGACTGAGCCATCTCTCCAGCCCTACAGAAAAAAGTTTTAAAAATTATCTGAAACATAGTCAGCTGGATCTATGTATATAAGAGCCCAGAGAATGAAGATTATCTGAAATTTTAAATAGCTCAAATTGGGCAGATAAGTAGATATTTACTCAGAGACTAGGCATTTTGAGATTCCCTGCAACAGACTAAGTTTTAGCTACTTTGCCACAGAAATTAAGGCCAAGCATTTCAGAGCATCCACAGTAAGCCACAAGTTCTGTTTTGCATGTACTTAAATTGGGTGTTAAGAAAATGAGGCTTGAGGACTTTTACTAGCTGTTGTACAAAAGTAACAATTACAAAGTAACTCTGGTTAAAAAGGGCTCAACTGTCATCAGTTATCTGGACTGAGAAGTTCTGAGAAGTTGTTTGATGACTCAGCCTTCATGAAGCTGATAGTAGCAGGGAGGGAGCCAACCCAGGCCTCCTACTTCCTGGCTCATAGCCTTTTATACCAAAGATTATATTTTGTCAAGGTCACAAAAGGGCAGATGCCACTAAAGTATGCACAAAAATATTTCAAGTATAAGAACTAGAAGGGAGATGGATGGCTGACACACACTCCTTTTTCTGCAGATGACTATTTCCTTAAATATTCAGCTTTGGTTAAACAAACTGAATGTCACGAGGAAATAAAGATACATGCATTGGCTTATACACTCGGCCAAACAGAAACCATTCACTCTAAAGCCAAGGCCAGCATGTCAGAGTGCTCAATGACAGCATGGAACCTGTAGCACATTCATAAAGTACAGCCAATGGCAAAACTGTAAGACTTCTTGACTGACAGATGGACTTCCCTAGATTACAAGTGTCGAGGAGGACTCACGGATGAACATAAGCACTGAGTCCAGCTATGGCGACAGAACAAGAGTCCTGTGCCCTCTCTGAAGTCTACTGACATACCATGCAAGTGCTCCGACCTGAGCTACATCCTCAGCCCTACGATTTAGTTTTTACTTTGAGACAATGTCTCACTGTTATCCAGACTGGCCTTGAACTTGTAATTATTCTTCCTTCCAAGTAACTGGGATTATGAGCTATACCATCAGGACAGGCCTATCCTATCTTATCAACAATCAAAAAGATGCAATCAGTTTTCTAAGGAAGATCTATCTGTGTGATAAACCATGCATGGGTAAATAGGTTTTGTTTTGTGCAGATTTACTGCATATATATGCACATTTGTGCATTTGTGACCATGTGGCACTATGTGGCTGGCCAAAGACTAGGACTAAAACAATGACAATTTAAATGTCAGCACTTGGGCAGGGCTCATCTCCTGCAGAGCCACTGGATCTGAAGCAGAGATCAGCCTTGCAGTGGCCTCTGCCTGATTAGCAGAGAACTGAGTGGTACAGAGTGGAAATCTCCAACTGGAAAGTCTCTTAAGGTGATCCACTGTGAAGCCCAGCTCCCAGTGTCTTGTCAGAAGTTCAAGCAAATGAACAAGCCTTTTCAGAAAACATACAGCCTTATTTTCTTCCTTGAACCCATGTGCCTGAGGGGTGGAGGGACCCTTAGTCATCCAGTGTGCTGGTAGCCTGGTGCAATAGCAGTTACTTGGTGAATCTGTGCAACTGAATGTAATTATTAAATGAGCAAATAGATGACAAATGGCAAGACTCCTGTGACTCAGCTGGCGCCCTGCTTTCAAATGCTCCCTACTTAGCACTCTGAATGACAACAGGCAAATGGTACGTGACCACTGACAGCTACACACTGAACAGGTAGAGGCTGACCACACCGTTAGACACCCGTTAGTCTCCATCTCTAGCACCAAAGCACACAAACAAGTGCTGCTTTCTTTTGAAAACAGGAAAGCAAACAAGCAGTTTGCAACACAAACAAGTGCTGCTTTCTTTTGAAAACAGGAAAGCAAACAAGCAGTTTGCAATCTTTCTCTCCCACTAACCAAAGGAGTGAAAGCAAATTTGGTTCGCTCTCTGCCTCCACGCCAAAGATGGCCACTTGGAAGAAGGCAGAGGCATCCAGCCTTGACTGCTAGCAGAAGTGGGCTCCTTACCTGCTGTCACCTGGGCTCAACCCCTGCTCCAATATGCCCGCAGAAGAGGGGGCAGGCCCACCCCCTGAGCTGCTGTCAGCCCTAGAGCTCTGAGAAGGGGGCTCTGGGCCTGCTGGAGCCAAGGCGGTGCCATCCGTGGGCGGGAGTGGAGGCTGGAAAGCGGGGGATATGTGCTTTCTATTTAGAGTGCCACCCCTCCGGTGGGCCTGGAAGTCCATAAGCTTCACACCAAAGCTACACAGAAAGAAGAAACAGTCAACACACCACACATGCCGACTAAAGAGACAGAAGCCTGCTAGTTCTCACAGGTTAAAACCACAGAAGGGACAGCCGCCCACACTGCCCAGCATGCAGGTAAGTGGCAGCACATGTCAGTGGTCATCCCAGTTACCAAAGCAAGCACCTGGATCTGGCTTTGAACCCGAGCAAAGCCAACACCTCACATACTGATCAACAAATGCCCTTGATCAGGTGGGTGTGTGCAGCTGAGAGCGAACAGGCAGCCTCATGTTGAGTGACACTTAGGTTCTGTGCCAATCAAGTTCCTATCTCAAATGTGGGAAGGAGGTGGAAGCCAAACCCAGAAGCATACCAATGGCTGTGCAAGATCACACCACACTGCCTCTGAAGTTGCATGAGACACAGACACAATCATGTGTGCACATGAGGATATGACTGAAAGCTACATCCAGCTAGAAAAAATAGTTGGTTTTGGGAGGATGGCGTCTGAAGGGCAGAAGGAACACACTCTTCATTCAGAGCATTAGGGCATACACTGCCAAACCTAATTTTCTTAAGTTTGGAAAATTGAGAACCGGACCCCATTAACTGATGTTTACTGTAGAATAAGCAGAGCAGACAGCTAAGAATGGTATGTCATGGGCTAATGAGACTTGTCACGTCATGTAACTTAAATTCAGAAGACTAACTGCTCTAATAGGCCACCAGGGGACAATGGTAAGGACTGAATGAGGCTCAGGTAACAGTATTCAATTACAAATGATGATGGTGAATTTCAGGGAGAGAGACTATGGAGGTAAAGCTTTCTCTGAACAAGAGAAACCACTGTGAGACAGTCTGTCAGGTGTATGAAGACAGCGTGTTGCTTCACATGGCTCTCACTTGGAGAAACTGTAAGTTGCTAGCATTTTCCTCACTTAGGGGCGACACTGCCTGCTTAAGGCACGAATCTTATATAGTCTTAATTAATACTGAACATCTCATTAATTGTCCATAGACAATAGGATGGAAACATACTGCCTCTAAGTTTAAAACATACATTTTCTCCCATCCAGGACCGTCAAATTCTGAGGCTTCTCTTAGCAGTTAGCAAATGTATCAAGGCCAAAAATATGTTTCTCCACAGCTCACTGGGAAACATGGTTGTCTTCATATGATCCTCAGCCAAAAATCCACATGTTAATTATGTTTCCTTAACACTCAAGACACATGTAAGTGGACTTAGTGTGTATGATACTACTCTTCTTACTGTGGGCACATAACAGGCCATCAAGTAAAGGCTGCTGCACAAGGCACAGATGTGAATAGACAAGCTACACCCCCTACTTTGTGCTCAGATTAATGCCTGTAGAGGTGGAGAGTGTGGTTCTTGAATTATCTGGACTGTGTGTCAGAGTCACACAGGGGGCCATTAAGCCAGTACCAGATGCATGGTTACATGTCCTCCTACATGACACCTATTATTTCTGTGGAAGTGACCAATTCTGCACATACCTCTCCTTCTTCACCAAGTCCCCTTCCATCACTGCCATGCTGGCAGGTCGCTTCCTCTCCAGAGTTCCCAAGTCAGAGTCATTTCCGGTATGGGATGAGTGATTAGAATTCGGGGTAGCAAGAGGCACAAATGCTTCTGATACATTGAATTCTACCTCTGTCAGAAGAGAAACAAATGTGAGACTTGGCACAGGGGGAGCTTTCCAATACCCCAGTAGGATGAGAGCCTCGGTATTCCACAGGCAGAGCTCAAGTACAACAGACAGTCCTTGACCCCAGTGAGGCAAGCCTGGTGAGGCCAGCTGAGCACATAGCTCTACTGCTCTTAAGAGAAATCCAAGAATTCAGAAAGGGACAAGGAACACGAAGAACTTATTGAATCATTTAAAAAGTGACAGAAACCAATCCTTTGATATAAACTAGAAATGAAAGGTAGCATGGCCGGCTCACTGCCTGTGGCAGTTAGGAAATCCTAGGCAGCATATGTCAGCCTTCACTCTCCTACTCGTCTCGCTAAACATCAGCAGTGAGTGATTCTCAAGGACAGGAAGACAGAAGAGAACTAAGCCAGCCCTCCATCAGGAGCTCACACTGCAGTGGACGAGGCAGCTGGCCTGTACTGAAAAAGGAGGGGCAGGACTTGGGCTTCAACATACATACAACCAGCTCCTGAGGAGGAGGCCATGGGAACCTCTGTGGATCCCATGATCACAAGAGAAACTGGAAAATTCACCAGCTACAGAAGAAAATCCTAATTCTCTGACCTTCACAAACCAGCTCCAACCAGCTCCAGCCTTGCCTGCTTTATTTTCTACCTTTGATAGTCCAAACAACTATCCAAACTCACTATAATCCCTGTGCTAAGTAAAGGGACTCTGTGCCTTCAGCATCACTCCTGAGAAACAGACCTTGGCTCTCTTTTCCCAGCATCTGAGCTTGTCAAATCTTTCTCTATCCAACATTCCAATCTGCCACTTGATAATTTTGTAATTTATCTGTTTAAATGGTTGCCTTCTTAGAGAATCCATCAGAACAGACAGTATACAATCATAGCAACTAGTGGATATTCAATATATATACTATGCAAGCATATTTTAGTGAAACTAAGGGAAATGGAAAAATAATATAATTATCACCACGTCAAAATATGAATGCATATGAATGAAATCTGAAGCGAAGTGTGAGAAAGTGAAACCAATTACATAATCATCACGTTTTCTTCCTTTTAAAACTGTGGTATACTACTGTCACATAGCCTGGAACCATGAGTACCTCCGGGGAAGAACCAATCTGCATGCTGGATGATGGGCTCAATCACTGCGACCACGTGGACCGATGTGGCAGCCGCTATTTCAGCCAGCGTTCTGCAAGGAAGTTCACACAATTAAAATGCTCCTCTTGGCAGCCACACATTTCTGCAAGCTGTCATGGCATCTGGATGATGGCTGATGGATAAAATATTTACATACAGATACAAAAAGTAAGCCCACAAGGCCCTATCCTGTGAGTCTGCCAGTAATGCCCAAGAGGAAGAATTACCCAGCTATTATCAATCCTTCCTCAGCAGAGTGGACTACCTTAGAGGCCTGGCATGGGCCAAAGGGTGGAGTATACCCAGGCTGAGTGAGACTGGACCTGGAACTTTATCTATGTGGCTTTGGGGAAGCCCTCATCATCAGCTGGCTGCAGGAGTGGCCACACCCCTATAATAGCCCCCCCCCCCCGTTTCTATAAGGAAACCCAGTGATTCATTGGTTCACTGAACTCTGGCAGAAACATGCCTCGGGCTTTGGCTGGGACCTTGGAAGAAGGGATGGATGCTGCTTCACATCTCTGGGAAGGAATTTTACTAGCAGTGCCTCTAAAGACCTTTAAAGATCTCTGGCCCTTTCCTCTCTGGTGCTGTTTGTTGGCCAGCAGGAGCTAGGGAACACTTTCTGCCACATGCTCCTGCTGCCACGAGGATGTGCCTTGTCAGATGATCACAGACAGCCACGTAGCCAGCTGACACCTCCGAGACCTACAACGCTTACACTTTAAGCTGTTCTCTCAGGTATCTGTCACATCATGATGTCTGAGGCACATGGGGCATAATTTAGGAAAAGATACTGGATTCCGAGGAGCCTCATTTTCAGGTCTGATGGCCTCTAACCAACCTCTCTGGTGCTAGTGTCACTGTGTCTCAGTCCTCAGACTGTGTCGCCCACTTCCTAACCAAGCAGACCATCTGGCTCCTTCTCATGTATGACCCAAGCTCTCCTGGCAGAGCGCCCTTCTACTCTTCCTCAAGTGAAGATTCAGGTCAGTGCCCATGCCCACGTGTGTCCTAGTCCAAGAATTCTTTTAAAAAACATACTGCTGATTATTCACACAGCTTTCTTTCAGGTATTTCTCAGTCGTTTGGGGCATCATCTTCTAGCTTTGGTCAATGGTGCTTCCTGAGAAGTTTCTGGGCATTAGAAAGCTGTGTCTATTACTGTTAAATGTACTGATTTTTTTTTTTAAAAAAAGATATTCTTGCCGGGCGTTGGTGGCGCACGCCTTTAATCCCAGCACTTGGGAGGCAGAGGCAGGCGGATTTCTGAGTTCGAGGCCAGCCTGGTCTACAGAGTGAGTTCCAGGACAGCCAGGGCTATACAGAGAAACCTTGTCTCGAAAAACCAAAAAAAAAAAAAAAAAAAAAAAAAGATATTCTTATAATATTTCATGCTGGGAGCTGGGAATTTTTTTAAAAAAGATTCATTTATATTATATATGTGAGTACACTGTCACTTTCTTCAGACATACTGGAAGAGGGTATCAGATTCCATTACAGATGGTTATGAGCCACCATGTGGTTGCTGGGAATTGAACTCATGACCTCTGGAAGAGCATTCAGTGCTCTTAACCGCTGAGCCACCTCTCCAGCCCCTAAATGTACTGATTTTTAACCAGCTAAGCTGTATTGCTTTTTGAATTTTGTCTGTTTTCCTTTGAAGATTCTTTTTGTCCCCACAGCTAAAGACTTGCATTTCTCTTCTATGTGGGTATCTTCGGTCAGGGATTTATTTGCTATATAATCTATGCACTTAGCCCATCTTCCTACTCAACTTCACTTTTGCTTTATGACACTGTATCCTTACAACTATTTTCTGAAGCAAAACTGGGCATGCACAAGCAGTTGAATCACTGGTTTGCTAAGCTGGCCAGCAGCAATAAGGGAGTGACAGGTAAGGACAAGGACTTTGTGGCCAGCGCTTATACCCCACTGTCCTGTCATGAAGGCCCTGGCAAATGACTGGTTCTTTTCAAACTCAGCATCCTCAGATGAGCACCTGCTCCCCAGCTGAGCCCTCATGCCTATCTCTTCAAGTCAACCCACACAGCTCAATGCCAGCAAAGGCATCCTAAAGGCAACACTGTGAGCCATTCCGCTTAGGACAGTATTAGTTACTTTCACACTGCTATCTATGGCAAAGTGACTCAAGGGAACAAAGATTTGTTTGGGCTCATGGTTCTACCATACAGGTGAAAGAACTGTCACAGCCGCAGAATAATTTTGAGAAGGATCTTGTTATGGAGGTGAAGCAGGGGCCAGTTATCACTTTCAAAGATAACCTTTAAAAACTTGCCTCCAACAGCAGGCCCCACCTCTCAATATCTCTACAACCCCACAAAACAGTATCGTGACCTGGAAAACAGATATTTGAAATGTTGTCGCATAAGAGACATTTTATTTTAACAACAGAACAGGAGCCTTGATGATTCCCATAGGACCCTGGAGAGTAAGTTTCAAACAAGTCAGCCGTACACACAAGGTCCTTCACAACCTACCTCTGTCTGTCAAGGCATCTTCCAGTTATCCAGGACTGTGCATATTGTCCTCAAAGGGCAGAATCTAAGCTGTGTACCACAACCTTCTCTGGTCTCAGTGCCAAGGGCAGGAAACTATTCATTCATTAAGGTGAACAAGTGTTACTCCCAGAGGAGGGTGTCCACCAGCCTCCTCAGGCTGTCACACCCTCTTACCTACACTGTCAGCATGGAAGGTGCATAACAGGACACCCCAATGTGCCCCTGTGGGATAGGGCTATGCTGAGGTAAAAGCATGTGAAAACAGTGGATGCCAGAGAGGGTTCTGGCTTTCTTTTTCCTTCCTGAGGGCAGGAGATATGAAAGACACCTTCCCCACGCTGGAGAAAAGAACCATTCTTTCCAGCCATGACAGAATGATGAGGCCAATCTGTACAAATCAACTGTTGGGACAATCCTCGACTTCCTAGCATGTCTACATGCAACTGTCCAGCCCAAGGGCATCTTGCCACATGTTCACACACTACTACACTGCCCAGCTAGAACATTTGGGTGTTTCTTTGTGCCTTCATTTCCCTATGTACTTGCAAAAACCTATAGGTTTTTCTCTTGTCAATTTGCTTTATGTCAGTTAAATTATTAGGCATAGCTAGAGACACTTAAGGGCTTGGGTCATGGGTCTATACCTGTGGTACATACATAGAGATGTGTGTCTTGCCTGCCACCATTCAGGGGCTGCTAAGCTCACTGACTACTCAGAACTCAGGAGTGGAAGCTCTCTTAGGTAAGGATAATGTCTCCTGTGTCTCTGTGTCATCTGCACAGGAGTTAACACCGAGTGCACAGCTGTGTCTTCCAAACATGAGCTGGATGGGAATGCAACTTCAGATCACTCTGAAGTCACCTGCAGTCTGAGTGTGTCTCTTGAAATGGTAACCACCAGGAAGGAACAGTGTAAGCATGAGGTAGGGAAGAATCACTTACCCTTCTTGTTTGGCCCACAGAAGGTTAGGGCCCAGCACAATGGCTATGTTGCTAGGAGTCATTTTATTAATGTCACTGGTCTGGGCAAGCTTTGCAAGGAACTTGATTAAATACCTGTAAGACAAACAGAAGGGTAGGAGCATCTCTGAAGCACTGTGGACTGTCCCCGCTCTGCTGACTGTGCAGGGCACACACGGCTCAGGCACTTCCAACAGGCTGTCCCTGACTGGGACCCACCTCATGTGGAGTGCTGGTCACATTCCTCATGCACTTTATTCAGAACAGATTACTGAAGGTTTGGAAGGAGAACACATGTCCAACATCATCACACTGATTTAACCTTACCTATTCCTAATCTATTTACTTTGCCCCTATATTAATTAACCTGATTAATAGTGGACCCAGTATATGTTTAATAAAAAGGTAGTTTTAAAAAAGGAAACTGTATTTGAAAACCTTCATTTTAATTGTGAAAATATTTGATTTATTACATAGACATATGTTGTTACACATAAGTAGTATAAAAATGAAACACGAACAACCAAATTCTCTGTTAATAAGGAACTAGTTAGGTAAATTATAGTCTATCTTGATCTACAGCAAAGTACTATGTGACCAAAAAATTATGTAGTGATTCAGAAAAATCTCAGATGTATTATGCAAAGATATGGAGCAAAGCAGGCGAAGGGGAGAATGACACATAAAGTACACACGGTCGTTTTGGCTAAAGACAAGGGGTCCGGGAAGACGGACATGTGAACGGGGTGGACGTAATCACAATGTGTTGTACACATGTATGAAATTCTCAAAAAATAAAAACATTCTTTTTGAAAAATGGGCAATGAGAGAAAAATTATGTATGTATGAATGCATTTCACGTGTGTGAGTACACACCACATGCATGTACGCGCGCACACACATACACACACACACACACACACACACAAGCTCTTGTAGAGTAGACAGACACTGAAGAAATTGTGGATGCTGTATCTCAGATGAAGGAGGTCTACAAGAGATTTTTTCAATGTGTATCTTTTAAGCTTAGAACCATCAGAATGTCCTTCATTATTTAAAAAGTAATTAGTAAAAGTTACAGAGAAAAAGATGCAAGCTAAAAGATCAAACCTCAACACATTAAGTTCTGTAACTAAGTTCCCACTACACCACACAGACAGATTTCTATAATCTGCCATTGTGAGCCAGGCTTATAATCAATGAGGGATATCACAGAAAAGGCCGAGCCAGTCCTTTACACGTGGACAGGGAGTATCTGACGTGGCTGAGATAAAGACCAAGATCAAGTTTAAGGTCATGGAACATGTCACCCAAATGACTTGGAGAGTGGATTTTAAATGAATCACTTCAAAAAATTTTCTGATTTTAATTTTAATTACATTTATTCCAATGTGTGTATCAGAGAGAAAGAGAGGGAGACAAAAGGACACATCTTACAGGAGTTAATTCTCTCCCTCTATCTTGTAGGTGCCAGGAACTCAATGTAGTTTCTCAGGCTCAGCAGTAAGGACCTCTGCTCATTGAGTCTCATTGCTGGACCCTTTGCTTGGTTTTAACTGACAACTCCCTGGGGCTACCTTTCATCTATGCCTCTACCAAGCACAGAAATCAAAGGGACAGAGAAGTCCCAGAAGTTTGTCCCATGAGAAGTTTTCTTAGAGATATATTTAGTAATGTACTGAAATATAACCTTTATTGTACAGTGATTTGGGCACTATTTTCTATGGATGGCCACAGAAACTGTAACTATGTATTAACTACATTTACATCTGGGACAGCTTGGACTCCAAATACAACATACAGCCACTAAAGCTTTTCTTTTTCTTTTTTTTTTTTTTATTTTAAGCAATTTTTTTTTTTTTTTATTGGATGATTTATTTACATTTCCTATGTTGTCCCCTTACCCCATCCCCCACCACCCCCTCGGAACCCCCAAACCCCTCGCCCCTCCTCCTTCTTCTCTGTGGATGTAACCTCTATCTACACCCCCCAACTCCCACCTCCCCACCCTCAAAATTCCCACCCCCTGGGGCATCCAGCCTTCATGAGGTCAAGGTTCTCTTCTTCCACCTATGCCCAGCAGGGCCCTCCACTTTTACATATTCAGCTGAAGCCCTGGATCCCCCCCTAAGTGCTCCCAGGCTGGTGGTTTAGACCCTGGGAGCTGTGGTTGGTTGGTATTGTTGCTCTCCTCATGGTGCCACAAACCCTTTCAGCTCCTTCAGTCTTCACTCTAACTCCTCTATTGAGAACCCCATGATCAGTTCAATGGCTAGTTGTGAGCATCTGCCTCTGAATATGTCTGACTCTTGAAGGCCTCTGAGGAGATATCCATATCAGGCTCTTATCAGCATGCACTTCCTGTCTTCCACATCAGCATCTACCTTTGGTGATTGCACATGGGATAGATACTCAGGTGGGGTGGCCTTGAGACGGCCCCTCCTTCAGTTTCTGTCCCTAACTTTGTCTCCATATTTGCTCCCTTGAGTATTTTGTTGCTCCTTCTAAGAAGGACCGAATCACCCTCACTTGGTCTTCCTTCTTTATGGGCTTCATGTGGCCTGTGAGTTGCATCTTGGGCATTTCAAGGTTCTAGGCTAATATCCAATAATCAGTGAGTGAATACCATGTGTGTTCTTTTGTGATTGGCTTACCTCACTCAGGATGATAATTTCTAGTTCCATCCATTTACCAAGGAACCTCTCGAATTCATTGTTTTTAATAGCTGAGTAATACTCCATTGTGTAAATATACCACATTTTTTGAATCCATTCCTCAGTTGAAGGACATCTGGGTTCTTTCCAGCTCCTGGCTATTATAAATAAGGCTGCTATGAACATAGTTGAGCATATGTCCTTGTTATATGTTCGAGCATCTTCTGGGTATATGCCTAGGAGTGGTATAGCTGGATCCTCGGGTAATGCTATGTCCAATTTTCTGAGGAACCGCCAGACTGATTTCCAAAGTGGTTGCACCATCTTGCAGTCCCACCAACAATGGAGGAGTGTTCCTCTTTCTCCACACCCTCGCCAGCATCTACTATCACCTGAGTTTTTAATCTTAGCCATTCTGACTGGTGTGAGATGGAATCTCAGGGTTGTTTTGATTTGCATTTCCCTGACGACTAAGGATGCTGAACATTTCTTTAGATGCTTCTCGGCCATTCGAGTTTCTTCCGTTGAAAATTCTTTGTTAAGCTCTATACCCCATTTTTTAATAGGGTAATTTGGTTGTCTGGAGTCTAATTTCTTGAGTTCTTTGTATATATTGGATATTAGCCCTCTATCAGATGAAGGATTGGTAAAGATCTTTTCCCAATTTGTTGGTTGTCGTTTTGTCCTATTGACAGTGTCCTTTGCCTTACAGAAACTTTGCAATTTTATGAAGTCCCATTTGTCAATTCTCGATCTTAGAGCATATGCCATTGGAGTTCTGTTCAGGAACTTTTCCCCTGTGCCCAAGTATTCGAGGCTTTTCCCCACCTTCTCTTCTATTAGTTTCAGTGTATCTGGTTTTATGTGGAGGTCCTTTATCCACATAGACTTGAGCTTTGTACAAGGGGATAAGAATGGATCAATTTTCATTCTTCTACATGTTGTCTTCCAGTTGAACCAGCACCATTTGTTGAAAATGCTGTCCTTTTTCCACTGGACAGTTTTAGCTCCTTTGTCAAAGATCAAGTGACCATAGGAGTGCGGGTTCATTTCTGGGTCTTCAATTCTATTCCATTGATCTTCCTGCCTGTCTCTGTACCAATACCAGGTAGTTTTTATCACTATTGCTCTGTAGTACAGCTTGAGGTCAGGGATGGTAATTCCTCCAGAAGTTCTTTTATTGTTGAGAATAGTTTTCGCTATCCTGGGTTTTTTGTTATTCCATATGAATTTGAGAATTTCCTTTTCTAACTCTGTGAAGAATTGAGTTGGGATTTTAATGGGGATTGCATTGAATCTGTAGATTGCTTTTGGCAAGATGGCCATTTTTATTATATTAATCCTGCCAATCCATGAGCATGGGAGATCTTTCCATCTTCTGAGATCTTCTTCAGTTTCTTTCTTCAGAGACTTGAAGTTCTTGTCATACAGGTCTTTCACTTGCTTGGTTAGATTCACACCAAGGTATTTCATATTATTTGCAACTATTGTGAAGGGTGTCATTTCCCTAATTTCTTTTTCAGTCTGTTTATCTTTCATGTAGAGGAAGGCTACTGATTTGTTTGAATTGATTTTATAACCAGCCACTTTGCTGAAGTTGTTTATCAGGTTTAGGAGTTCTCTGGTGGAAGTTTGGGGATCACTTAAGTATACTATCATATCATCTGCAAATAGCGATATTTTGACTTCTTCCTTTCCTATTTGTATCCCTTTGACTTCTTTTTGCTGTCTAATTGCTCTGGCTAAGACTTCCAGTACTATATTGAATAGGTAGGGGGAGAGTGGGCAACCTTGTCTAGTCCCTGATCTTAGTGGGATTGCTTCAAGTTTCTCTCCATTTAGCTTGATGTTGGCTACTGGTTTGCTGTAAATTGCTTTTACTATGTTTAGGTAGGGGCCTTGAATTCCTGATATTTCCAAGACTTTTATCATGAAGGGATGTTGAATTTTGTCAAATGCTTTCTCAGCATCTAGTGAGATGATCATGTGGTTTTTTTCTTTAAGTTTGTTTATATAGTGGATTACATTGATGGATTTCCGAATATTGAACCATCCCTGCATTCCTGGGATAAAACCTACTTGATCATGATGGATGATTGTTTTGATGTGGTCTTGGATTCGGTTTGCTAGAATTTTATTGAGTATTTTTGCATCGATGTTCATAAGGGAGATTGGTCTGAAGTTCTCTTTCTTTGTCGGGTCCTTGTGGGGTTTGGGTATGAGTGTAATTGTAGCTTCATAGAACGAATTGGGTAGTGTTCCTTCTGTCTCTATTTTGTGGAATAGTTTGAAGAGAATTGGTATTAGGTCTTCCTTGAAGGTCTGATAGAATTCAGCACTAAAACCATCTGGTCCTGGGCTTTTTTTTAGTGGGGAGGCTTTTGATGACTGCTGCTATTTCCTGAGGGGTTATGGGACTATTTAGATGGTTTATCTGCTCCTGGTTTAACTTCGGTACCTGGTATCTGTCTAGGAAATTGTCCATTTCATCCAGGTTTTCCAGTTTTGTTGAGTATAGGCCTTTGTAGTAGGATCTGATGATTTTTTGAATTTCTTCAGTTTCTGTTGTTATGTCTCCCTTTTCAGTTCTGATTTTATTAATTTGGATACTGTCTCTGTGCCCTCTGGTTAATCTGGCTAAGGGTTTATCTATCTTGTTGATTTTCTCAAAGAACCAACTCCTGGTTTTATTGATATTTTGTATTGTTCTTTCTGTTTCTATTTGGTTGATTTCAGCCCTGAGTTTGATTATTTCCTGCCTTCTACTCCTCCTGGGTGTATTTGCTTCTTTTTGTTCTAGAGCTTTTAGTTGTGCAGTCAACTTGTTAGTGTGTGCTCTTTCCAGTTTCTTTTTGTAGGCACTTAGAGCTATGAGCTTTCCTCTTAGCACTGCCTTCATGGAGTCCCACAAGTTTTGGTATGATGTGTCCTCATTTTCATTGAATTCTAAAAAGTCTTTTATTTCTTTCTTTATTTCTTCCTTGACCAAGTCATCATTGAGTAGAGAGTTGTTCAGTTTCCATGTGTACGTGGGTTTTCCATTGTTTTTGTCATTATTAAAGACCAGTCTTAGTCCGTGGTGATCTGATAAGATGCAAGGGATTATTTCAATCTTTTTGTATCTGTAGAGGCTTGTTTTGTGACCAATTATATGGTCTATTTTGGAGAAGGTACCATGAGGTGCTGAGAAAAAGGTATATTCTTTTGTTTTAGGATGAAATGTTCTATAGATGTCTGTTAAGTCCATTTGGTTCATAACTTCTGTTAATTTCAAAGTGTCTCTGTTTAGTTTCTGTTTCCATGATCTGTCCATTGCTGACAGTGGGGTGTTGAAATCCCCCACTATTATTGTGTGAGGTGTAATGTGTGTTTTGAGCTTTAGTAAAGTTTCTTTTATGTATGTAGGTGCCCTTGCATTTGGAGCATAGATGTTCAGAATTGAGAGTTCACCTTGGTAGATTTTTCCTTTGATGAGTATGAAGTGTCCTTCCTTATCTTTTTTGATTAATTTTGGATGAAAGTCGATTTTATTTGATATTAGAATGGCTACTCCAGCTTGTTTCTTGGGACCATTGGCTTGAAAAATTGTTTTCCACCCTTTTATTCTGAGGTAGTGTCTGTCTTTGTCACTGAGGTGCGTTTCTTGTATGCAGCAAAATTCTGGGTCTTGTTTGTGTATCCAGTCTGATAGTCTGCGTCTTTTTATTGGGGAATTGAGACCATTGATGTTAAGAGATATTAAGGAAAAATGATTGTTGCTTCCTGTTATTTTTTTTATTAGAGGTAAAGTTATGTTTGTATCTTTTTTGGGGGTTGTTGGAAGATTACTTACTTGCTTTTCCTAGGTTGTAGTTTCCCTCCTTGTGTTGGCATTTTCCATCAATTATCCTTTGAAGTGCTGGGTTTGTGGGAAGATATTGTACAAATTTGGTTTTGTCATGGAATATCTTGGTTTCACCATCTATAGTGATTGAGAGTTTTGCTGGGTATAGTAATCTGGGCTGGCAATTGTGTTCTCTTAGTGTCTGTATGATGTCAGTCCAGGCTCTTCTGGCTTTTATAGTCTCTGGTGAGAAGTCTGGTGTAATTCTTATAGGTCTGCCTTTATATGTTACTTGACCTTTTTCCCTTACTGCTTTTAGTATTTTTTCTTTGTTTTGTGCATCTGATGTTTTGATTATTATGTGACGGGAGGTATTTCTTTTCTGGTCTAGTCTATTTGGTGTTCTGTAGGCTTCTTGTATGTTTATGGGCATCTTGTTCTTTAGGTTAGGGAAGTTTTCCTCAATAATTTTGTTGAAGATATTTACTAGCCCTTTAAGTTGGGAATCTTCATTCTCATCTATACCTATTATCCTTAGGTTTGGTCTTCTCATTGTGTCCTGGATTTCCTGGATGTTTTGAGTTAGGAGTTTTTTGCATTTTGCATTTTCTTTGACAACTGTGTCAATATTTTCCACCGTATCTTCTGCATTTGAGATTCTCTCTTCTATCTCTTGTATTCGGTTGGTGATGCTTGCGTCTGTGACTCCTGATCTCTTTCTTAGGTTTTCTATCTCCATGGTTGTCTCCCTTTGAACTTTCTTTATTGTTTCTATTTCTAGTTTCAGATCCTGAATGTTTTTGTTTAATTCCTTCTTTGTGTTTTCTTGCATTTCTTTAAGGGATTTCTGTGATTCCTCTTTAAGGGCTTCTATCTGTTTACTTGTACTCTCCTGTATTTCTTTAAGGGAGTTACTTAATTCCTTCTTATAATCCTCTATCATCATCATGAGAAGTGATTTTAATTCTGAATCCTGCTTTTCAGGTGTGATGGGGTGTTCAGGGCTTGCTATATTGGGAGAATTGGGCACTGATGATGCCAAGAAACTTTGGTTTCCGTTGCTTATGTTCTTGCGCTTGCCTTTCGCCATCTGGTTAACTCTGGTGGTACCTGCCCTCACTGTGTAAAACTGGAGTCTGTATTTCCAGTTATCTTGCTTATTGCAGAGCTCCTCAGAGTCCAGAGGTCTCTGTGGTCTTATGCTCCTAATCTCCTGGGTGGAATAACTCCTGGGACTCAGGCCACCTCTTGGATCTGGAAATCCTTCTGCTCTGAGTGCAGTGGGTCCTCGATGACTCAGGATTCAGTTTCAGCTGCTCTGAGTGCAGTGGCTCCTGGATGACTCAGGATTCAGTTTCTCAACAGGACAGGAGCAGACCGACTCTGTGTCAGCTGCTCTGAGTGCAGTGGCTCCTGGATGACTCAGGATTCAGTTTCTCCATAGGACAGGAGCAGACCAACTCTGTGTCTGCTCCAGCCCAGAGGACCAGGCAGGGGCAGAAGGGAAGTGAATTCCGGAGGGGCGGGGTTTGGGTAGCTGCTGTGCCCTGGATGTCCCTGGCT
>NW_021604600.1:4313544-4330127 GCF_004785775.1 Grammomys surdaster
GGAGGGGCGGGGTTTGGGTAGCTGCTGTGCCCTGGATGTCCCTGGCTCCCCGATCTATCTCTGGGGTTTAGGGAGTGAGATGGAGATCTTACCAGCTGCTCTGAGTGCAGTGGCTCCTGGATGACTCAGGATTCAGTTTCTCAACAGGACGGGAGCAGACCGACTCTGTGTCTGCTCCAGCCCAGCGGACCAGGCAGGGGCAGAAGGGCCACTAAAGCTTTTCACAGCAATGTTTTTGCTAACAGCTGCAGGGTCAAAATGATCAGAGCATCTACATTTCTATATACCGACACCACCCACACCTTAGTGTCCAGCAGTGCATGCTCACTCATCCCATCCCAGCAGCTCCATGGTATTGTGCAAAGCCTTCTGAATGTGCCAAGCATGCTAGAGTTAGGGTCATCTCAGAGGAGCCATATCCACACCAGGGTCACTGAAACTTCCTTTACAGGATCATATATACCGTGACGGCTAATTTGATGTCAACTTGACACACCTGGGAAGAGGGACCCTCATCTTAGGAAATGCATCTATCAAACTGGCCTGTGGATATGTCTAATGGTGCCTTTTCTTGATTAATGATTGATGTAGGAGGGCCTTAGTATAGAAAGGGATAGGTTGGCCCAGGTTGTGTAAGATAGCTAAGCAGTACGCCTGGGACTAAAAGCCAGAAAACAAGTGTCTTCTACAGTCTTTGCTTCTTGTGGTTCCAGGTTCTTGCCCTGAGTTTCTGCCTTGGCTTCCTTCAATGACAGACTATAACCTATAAGCCAATTAGGCCCCTTTCCACCCTAAGTACCTTTTGATTATGATGTTTATCAGAGCAACAGAAAAACAAACTCAGATACATACCTAAAGTTAACAAAATTTTGTGGCGGCAACTTCTGACATGTTGTCCATAAATATTGAAGTTTTTTGTCTTGATCCTGCACACTAGGAAAGAAATATGCACAAGAGTATGTAAAAGCACACCTTACTAATACCCATATTAATGTGCTATTATAGCTCAGATCTGAAATATCTCTCAAAGGCCCATGTGCTATAGGCTTGGTCCTCTGTCTGTAGTGCTCTTAGGAGATCCTTTCTGAGGTAGGGCCTAGTTGGAGGACTTGGATCCTAGGGGGAGGTGTTAGGAGGCCAGTCCCTACCTGCTTCTCTACTTCCCAGCATGGGGTGAACAGGCTTCTTCTACCACCATAATGTATGGGGTAGCCATAGCCTAAAGCAAAAGGAACTGAATGTCTGAATCCAAGCCACAATAGACCTACCCTGCTTTAAGTCACATGTTTCTTACAGCAGAAAGCTAACATATGTCTTTATCAACAGTGACATTTATCTGTTTTCAAAACTGGAAGTTAGCACCCATCTTTGAAATAAACAGGTTTGGAGTCAAATCCCAGTTCCACACTACTCGACAGGGAATGGGTACTTCATGTCACCTAACGTTGATGCTGTTGAATGATCTCAATGCCAGAGGCAGAACCCTGTGACTGGCACAGAAGATGCCACTGAAAATTCTGCCTAGGAATCTGTATAGTAATTAGGAGCATTATGAGGCCTAGCTTTCCTTAACATAAAGACAGCCTAGTTACAAATCAGCTGTCAAGCTCCCAGGGACCCAGACCTCAGGTCTTTTTTGCGGTTTGAGCTAATTCCTGTGTGGAATAGTTTACAAGAGTTCTGTTTCTACACAGCTTTGATGCACAACCCCCCATAAACACGAGATGGAAAGAAAAGAACCCACCGAGCGGCAACTCTGTCATCCACACAGAGTGAAGCAGCTGCCCACGAATGCTGATGTGCTGCAGAACAGAGGGGCACCTGATTACACCTTACAGGCCAGCCACCAAGCCAATAGGATGGAGGCCCATGCTGACATTTCTCAACTACAGTACCTGTCTGCCAGCAGGTGGATGCCTCAACCTTAAGGAAGAATTTTAAAGTCAAGGAGTCCAGAGGATACTTGAGGCTACCCTACACAAGAAATTCTACTGATTCTGATTCTTGATTTATTTAACTCAGTCCCAGGACAGCCTGAGAACTTATCTTTGAACTTACAACCTCAGCACCTACCAGGGAGAAAGTCTCTCAGTCCACAGTGACTGCAGAAGCAGCGTTGTGATCCCTACAAGGGGTGAACTAAAGGTGAGGGGGAGGGATGGAGTTGAGACTGGTCCCCCCTTTCCCAGAACTGAAGAATTAGACAATTAAGAGAGAAAGTGAGAAGGTAACAAGGAGATCACTGGCCTGGCCAAGGAGAAGCTGATAGCATGTAAAACACACTGTCCTGTTACTGGGCATGTGGAAGCTGTGGTGGAAGGCAGAGGCAGTGAGGAAAAGATCAAACAATGGGCAGAGCCTTCGGGGAAGACCTGTGCCCATCTGGATACCAGCTCTGACAACGGCTTGGTCTAGCTCCCAGTTCCCGTATCTAGACAATGAATTAACAAGGGCACATGCCTGGTCTGGATGCTCGATGCTTGTTAAGAATGAAGCAAGGATGTTTGACTAACATTTAGAAGGGAAAACAAAACAGTCACAGGAGGCAGAGGGAGGGAGGAAACTGGGGGGGGGGGGATAGGGGAAGGGGAGGGAAATGGGGAGACAGGATCAGGTATGGGAAGAGACAGGAGAGAGACCCAGAGGCCCAGGAGAATGAATTGAAATCTGCAGCTGCCTGGGGTGTCGGGTAGAGAATCTATAGGAAGCCCCAGAGACCTGTGATATGGGAGGCTCCCAGGCATCAATGCAGGTGACCTTAGCTGAGATGCCTAGCAGCAGGAACATGGAACCTGAAGAGGCCACCTCCTGTAGCCAGGCAGGACCCCAGTGGAAGGATAGAGACAACAACCCACCCACTAAACTTTGGACTCAAAATTTGTCCTGTCTAAAAGAAATGTAGGGATGGAGCAGAGACTGAAGGAAAAGGCCAACCAATAACTGGCCCAACTCGAAACCTATCCCATGGGCAAACACCAATCCCTGACATTATTAATGATACCTGACATTATTAATGATGCTTGCAGACAGGAGCATAACTGTCACCTGAGTGGCTCCACCCAGCAGTGGATAGAAACAGAAGCAGATATCTAAGGAGGTCAGTGACACCTATGGAAGAGCTGGGGAAAGGATGGAAGCTCAAAAGTAGATGGAAACTCTACAGGAAGACCAACAGAGTCAACAAACCTGGACCCCTGGGAGCTCTCAGAGCCTGAGCCATCAAAGAACATAAATGGGCTGGAACAAGGCTCTTAGGCACATATGTAGCAGACAGGCAGTTCAGTCTCCAAGGCTGCTCTGTCTGGCCTCAGTGGAAGACGATGCATCTAATCTGGCAGAGACTTGAGGAGACTTGAGGAGGATACTCAGGTGGGTTTCACTCTCTCAGAGAAGGGGAGGGAGGAAGGGGGGAAGGCAGTCAGTAAGAAAGGGACAGAGAGGGGGAGCAGTGTTTGGGATGTAGACAAATAAATAAATGGGGGGGGAGAGAATAGTGGGGGGCAGGGCAATGTGCTCACTCTAGTACACAGTGGATACCGGGAAAACACTATTACTGCAAGTAAGTCTCCCGTCCTATTGCTGAAGAGCTGAGCCTTCAGGCAGCAGCACAGACACTTATCCCACAATACCTCACTTGCAGGACTGCTTTCACCACAGCAGGGTTTGAACTAAGCAATCCACTAAAGTGGATGAAGACACACCAGCTTCCTGTGCTAACAATACTGAGCATGTTCACTCTGGATGCGGGTAGAACAAGGACATATCCCTGCACATGTTCAATGCTCTATTATGATTCCTGAGAGTACAATTATTTACAAGTGAGACACTGTGTCACATCGTTCTTTTGAACTTTTAAGACTCTGAACACTTTAAACTTACCTTGCAACTTGTGTCCATTCTTCATACAGACTGAAAGTCATTAAGGGCTCAGGTAATTCCCGCAAATAGGACTTTAAAGCACCTGAAACCATGAACAAACACTGAGTATGCAGTAGGGTTACATTACAAGCTGCATATGTTTACAAATGAAAGTATCTCATGTACAGTTTTCCAAGCTGCACAGAACAAATTATAATTGGGCAGCCTCGCTTAAGAGAATTAAACCTCAGAAAAGATATTCAGTTCCTTGCAAAAATACAATGAGAGAGCAATGGAAAATAAAATTAGCTATAAAGTAATTCTATTGACATACATAATTTCTCCAGGCAAACAGGTCATAGGTATGATAGGAAAGAAGATTTCAAGTAATCTCCATAATAAATACATGTACGCTATCTCTACCTTTGCTTAGTAACAAGGAGTGAGGGGGAAAAGAGAACTTGGGGAGAAGAGAACTCAGAAAGAAGAGACAGGTACACAGGCGTACACACATGCAGTGCATTATAAGACTTAATAAAGGGAATCTTTCATTCAACCGCTCACTCCTCAAATGACAACTGTTCTTTCAGCTGGTGACCTGAGCTAGGACTTGCAGACAGTTCTTGGAGCTCACCTGCGACAGCATGGGGATCTGAATAGAACTCATCCAGGTGAGATGTGGAGCAGTCGAGAGCAGCTTTCAGCTTCTTCAACTTGGAGGCTCCAGCTCCGATCCGAAAAAGGCCCTAAAGAAACAAAACGCCAGTACCCCATCAGAGCTGAGTCTCGGTCAGAGCCGAATTTTGCTCTGGGGAAGGAACTTCATCTTGCTTGTGAGAGCCACACTGACCATCTCACAACCCCATTCTAAGGAACGAAGAGTGTGTATGTGCCTAGTGTATGGTGACAGGCAGGACAAAGACCTTCTTTTCTTTTTTCTTTTTCTTTTTTTTTGGTTTTTCAAGATAGGGTTTCTCTGTGTAGCCCTGGCTGCCCTGGAACTCACTCTGTAGACCAGGCTGGCCTTGAACTCAGAAATCAGAAATCCACCTGCCTCTGCTTATCAAACACAGACCTTCTTAATACTGGTTCTTGATCTATTGAAAGCTTTTTCTTTCACAGCACGGAATGTTGACTACTACATATTGTATAAATTTAGTTATTTTAAAAAACTGACATCTTGGGCTGGAGAGATGGCTCAGCAGTTAAGAGCATTGGCTGTTCTTCCAGAAGTCTTGAGTTCAACTCCCAGCCACCACATGGTGGCTCACAACCATCTGTAATGGGATCTGATGCCCTCTTCTGGTGTGTCTGAAGACAGCTAAAGTGTACTCATTAAATAAAATAAATAAATCTTAAAAAACTGGTATCTCACGGAAAGTAGATAAGACTTCACGTCACTTTCAATGACTTACATGGGAACACACAGAGAACCAAGAGGGGCAAGTGTATAAAGGACAATGGGCCAGAATTTAGGAGACACAGGCTTAAACAATAAACTAGTAGGCTTCTCAACACTTTATACACACAGTGACTCTTCACTGGGGATGAGGAATGGGTGGTGGCAGTGAGATGACAACCAACTCTCTTCTGGAAAGCAAGAGCAGGTCCATCGGAGAAGCATGCACTGGAGCTATTAAAAGTTTAGTTGGGGCACCAGAAGCAAACATGAGAGTTTCCAGATGTTCTTGATTTAGGCTGAATTAGATGCCAAAGTTTTATCTGTGAAAACTTGCGGTGCTGTTCACCTACAGAGCCTCTGTTCTTCTGTATGTATGAGACTGTAACAAAAGATTCTTTAAAGGATAAAGAACGCTGCATTTTCAATCTGGCTTTGCCCTGGCACAAACGCTTTGTATGCTTACCTCTATGTAAGGAGGACTAAGAGGTGCCATGCTTGGTTTATGTGGGCATTTTTGGTATGGATCTTATACAATATATAAATGTACCCATTAAAACCATTGCACGGTACACACAATTCAAGACTGTCATGACAAGAGATCATGGACATTCCTGGCCACCAGAACATCATCCCAAATCATAAACAGAGCTTGAAAGGAAAGAGACAGGATGGTTGGAGGTCAGAGTACACTGCAAGCAGAACAAGTACCCACTGTTCTGAGGCCCACTTTATTTATTGAATAAAGGTCACAGACACGCTGGAAAATGTGGGTCATGGGGGACAAAGGTTTGAAATCCACTGGTCTATACCTCCATAGTGGCTGTTAAATCAAAGTGTGTGAGGGTGGTGATCCGGACAGAGGAAGGGTCAAAGAATTTGGCAGGTAGAACCTGGGGTGCCCCTCACCTCCTCCTTCATTCCAGTCTCCAGCAACAACATGACGCAGGCCTCAATAGGGAGAGCGATCTCACGCCCACTCCTCTTCAGGTGCTCCTCCAGAGGTGTACCGAAGGCTGGCTTCTCTGCCCACTTATCTAGAGCAGTAAATAGTTGGTAAGACCTTTGGCCACCTCATGAATTCTGGACATTTACTTTCCATAGCACCCAAGGACTCCCTAGAAGACTAAGGGTGGCTGAGGCTCAGGAAGAATGAAATGCCCAGACATCTGGTGAGCTTTTGTCATTTAGCAACATGTGTCAGTCTGGGACAATCACTGGTGGATAGAGGCCTGAAGCATGCCACATGGCATAACTTGCCCAGGGTTGATGCTGATGATGGCCTTGGATGTTATTACATGCTACCAACACACGTGGAGCCAGAGGCCTCTCGCTAAAACACAGACTACATCTGAGCACACTGGCTTTACTGAAAAGAAATTTCTTTACTGAAAAGAAAAAGAAGCACTGCCTCATGGGTAGAGGACAAGAAAAAGTCTCCATTACATGACAGCAGGAAAATCCTTAGCATTCCAAACAGGGGTGTCAAGACCAAAAGAGGACAATGTGAACACAAAGCAGGTGCTGTGTTCACATTAATACTGCCCACCAACCTATATCCAATTTAAAAAAAAAAAAACCCTAAGTAGAAAAACTGAGGTATCTGGGGTTCCCAAGTAGCTCAGGCTGAAGGCTGCGCTGATGGTGGCAACAGTGCTTCTTATGACTTTTAGGTCACAGGCTCTGTTTCATATACTACAGATCTGAGGCAGCTCAGCAGAAAAGTGTACAATAAAGCAGTCAGAAGAATTTGGAACATGGACATGCTAAATTGGATAATGAGTTGCTTGGCTGGTCTGGCCTGTCTGTGGACACTGTAGAGATCTAGTGTTGCCTGGAAGTACACAGAAACCAATACATGATCCTGTTCAGCTAAAGAAGGGTGTACATCCTTCCCAGTCTGACAGATGCCCCTCCTGTCACCACGCTGCTACAGGAGGGTTGGATCTGGACAGGGTTGTGCAGTGATATTTCTTCCCTCACCCCCCTGTGCAGGGCGGTGCCCCTTATACCCATTCCCACCCAGAGGAAGGGAGAAAAACAAATGCCACGGATCCACAGGCCTAAAAATAATGAAACATTTAATATGACAGCAAGCGGGAGTGAGGAAAGACGTGATAAAGGTGTAGGGACAGTGAAGACAAGTGAACAAAGACAGGGACCTCAGGATCTGCCACTTCAGCTCTTCACCCTGGCCAGGTCCTAGCCTTGGCCCAAGGAACTTTCTAACAGGAATCTATCTGAAGGATCTGTCCTGTACCACAAGACAGGTCTGGAACAGTTCTCTTGAAGGCCAGATCTTACCTAGACTACTCTGTTCCTTTTACCTAAAGTGTATTGGAGGTACTTGGGTTTGCACCTAATTGCCTCTACAACATGTCCAACCCTGAGATGCTGATGCCAAACAGAAGTTAGACACAAGTTGGGAGGAAGAAGCCTAATACCCTACCCAAGTCCTGTTTCCTGTTTGTGCAGTCAACTGTAAAACCATGGTCCCAGCCCTTTATGCTAAAAAAAAATCTTAATTTTTAAAATAGCAAAGTATCTTGACAGTTATGAGTTCAATCACAGACCTTAAATAATCTCAAAAGTGAGTTAGATGTGAGGTAACTAAGAAAACTACAGCAGCGTTTTTGTGGCTATGTCTTACCAGGCAGAATGCCCCATGGTGAAGTGTCCATGAACTGTACAGGGGTCTTTACTGCTATACTGAATACTAGGAGGCTGGGACATCTCTCTAAACTCATGTACCAACAAAAGGTCCGCATCTGTGTCCCTCTGTGAACCTGACCAGAGGACCACACAAAGAACCCAAAAAGAGAGTCCACTAAGATTTGGAATAAGAAAAGGGACATCTTTCCCCATAAATATGTACCTACCTCATGAACATTTATGAAGACACTAAAATCAATGACACAGGGCCCACCCTGCTGCCTCCAGCCTTTGGGGCAGCCCACTGCAATTTCTCTCTGTCGTGCTTGCCTTGGTAAATGAACTGCTTAAGCTGTTCATGTCTCCCACTTTCCTATGAGAAGACAAGAACTGAGACCCCCAGATCCCTGAGAGATGACCACACTCCAGTCTTCTCTTAGAATGTTCTAGTAAACACCAAGCAGAGTACGGCTTACCACTCATTTTGAAGTGATAACCACACAGGGAACACTCAAGAGCTTCTGGCCTAGATACAACTCCAAAGGCAAGTTCCAGCTCCGGAGCCGGCCTTCAAGCAACAGGCCTGCCTATATGTGTCAAGTACACATAGAAGGCACATCAAAGTCTTAAGGACTCCCCGCTTTCACAATAAGAGCAACTGGACTGTGATGGACACATAACACACACACATAAACATATAATGGCCATTAGAGAGACAGGACATATTGCTAAGATGTGGCAATCAATGGTATAGACGAGGGTCGCAAACACAGTTGTTGGGGATGACAAGTAGAACAGGTCTGTGGGCCAGGCTGTAGAGTCTAAGGCTGTAGTACTCTGAGAGCTGGTTGGAGGTATCCACAGGCAAAAGTATGCTGTGCTGAGAGCTTTGAAATATCCAAGAGAAGCCAGGTCAGGACTATTAAAAAGTGTCTGATTTCTCAACAGTGGCAACTAATTTTTAAAATAAATTTGAATGAGCTATGGCTGTTTGCGACTTCTGGTATAGACCATCAATGTGAGAGCAATTCAGAGACAAAGTACTCAGCGCTGGCAGCAGTGGTTAGAGAAGGCTCCTCAAAGGAAGTGAGCAAGGCAGGGAGGGACTCATAGGCATCAAGAAGCAGAAAGCACATGTGAGGGAGTTGGCTGGGAACAGCCCTGAGACACGTGGGAATGAGCGTGTGTGTATGGGGGTTGGGGGAGTCTGGTGGGATAGAAGGACGGTGGAGCTCAGTGCCAATTAAACCCAGAACCTAGCCACAGGGATATAGGGAGACAGGGTGCTGGCTCCCAGGCCTCACAGCTGCACATGACAAAAGGCAGCACTGGAAGACAAGGAGGGAAAGGCAGCTGAGGCAGGAGGCCTCTCGTGCTGTCTGAGGTCTGTCAAGTGCAAGGAAGCCCAGATCCAGGGAACCAACTGGTGCTAATGGGGCAATGCTGCTGGTGCTGTGGAAGGTGTCAGGATGAGAGATTCCCAGAGGAAAGGGATGAAGGAGGGAGGGAGGGGAGCAGAAGAGTGAGGACGGACCTCAGAAAATGCTGACTTCTGAGGGGAATGACTCAAGACATGTAGAATCCTAACCATGAAGGAAGACTGGATGAGGAAGAAAGCATCAGCAGAGTGCTGGCCTGGGCTGTGTCCGATACCAAGATTGGAAAAACAGGTTGCTGCTCCTTAGGGAATTGTAATTTCCTTTAATAGCTGAGTGGGCACAGGAGCAAAACTGCAAAGGGCTAAGGATAGAAAGGTAGACGAGAAGGTGAAAGTCATTCAGCACCCCTCAGAAACGGAGGAAGCCAGAAGTAGATGGGCATGAGTTCACGCCAGGAAGGTCTGAACCACCATTCGCTGACTGAAGGTGGGCTGCAGTTCCCCAGGCATGGGGACAGGAGGATCCCATTGTATGATATTTTTCTGATATGCTGAGACTTTCTGAGAGATGGATACCAAAGAAAAGACAGGACTAAAAGGGGTAAGTGCACAGACAGGCGGAGGTCAGGGAGAGAGACTGTAGCAGTGAGGACGTGGCCTGGCAACATAGCACATAGCTACACTCCTCACACCCCAGCGTTCCCTCTTCCAGCCTACACTCCTCTCTGCTCCCATCACCTTCTGTTTCTGTGGGGAAGAACACTGAATGAGGGTGAGTAAGAGCTCCAACTTATTGCTTATGTTAACATTCAACTTTTTCCAATACAGCTCTCACCGTTCGAAGACGAGAATGACATCTGCATCTTGTCCTGTACAGGGCCCCACCAGCAGTGGATATATCACAAACACATGTTCTCAATGCTCTGAACTTGACAGTAATAGTTTGTCCCTTGGAAAGATGAGCACTTGCTGCTGAGACACAACATATCATCCAGGATCTGGGAAACTCGGTGACTCAGGAAACAAGGGTAGCCTATCACGCAGAGTGGCCCAGGAGTGAGACAGCCGCACTGCACCTGCAACTGCTCAAGACCCTACTCAGGCCAGCGGCGCTCTCACTCTGTCGTGCAGTGCATCCAGGCACACAGAGTAACATCAGGGCTTCCTGAAACTGAGGGCAAGACACGGAATTCTCTAGAGGAAAAGCTGCCCACACAGTGGTGAACACACGCATTTGCCCACCTTGCCACACTCAGCACCTGGTCAGATCCCCTTGCTTTACAAGCCCAACTGCTCTACAGGGAATGAAAGCTCCAAAGTCAGCTCTCTGCACCAAACAAAACTAGCGTCAGCTCTCTGTAACTGTGGGCCAACAGTCAACAACTGCAGGCTAACACCATCTGGGTATAAGGGTGTGAGCACAGAGAACACCTGCTGCATATATACAATACTGTGTGTTCCATCGCAGTACTACAGGGAAAAAGAAAGAACAAGAAACTGTAAAAGGCTAATCTGTACCGAATACGTAGAGACCTTCATTTTCTTGTTATTATTTCCTAATCAATGCAAGCTAAAAACTTTATGCAGCACTTGAGTTATTATAATAGACATTATAAGTCATTTAGAGATTAAAAATATATGGGTGTGCTGTGGAGGATGTTGACAAACATTATGCTACTTTATATAAGGGACTTGGAAGTCTGGGACTTTTGTTCTGGAGAGCCAACCCCTCACAGACACCAAGGGACAAATGCAGTCCAAACCAAAGATGACAGAATCAACAACTTCTGCCCATGTCTGCTGATAATGGTAAATCACAGAGAAACAATAGCTAGAGCTGAGACGGGGGGGGGGGGGGGGGGGTTGGGGGCAGGGAGGCTTTAGACATCCAATTTAAAAGTAAACAGCACTGGTGGACAAAAGGGCTGTGTGCTTCAGCAAAGCTGGTAAGAGCAGGGACTATAACCATGGAAGGTTAGAGAGAGGCCACCACGGCCCTGTGTTCTGATCACAATGAGTGATGTGGCATCAAGGGCTGGCTTGTCAAATTCTTCCTTGGTAAGTCTGGAATACTTTCTCTAGAACAGATGGATGCTCCCTATGGAACTGACTGGAAAGGGTAATTAGATGGCAAACCTGTGGAAGAAGCAGAGAGGCTTTCTCTTCAATGGAAGGTGTCGGAAGTGCAATGCTCCATTAGTGTGTTAATTTGAGTTTGGAAGAAATTAAAGAATGTAGCAAGAAAGATGAAATTACACTGGGAAATGCTAAGCAGAGAGGCGTTGTCCCATGGAAAGGCATGCAAAAGAGCCAGGGTGAAGAGAACAAGGCAGAGGGGGCAGAGCAAGAGGAGGCGTCGACAGACGCGAGGGTTACATTACCTTGATGGGCGCGCATTTCGGGAAGGGCCTTTTCTAAGACTGCTAATGCTTTTCTATGGTAATCTGCTTGGGCTTCTAATAACTGAGAACAGACCCACATTCAAAAACAAAAGTAACGTTAGAAATGGATGGACACAGACACAGTGTTTGAGCAAAACTGAAAATGAACTCTTTCAAAAAAGCTTAAACGATTCAATTTTTATACCGTGTTAAGGTTCAGCTAAGGGAAGGTGCTTACCGTTACAAAGAACTTGCCGTACTCCCCTTCTTTGGCCATGAAGTTGTACATGTCTGCTGCAAGTTGATCCTGGGGAGAACATGCATCATTAATGTGAAACTAGTACCTGAGAACAACCTCTGGGATTTCTTAGATCAAATGAAAGGGATGACAACAGCCACAGGTGAATGCCTGCTGACCAAGTGACAACTATGCACACTGAAACACAGAAAGCTTTCTGATAGGGACATGGCTCAGTGGGCAGAGCACTTGCCTCACAAGTATGACGGAGGGCAATTGGACACTGTGCATACATCTGTAAGTCCAGCACTCTTATAGCAAGATGGTAGCCCAGACAGAAGAATCTTTGGAAGCTTGTGGGTACGCAGTGGTAAACAACAGAACCTGCCTCAGACAAGTGGAAGGGAAGGACCAACACCAAGGGTGTCCTCTGACCTCCACACACAATACCAAAAAAGAAAGAAGAGAGAGGCATCCAAGCACCCCACTCCACTCTACCCCCAACCCCGAAGCAAGAAACCCTGCAAACCCTGTAGGAATGCCTGTGAAGGATTATGTTCATTAGGCTAAGGTGGGAGAGCCACCTAAGAATGGGTGGCAACATATTTGGGGTTAGGTCAGCTAGGCAGCAACAGTCTTCATTCTCTGCTCTAATGTGAATATGAGGGATAAGTAGCTTCAAACGCCTTCAACACCATGGCAGACTATACCTTGAAAAGGACAGAATAAGCCCTTTCTCCTTTAAGTTTCTTTTGCTAGAGGATTTTATCACTATAATAGGAAAAACAAAAAGATACAAAGATATATAGTGGCATATCTTTTAGAAAGCCAAAGTACAGAACATGGTTTGTCATTTATTATCATTTGGGCTCTGGGTAACAAAAAGGAGGGAAAAGGTCATATGACCTTTCTCTTGTTATACATATATAAAAGTGTATAGAAAAAAGCAAGATACTAGAAATAGTAGTTTTCTGTTAGCAGCAGTAGATGCTGGGCAAAGAGAGAGAAAGACAGAAGACTTCACTTCCTGCTGACATTTTTAAATATGTGAACTAATGTAAAGTAATCAATAATGTAAAAATTGCTGTTATTTTTATTATCTTGCAGTACTGGGGTGAATCTCAGGCCTTGCACATTCTAAGTACTACTTTTTACTTTTAGACAAAGTGTCAACAAAAGTCGTAGGCTGGCCCTGAATACTCTTCATAGCCTAGGCTGGCCCTGAACTTCTAATATTTTTGCCTTACTCTCTCAAGTCGCTAGCATCACAGGCTTGTACTACCAGGACATACACTTAAAGGACAGATTCAGTATTTGAATATACATGTTTTAAAATATGTATGTATAGACATCTTACATAGGAAACACATATATTAGAAAACTATACAGATAGCTTTTTAATGTGCTATCTTCTGTTTCCCCACCAAGGTGCACAATGTAATGTGAGGACTGTCTTATTCAGACATGCACATTAGGGGCAACACATATCCCTTTAGAATAAACGAGAAAACAAGAAAGTGGACTTCTTAAGATCTCACCTTACGCCTAACAAAAAAGAGAAAAAAAAATACAAAACACAAACTAAAGCTGAGGACAACCTGTGCTGTTCAATGTGTTTGGGATGTGGGCGCTGTGTACATTCAAGGGTCAGAACACTGTTAAGCATGGAACTTGGTGAGTTAAGGGAGAACTAGAAACTCACTGTACATGACATATCTTTCCTCCTTTTTTTGGGGGGGGAGTGGGACAGGATCTTACTATGTAGCTCAGCTGTCTTGTCTTGGAACTCACTATGTAGACCAGGCTGGCCTCAAACTCATCCTCCTTTGCCTCTAGAGAGCTGGGATTAAAGGCATGTACTACCATGCCCAACCTACTTAAGGACAGTGTTTCTAAGGAATTCTATGCCAAGAAAGGGAAAGATTACAGTAAGTTCATTCATCAGTATATGGAAAGAACTGAGCAGTGTGTGTGGACTGGGCTGAGTGTAGAAAAGAACGCTCTGCCTGTAAGACACTCACCCCGAGTTCCCAAGGCCCCAGAGACAAGTGCCTCCCCTTGGTTGTGTTCCTGGACACATACCACTCTAAACATGCCAAACTGCCAGTGTCATTTACTTATTTTTTTTTTAAATTTTTTACTTATTTATTTTTATGTGCATTGATGTCTTGCCTGAATGTATGTGTGAGGGTGTCAGTCAGATCTTGGAGTTACAGACAGTTGGCATCTGCCATATAGGTACATATAGTTGAACCTGGGTCCTCTGGAAGAACCACTGAGCTATCTCTCCAGGCCCTGCTAGTGTCATTTAAAAATGATTTTTTTCATATATTTTTGTTTCGTTCTCTCTCTCAGTTAGTCTCATGTAGCCTACAGTGGTCTCAAGCCTGGAGCCACTTGTTCTTCGATCCTCTTGCCTTCCAGTTCTCAAGCACTAGCATGACTACTCTCGCCTGTGTGGTTCTGGGACTGAGCCCAGAGCTCTGTGCATCCCAGGCCAGCATTATGCTTTCTAAGCTAAACATGATCCTTTACAAACACAAAAACTATGGTGCAACTCTGTGAGGTATGTCTCCCTTCTTACCGACTATATTCAGCATTTCATAACAGTTTAGAGAGCATCGATTGCTATCGGAAGGGACGGATTATAACATGACCTGAATAAACCAAAGAGGCCCAACACATCTAGGAGGAAAAGAGCATTTTTGGAAAAAATAAGGATCAGGAGGGGGAAAAAAAGTTGAAGATCCCAAGATTCACAAAGGACTTGTTTCTTAACACTTCTCAAAGAATTAGAGTAAGTGTCCATCTATTTACACGGTTAAACCTGATGAGAATAATTCATCCCATCATCTAATTAGTATGGAATTTACAAACCAACTGCTGTAGAAACTTAAAGAAAATCCTTCCTGCCTGGCATGGTGGGTAAAGCACAATTTTAATACTAGCATTTGGGATTAAGAGGCAGGCAGAGATCTCTATGAGTTCAAAGGCCAGCCTGATCCACATAGTGAGTTCTAGGATAGCCAGGGCTACAAAACAAAACCAAAAAACCAAAAATCAAACCAAACCAAACTAACAAAACCCTATCCTTACTAAAGTAACTGTGACTAATTCACTATATAATATAATAGATGCCATGTTTATAATTAGAAAACCTATACTAATTATACTGTTCTATCTTCAGACACACCAGAAGTGGGCATTGGATCCTATTGCAGATGGTTGTGATCCACCATGTGGTGGCTGGGAATTGAACTCAGGACCTCTGGAAGAGCAGCCAGTGCTCTTAACCACTGAGCCATCTCTCCTGCCATGTAATGTCATTTTAATTGTAACTTTATATTATATATTTTCTTTCCTCTCTATCTCAACTGATTATTTTAAATAAGCCCAGTCAAGTTCTCTTTAAACATTCATTTGCATTTCTTTAGATTTATTTTAGTTATACTTAGGAACATGTATGTGAATGTGTCGTGTGTGGCATGAGCATTTGAGTGCAGGTGCCTGTTCGAATTCTCTAAAGCTGTGAGCCACCCAATGTGGATCCTGTGCAAGAGCAATATGCACTCAGACCCCACTTGGATTTTTAAAACTGTTATTTTTTTGAGTATAAAATAATCTATAGTATTAGAAAATAAAACTACTCTTCAATATTATTCATAATATTCTGATATGAAGTAGGCAAAACACTGATGAACTTAGACTTTTTACCCATTATACAGAAACCAGAAGGTGGCTGAAAGTCTACCCACACAGAGGTTCCCATACCTTGCACTGTTCGACTTTATTCCCAGCTTCATCCATCTCTTCCTTTAGGGTATCTATTTTGGATGGAAGCCCCTGAAAGTTGGTTCCTGAAGACTTGTGTGCTTGGTTCCATCTGCAAAACAGAGGAAGAGCCTGACTGAGAAGGAGCTGCAAAAACTCAACTAGGATTCAAGACTGAAGAGAGATCTTTCCTGCAGCCTGACTCCCTTGGGATGGGAGCTGATTCCCTTTTTTAAAAAAAAGAAAAAAACAAAAACCAAACAAAAACCAAACCCTCATGTTTAGGCTCTAGAATAGAAGCAGGCAAAAACAAGTACTAGTGTCTCCACAGGCAGGACTCTTAAAGTCCTGAGGGTAGCACAACCAAGCAGGCCTTGTGTCATGCAAACATCACTGCCAGAACACACTGGAACCTCTGAGGAACCTCTGTTTTTCAGGGCCCAATCATGGAATCCTTGCCATCAAGGACCCTCCTACTGGAGTGATTTGGAATGTTCCCTACACTCTAAGAACAAGTCCCTGCTCTTGATGAACCTCATGATGCACCTTTCTACCTCTTGAGACCTGAGACTGCTTCTAGCAGTAAAAGCTAGAACTTCACCGCAACTATGGCAACACTTCAGATAATGCATTTGTAACATTAGTTTTGGTTTTCAAATATGCTTCTGTTTGAATGCAGATGTCTGGACTCACTGAAAATTTAACACAGATACTATGCAGACACAGCATGAAAACCCACACTAGCAACCTGCCGCCTACCTGCAGATGCCACCTTTTCCCCTCTCCAAGTGTGGTGCACAGAACGTTTCCCAAGAAGCAAACAGCCAGTGCTGAGTCTGAGAAGAGCACAGAATTTGGAGTGTGACACCTGTGTGGAGAGCAGCTCCATCTTATGGGTGTGACACC